>NC_092411.1:286497909-287100409 GCF_040894005.1 Engystomops pustulosus
TGCTGAAGGTGATGTACTTGGCCTCATTAAAACTGTCCGGTAATGTCCTCACCATGAAAGCCAGAACAAAGCTCACAGAGGCCAGGAGCCCCAAATATCCCAATACAGAATAGAATCCAATAATAGAACCTTCATTACAGCGAATGATGATCCTTCCCTGATAAGACTGAGTGTCCAGGTCCTGGAAGGGAGGAGAGACTGATAACCAGACAACACAGATAGCAACTTGGATAGATGAGCCCAAGATCACTATGGAGTATGAAAGCTTCATACCCATCATTTTTCTCCAGGAGCTTCCAGGTTTGGTGGATTTAAAGGCAACACAGACCATGACGGTCTTGGCAAGAAGTGAAGAAACTGCTATAGAGAAGAGGATTCCAAAAGTTGTCTCACGTAGTCTACAAGTGATATCACTTGGACGACCAAGAAACAAGAAGACAGAGAGGAAGCTGAGGAAGATGGAGACCAGGAGGAGGTAACTCAGGTTCCGGTTATTGGCTTTAACAATGGGGGAGTCCCGATACATAATGAATGTCCCAAATATCAAACCAGTGGCAACACAACCCAAAACTGAGAGGAATGAAAAACTTGAGGCAATTGTGTCGGTCTGGTAAGAGATGAATTCTATGACTTTGGGCTGACATCGGTCTCTCTTCTCATTCGGCCATTCATCGCTGGGGCACCTGATACAGTTAGCACTGTCTGAAAAAAATAATGGGCCACATTTATCAAAACTTGTGGAAACTGCACTATGTTGAGTTTGCCTGTGGAGTGTGCAAGAAGCACTTAAATTATCCCAAAATCCTTTGCACTGCAATACTTACAGATTCCTGCGGTGTTGATGGCCATGGGGAATTCCTGACCTGCGTCTCTATACTTTTTAAAAACCTGCAAACTTTTTGTTTGTTACATAAACGCCAGGTCGGTCATGGGTTTTACTTGCTGTTCTGTTTTGATTGATTGACCACTACGCCTGCTTCTTTCCTGCAGCTTAGCTTTCTTTCAGCAGTAGTTAACCCATGGAGATTGAAAAGATTCACACTCCTCAACTGCTCTCTGTGCTGTCCGAATCTCTGAGTTATGGCCCAATTACCTTTCAGGCCGGTGGTTTGAGATCACATATGAGACATGCCTACTCTTCATTTACTGCTTGATAAAGATGTTTTTAGCTTCACAACTTCCTCATGTTTGATCTCTGGTGTCTTGACTTTGGCTTGTTTCTCTGACCTTTCTCCTGTCTAGTTTTTTTGTACTGTGCTGTTTCACCTGGTTCTGTTTTCAGTTTTTATTGTTTTGTCTGTGCTTTGTTGTGTGCAATGGTTTACTATCTAGTCACGTTCCTGTATCCCCTCATTACTGTTTAACCAGCCAATAAAATTTGTATGTAGAATTTGCTGGTTCCAGTTCACTATGGGTGATGTAGCAGATCTTGTGAACTGCATGAAGGGCTTGGTATTTCCCTAAGCTAACTAATCCCATGCTCTCTCTCAATGCTAGGCCATAGATACTGCAGGACCTCTTGCTGGGCAACTTTCTTTTTCACCCCAGACACATACATGAAGATATTGCTCCTGGATCGTTTCTATAAAGAACATAAAAATTTTAAACATCATGGGAATCATGTTTGCTAGGTTTTAGGGTAAACCTTCATGTCTCCCAAGCTCAATAGTTAGGTGTTGTTATCTTCCTATAGCAACGAGATCCGCAAATTTGGGTCCTTAATCCCCCTCAACTTGTGGAGGAACGGAGATCTGTGGATCATTTTTATCACTCCTTGGGGTCTGTATATGCTGAGTCTGATGATATTGCTGTTATGGAATCCCAACTCCTCTCCCTACAACAAGGTGAACGATTGGTTGAGGATTATTACATGGAGTTTCACCAACACAGTGTAACTGAACGGGTGTGTACCTTCCTCAAGCCCTTAACAACCAGGACCTTTTTCATTTTTGATATGAGTTGCTCTATGAGGGCTTGTTTTCTGCGTAACAAATTGCTCGTGACAGTGTTTAATATCCCATGCTATGTATTGGAAAGCAGGGAAAAAAATTCCGAATGCAGTGAAAATTATGGGAAAACGCATTCGCACCATTTTGTTGTGGACTTGGATTTTACCTCCTGTACAAAAATAAATTCTTCATTTTGCCATCTCCTGGCGCTAATAACTTTTTCATACTTCAGTGTACAGAGCCGTGTGGTGTAATTGTTTTCAACTTTTGTTGAAATTGTAAATGCTACCTACAGGACTGTACTGCCTTTTTATTACTTTTTATAGAATTTTTTATATTTTGCAAAATGACAAAAAAGTGGCATTTTCGACTTTGGCCGCTATTTTATGTTATAAAAATTATTATATTTTGAGAGATCAGACACTTTGGGATGTGGTTATACTTAACATGTTTAGAATTTTTACTGTTTATGTATAGTTATATTAGTTCTAGGGGAAGGGGGGATTTGAATTTTTAGGTTTTCTTTTTATCTCATTTTTTTTAACTTTTTTATTTAGTTCTTTACTATTTTTCAGACCCCAGGGATTCTGATTGATCCTACTACAGTATGGCACATTGTAATAGATGGCCTAAAATCACACAGCCTCTGGTCTTTGGGGGCGACAATCCAAGCCAACAGATTTTTGGCCCAGGCAAGGATCAAAGAGTTAACACCCACAATCTGTGCTCCCAGACAAGATGTCAGATTGGGAGAATGCTTTATGTCTCTACAGTGGCAAGTTCAGGCATTTTCTGCAGAACTGCCCCACCAGACCCAGTTCAGTGGTAGTTGTGTATTTATGTTCTATGGATCAGAACCATTATGGCAACATCCCATTTAAAAAGATTTTTTGAGTGTGAATAATTTTGCTTAAGTGTCACTTAATAATCACTTGCTCTAGCAACAGCATCTTCTGTGGTGTTACATTAAGATTCTTTTGTTGATTGAGCTGTATTAGGACTTATTTTTTGCGGAATTGTTGTACTTTCTATTGGAATCATTAAGATGTAAATGTGACATTATGATCACTTTTTATTGCTTATTTTGTTTGGTTAAAAGGTGCCAAAATCCTAATTTTTGTCATGTTTTTTACTATTTATTTTACTGTATTCTCCATGTGGGTTCAGTAATGATTTTATTTTAATGTATGGGTTGTTACAGACATGCTGGTACCATATAGGCGCAGATTGTCTATGGGATATGTAGGAGTTTTATAATATATGGGGCATTTAGGGGACTTTCAAAATTTTTTAATTTTATTAATTTATTTGTAAACATTTTTAGCACTTTTTTTTTTACTTTTTTTATTGTCCCATTCTGGGACTAGAAAAAGTTTCCATCTCATTGCTTGTTCAAAATAATACACTGCAATACTGATGTATGGTGGTGTATTGCAGTAGTCAACCTATGTAGATGCATGGGGTCACATGCATAGTCACAGATCATGTAGGAAATCAGGGGGTGACGATTGAAGTGGGGGCCGGTGAGAAAGCCCTAAAGACGCTGCAGTCATGACCGCAGCGTCTGCACTGATCCCAGCTGTCGCATACAACCGAGCACCTGCACACTGTCACCTTTTACAGTTGTTGCAGTTACAGTTTTGTGCAGGACGAAAATGCTCGTCCAGGTGCGGGAATTAGGCACTAACTTGAACATGCATTTTCGGCCATGGTTGGCAAAGGGTTGACTTTTATTTTTTTGTTGTATAACCCGTATAGCATAGATAACATGTTATTTGTACTTGGGTCAGTATGATTGCAGTGAAATCCCATTTATATAGCTTTTTTATGTCTGAATAAATTTTCTGAATAAAAATGCATTTGGAGAGAAAAATTGCTTGTTTTTGTATCGCTATAATCTAAGTGGTGTAACATTTAGATTTTTTTGTTGATTGAGCTGTATTAGGGCGTATTTTTTGCATGCTTATTTGTACTTTTTATTGGAATTGTTGTGGTGTAATTGTGACATTTAGATCACTTTTTATTGCTTTTTATGTTTGGTTGGATGTAAAAAATTCTGAATTTTTGGGTTGTTTTTCATTATTTTTTTTACGGTGTTCACTGTACGGGCTTGGTAATGATTTTATTTTATTGTATGTGTTTTATGGAGGTGGCAATATATCATGTGTACTGTTTGGTGATTTGAACTTTTTTTTACATGGAGGAGTTTGGTCATTAATGCACCATTTTGGGGACTTTTATTACTTATTATTATTTTATTTTTATTGGAGCTAATATTTTTACAGTTTTTTTCCCCTTTTTTACCTGTTCCATTGTGGGACTAATGTATGACAGTGTATTACAGAGTCAGCTCATGCAGCCAATGCATAGGTCGAAATGCATAATGTCTCATTGTCCTGCTGCAGGCAGCTCTGGCTTCCACGTCTGGACGCTGGAGCTGCCATAGAGATGATTGGAATCCCTGAAACTGGCACTGGGGGGCTGGACGATGATGATGGTGGTGCACACAGAAGCTCTACATGATCCGCAGTCATGTTTGACATTAGCGCCTAAAGAGTTAAATGGGTTGTCAACTTTTCAATAAATCTGTCTCTGCATGTATAGTATATGTACCTGTGTCTTTGGCTCCTGTGAGAGCTTCAGTCTTTCCCTGTTCTCTACATGCTGCACTTTGCATCTCTACATAACTTCCTGTTTCTCGCTCCTTCAGTACGTCTGTCATGGCAGCCTCCAGTGTGTCTTTTTCCTCTCTGTCCATCTCACTGACTGAGACAGGGAGAGAGGAGGGGGAGTAGCAGGGTGACTCTTAATCTCCTGCTGCAGGTGCCTCCTATTTACCAGAGTGCACAGAGAGTCTACAGACAGCAATAAAGCAAGCACCAGGGATGATGGATGGATTGGTGAGCATTCATTATTATTAAGGCAGTAAAGGCACATAGGCAATTTATGTTAAATAGTGGTCAGCCCCTTTAAACAGCTTGGATTGAGGCTATCGTGATCCCAGCTTTTACATGGGATTCCCGGCTAACATGTGCAGCAGGAATCCCACACTGCTGTCACCATTGACAGTTGTCACAGTGGCATCAAGATTCTTCATATAGGATTCTACAGTTGGGTTAAATTGTATGTCCAATTTTTCTATTTGTCACTGCTATTTACCAGTGATATTGGAGATCTCTCCTTCTGAGCATGGCACACAGTCATAGCAGCAGGTGTGGATTGTTTCTCGAGGCTTTTTCCTGCTTCCGGGTAAGCAGATCTCTGAGCAGCGGGACACCGGGATCTAAGAGAGGGAAAATAATATTTGATACCTTATTCGTAGAATTTAACAGGAGGCTGTGATAATTTCAATTAAAGGAACACTGTCACTAGATTTCACCCCATTAAACTTCTAGACCCCAACAGGTAGGGTATGAAAGGTCCTTCCTAGAATCCACTCTTTCCCAATAAAAATATCTCCTCTCCTTGAGATAACTCAAGTTTAGAGACTGCAGGGGATGGTCACTTCAGATGCCCCTATATTCGGGCCTATAGATCCTAGAAACATACAGACATATATATAGTTATGGACCCTTCAAAACTTTAAAACCCAGTAATGCCAGCACTGATTGGAGGTGTTAGAGGTTTAAATATTGCTGGAAAATTTGCTAGCGGCTTTTAAATTCCTGTGGCTATGCCCGTCATTTTGGAGAAAATCATTGGGGACAACACCAAAAATGACAGTTAAAGAGTTTAAGAATTAAGAATTTAATAATTAATGGCAGACGGGGGTCACAATATGAGGTGGAGATGAGAGGCCACAATATGAAGGGGGGGGGGGGGTGAGGGGATACAATATGAGGGCGAGATAAGTGACCACAATATGAAGGTGAGATGAGGGGACATAATATGAAGGGGGGGATGAGGGGATACAATATGAGGGGGAGATAAGTGACCACAATATGAAGGGGAGATGAGGGGACATAATATGAAGGGGGGGATGAGGGGATACAATATGAGGGGGAGATAAGTGACCACAATATGAGGGGGAGATGAGGGGACATAATATGAGTGGGAGAAGAAATGCCACAATATGAGGGGGAGATAAGGTGCCACAATCTGAGGGGGAGATGAGGGGCCACAGTATGATAGGGAGATAAGGGGCCACAATATGAAGGGAAGATGAGAGGGGGCCACAATATTAGGGAGAGATTAGCAAGGCCACACTTTGAGGGGGAGAGGAGAGTGGCTTCAATATGAAGAGGTGAATGATCCCATAGCAGTTGACTTCTTAGCTTTCTTATGATTTTTAATCATAATTCTTTTGATTCTTATATCTAATAACTGATGGACACAGTAATATTTCAGGATTGAAATGAGGTTTTTGTACAGAAAATGTGCAATATGCATTAAAACTAAATTTGACAGGTGCAAATGTATGGCATACCCTTATCATTTGCTTGATTTGAATACTCCTAACAACTTTTTACTGACTTACTGAAGCACTAAATTGGTTTGGTAACCTCATTGAGCTTTGAACTTCATAGCCAGATGTATCCTGCAAAGCAGGTTGGACTTGTTGCGGCGTGGTACCACCAAGTCGTTCCACAGGCAGACTTTGTCTGCATGGCAGCCAAGGCGTAGTACAGAATCATGAGCTAGGCAGCACATGATCAGAGTCGGGGACGTAGTGGTAGGTCAGGACAGGCAGCAGGGGTTCGGAGTCAAGTCACAACGGGAAATCAGGATAATTGCAAAGGAATACAGCTTTCTCTTAGGCATGGAAGCACACATATATCCGGCAGGGGACACAGGAAGAAACCGGGAATTTATAAGGGAAGGCAGTAGGTCAGTGCCAATTATCGGCGCACTGGCCCTTTAAATCTCCACAAGCCGGGGTGAGCGCCCTAGGAGATGGGGACGCGCACGCCAGACGTTGGGAGCCATGGAGACCGCTGCTGGAGCCAGTAGAGGTGAGTTCTCATGCAGTCAGGATCCGGGGCACAATCAAGGCACCCATGACAGTACCCCCCTTTGTACTAGTTATTCTATATCAGGAACATCAGAAGGAATGGCAAGAAGAAGAGGTGGGAGTGGAAGTCATCCATAGACATTGAAGAAGGGAGCATTACCAGCGGATTCAGAGTTTAGAGAATTATAAGAGAATTCCACCCTAAGTAAAAGGGAGGACCAATCGTCCTGTTGAGCAGAAACAAAGTGCCGTATATAGCAGCCCAGAGTCTGGTTGACTATTTCTACCTGCCTGATGATGATATGCAGAGGAGAAGTCCAGTTTGACCTGCAGTTTATCACAGAAGTATGGCCAGAACTTGGAAATAAACTGGACCCCATGGTCCGAGACAATGTGTAGGGGAAGACCATTTAGCCAGAAGATATGGAGAAAGACCTTCTGGCTTGAGAGGTAACAACTTGTTATGGGCACAGGAAGCACAGGAATTTACTAAATATCGAACGCCCTTGACCAGATCTGGACACCAATAGTAACAAGATATGAGAGCGGCAGACCTCTGCAGTCTAGGGTGCCCAGCCACACAAGAGCAATGTCTCCAAGTTAGTATCCTCTTCCAAAGAGCAGGTCTGACATAAGTCTTGCCAGAAGGATGATGCCGCAGATCCACAGGAGCGGCAACAACCAGTCATTGTGGAGGAACAAGATGACGAGGAGCTGGTTCTTCCCCAATGACGTCAGAGGCACGAGAGAGAGCATCGGCCTTAACATTCTTCTCTACTGTACGGAAGTGTATCATAAAATTGAAATGGAAGAAGAAGAAGGACCAACGAGCCTGTCAATTGAGAAGCTTGGCGGTCTGGAGGTACAGGAGATTCTTTTGATCCGTGTAGATACAGAACAGATGAAGAGCTTCTTCCAGCAGATAACGCCACTCTTCCAAGGCCAGTTTTATGGCCAGAAGCCCCCTTTCCCTTTTGGAGTAGTTTCTCTCTGCAGCAGAGAAAGTCTTGGAGAAGAAACCACAGATGAGCGTTCGGCCATTGGGCCCTTTCTTGGTAAGAATAGCTCCAGCTCCTACAGAGGAAGTGTCAACCTCAAGCTGGAACGGTTTCTCCGTATCAAGCCGAGGGGCTGAGGCAAAGGCAGACTTCAATTTAGAAAATGCTCTCTGTTAACGCTACAATAGGCGACATGAGGGAGGAGAAATGTGGTATGAACTGCCGGGAGTAGTTAGCGAAGCCTAGGAATCTCTGTATAGCTCGTAGTCCTACTGGGCGAGGCCAGTGGAGAACCACAGACAACTTGGTGGGATCCATCTGTAGACCCACTGTAGAGTCAGAAAAATTATACTCGAGGAACAGAAGACTCTTCTGGTCGAACTGGCACTTCTCGAGTTTTGCATATAGACGATTGGCCTTTAGACGCCTGAGAACTTGTCGTATGTGGGAGTGATGGGATCCAAGGTCAGTAGAATACACCATGATATCATCCAAGTAGACCATGACACAGGTATATAACAAGTCTCTGAAAAATGTTGTTGACACGGTTTTGAAAGACAGCAGGCACATTGCAGAGTCCAAAGGGCGTGACCAGATACTCAAAGTGCCCATCTCGAGTGTTGAAGGCAGTCTTCCATTCATCCCCTTATGGATGCGGATGGGATTATATGCCCCCTGAAGGTCCAACTTAGTGAAGACCTTAGCTACACAAAGGCGGTAAAAAAGTTCTGTGATAAAGGGTAGTGGGTAGAGATTCTTCACGCTATCTATATTAAGCCCCAATAGTCTATGCAGGGGCGGAGAGCCATCTTTCTTGGCCACAAGAGAGGAAGACTTGGGGTTAAACCCTTTCTGAAGATTCTCCTTGATATAGGTTGACATAGCCGTGGTCTCGGGTACGGACAATGGGTATACCCCACCTCGTGGCGGGGACATGCCCGGCATCTATAGGAAGTCATAAGTACAGTGTGGTGGCAGAGTCTCTGCAAAGTCTGTATAAGCAGCGTGAAGACTTACCAGAGGTTTGGAGGCTACTAAAGCAGACATGGTGAATACCGGATGAAGAACCAAGAGACAGCCAGGATGGCACTCTAGACCAGCACATGGGTCCTTTTCCAAAGACCAAGCATATATAATTTACCTTGTGCTACAGCAGTGACTTTACCCCAAAGCATCTCACTCAGATGGAAGGCATGTTGGATTTCAGTCAACCCCCCTCAATTTAACACCTTTAATCAGTTGTTTACTGATTGTGTTAACTTTTTAAATCCAAGCAGGCACCACTGGCTATTTAAATACCTCCATGTTAATTAGCAGGGATTCAGATTCAGTCCCCGGATCTGACCCCAAACATCATTTTGAGGAATATATTTTCTTCCATCCCACCTCTTTTGTATACTTCCATTGTATTCTTTGGTCATCCATATGAAGCTCCTGTCCATCTACAGCCCACGGTGTATAATTCCCAACATGAACATTACGTCTGGTTACACCATCCTCATAAAACCAGTTCACTATCTTATATGGGTGGACGGTCTCTCCATTCTCATCAAAGTAAGGAGTGGAGGTCACGGAGTCATGTGACGTCTTCATCAGTTTCAGGTAGTGATGTAACTGGGACAAGGAGGAAAGATATTATTATCTTAAAGATTTTATTGAGATGAATAGGAGCTGTGTAAGGAGGAGGTGGTAAATTCAGATTATTACATTTTTAAATGGTGAGGCAGAGGAACAAAGGAGCAGAAGATTTGAAATGTATAAAATTAAACCTGATAATAATTTCAAATGATATTGACATGTGTCAGGATATCCAATCACAGGAGACTACATAACACTCGGGACTCCAGAATTGTGGCCGTGTTGTGTACAGTAAGGAACGTTGCTACTACAGCTACAATATTACCTGTAGACAATGGCATCTTCAAAAAAATTTCCAGTTCTCACCTTTGTCATGTGATGTTTAAATTCAAGCATTGTCAGTGAGTTTTTATGTTTCCGATTGAGAAATAAGAACATATCATGTAGAGCGCGAGTCATGGCTTCCACACTTTGATACAATCTAGGGGTCACCCCATAAGACAGGAAATATCTCAGACTTGGTACAACATAGTAAATATGGTGTTGGATTATATATTGTGTAAAAGTAATAAAGACATCATCATGATCAATCCCAGATATTAATTCTAATGTTGGTAAAAAATCTCTGACATGAAATATGATGGAGAGATTCATGTAATTTTTCTCAAATTCTTCAACCGGAACAGGAGGCGATAAATATTCCAGAGCTAAACTTCCATTTAAATCTGTGTATGGACCAACTGTCCCACTGGAGATGGAGGTCCACGAGGGAGGGAAAATTAATGTTTTATTATAGACTATATATTCACTGTATAAAATATTGCCAAATGTATCCTCAGTATATGGTCCACATAGTATAATTACACGGACTCCGGACTTTTCTATAATTTGTGAAGTCCTAGCAATATAACGTGAAAATTGTGCTGTAAGTTTTATGATGAAGGCGGCACAGATCCCGTATTCCTCCAGGTACTTCTTCAATATTTGTAGCTCATTCTCTCCAGCGTCATCGTTTGATGCTAATATTCCAACCCAGGTCCATCCAAAGTGAAGTAACAGTTTGGTTATTACCATATTGTGGATGTGGCTGTTATGTACTGCCCGGAAAACACGTGGATAGAGGAGTCTATCAGTCAGGGAATATTCTGTAGCTCCATAGCTGATCTATGAAGCAGAAAAGATAAAGCACAGAGGCATCAATACCGCAGTAGCAGTCATAGAAAATACTTTGGGCAGAAACAAGTGGGTCCAACCAGAGGTAGATCTAGGTGGTGATGTGTGCAGGTACAGAAGGTAGAGAAGTTCTCCATTGGGCTGCCTCCTCAATAATATTTTTTTCTGATACTGATATTTTTCTGAGTTGCAGTCAGGTAAGTGATGAGAGGCTGGGGAAGGCTTGCAGCACAGCTTTCTGGTGGGCACTGTATCCTGTCCCTTTTACTGCACCTCCTTATCAACAGCTTTTTATCTGCTTTTTTCTTTCATTGTCTATTTTTTCTCTTTTACACTGTGACTATTGGCTAATAAGAGGGCAGACAGTATGACTATTGGCTATGGGGGGCTGGTGTTTTGTGACTTTTGGAAGCTGGAAGCAGGCACTGTAACTATGAGCTGTTGGGGTGGCTATGACTTTTGGCTATGCTGGGCAGGGTCTATGACTATTGGCTACTGTAAAGAAGGTGTTATGACTTTTTTATTTGCTACTGTAGGACAGGATTGTGACTATTTGATACTGAGAGCAGGCACTGTGGCTATTGGATGCTACAGGGCAGGCTCTGTACTATTGGCAACTGTAGGACAGGATTTGTAACGATCGGCTACTATTGACTGCAGTGTGGAGGCATTGTGCCTTTTAAATTGTGTAGGAACACTGTCACTATGTTGGCAACTGTATGGGGACATTTTGACTATATTGACTACTTTGGGAGCACACTATATTGGCTAATGTGGGGGTACCATTACTGCATTATTTAGTGTGGATGTGTCATTATTATATTGGCTATTTAGGGAGAACTGTTACTGTATTGGATATTGTAGAGGCGCTGTTACTATATTGGCTTCTTTGGGGACATAATAGTGATCGCCAAGGTAACAACAGTATAAAGTTTGTGATAAGAAGGTCCCCAATTAAGTGCTTGGGACAGGCATAGTATAGGCAAAGGTTTTCCTGACAACATCTGAAATGTTCCGTGATGGTGAGATGGTCCTCTTGCATAGGCACCTTTGCAGACTGTGCGGCCGGAGGCAGGAGCGGCCTTTGGAAATCCGGAGCCAAGTGAGGTAGACATGGAATCTGGGCTTGCGGTTGCTCATGATACAACTTTTCAGCACGCTTCATAAACCGCACATCAATCCGAGTGGACAGGGTGATGAGAGCACTCAGAGTAGCCGGCAGGTCATGTGCGGCCAATGCGTCTTTGACCTGAGAAGACAGTCCTTTTTTGAATGTTGCAGACAGGGCAGCATCCTTCCAGGAGAGCTGGGAAGACATCAGTTCTATGTGCAGCAAGCACTGTGTAATGAAGCACCTGCACAGCTTGGGGTCGCCATCATACTTATCAGGCATCGAGAGTCTGAGCCTTGGTTCTGCCACCAGTAGACAGGCCGGTGTGACTGGAGGCGTTGCAGGAACTGTTGAAGGAGTAGTCACTGGAGCCTTGTGTTGGCGCTGAGAAGCAAGCAGCTGTTGTAACGCGGTGTTGACTTGAATAAGTAGTTCTCCTTGCGAAGCAATCTGCTGGGACTGATGGGCGACAACGCTGGTAAGATCAGCCAGTCTTGAAAGCGGCACCTTGGTGCGGTCCATGGCCAGATCTTACTGTCAGGGTTCAGAGTCAGTGGACCCTCTGGACCCCCACAGGAGATGGTACTAGACGACAGCTGGGACTTTAAGTGGCACCTGGTCTTCACCAGAGCCCGCTTCAAAGCGGGATAGTCTTGCTGTGGCGGGGTGCCACCAGGTCGTTCCACAGATGCGACTAGCCCGCAGTGGCAGCCAGGATCGAGGTACCAATTCAGGAGACAGTCTCGTACAGGCTGGTTGTCAGGGCAAGCGGCAGAGATGCAAGGTCACAGTACAGGTCCAGGGTCAGCAACAGTAGATTAAGGCGGAACGGGAAAGGAACAAACGCAGGGAACAGAAACACGCTATTAAGCTTTCTCTTATCGCAGAATAGCTCAAAGATCCAGCGGGGAATAATGGGAACTGTTGGCCTTTATGGAAAACCCGGAAGTGACCAGCGGCAATCAGTGGTGCGTTGGCTCTTTAATTCTTCGAGTGCAGGCGCACACGCACCAAAGGAAGCGGGAACACGAGTGTGGCCTAGCCTGGAGGGGAGCAGGAGCGTGGAGAGGTGAGAGTGGGCCGGGGGGGGAGCCGCACCACCAAGATGGTCACGGGTGTGCCCACGATCCGAGACATGAATCGCATCTCTGTCAGCTCCATAGAGATGAATAGAGCACAACCAACATGTGCAACCGTCTGCTCCATTCATCTCTGGGAGTGACGAGGGGTCGAAGGAGTTACCTTGGACCCTGTCAGACCCCTTTCTCATGATCTGTGGGAGTCTCATCATTGAGTCCCCCACCGATCAGCAAGATAGGCCCTCTAGCTGAAGGGGTGGCATAAAGCGCTTTGACCACTTCCAAGATTGCTCAGGAGAACCCAAATTTACTCATGGTGGAGAAAGTGGATTTCTAATATATCCTGTTGAATGTCTTCTCTGCATCCAGACTGACTCTATCTCGGTCATTAGGGACACAATGCTTCTTGTCACATCAGAGGATTGTCTCCATTTGGTAAAACCCCCTGTGTACAATTGAGGAAGGATTCCCAAGAGATTTGGCGAATATTAGCTAGGGTGTCTGCAAGTTTTCCTGGTTTTGGAATGGTAACAACCAAGGCCTGAAGCATTTCTCCCGGGAGGGTGCCTTGTTCTGAAGCCCGATTTGAAAACATCAGTAGGTAGGGTGTGAGAGAAGTATCAAACAGTTGGTAGTACTCATGAGCAGAGCCATCAGGCCTTGGGGCTTTTAGTTTTTTTGCAGTGTGGATTGCCTTAGAAAACTCTTCTTGTAAAAGGTGTGTTTAGAATTAGGATTTAAGCATTTGAGAAGGTGGGAAGCAGAAGTTTGTCTAGAAACTTATCAATCTCTGTTTGGAATTGGTGAATGATTGTAACGTCATCCTTCAAGTTGGACAATTTGGCATAGAATTAGCCAAAGGTGTTAGCTTTGTCTGTGTGTGTATTATACAGGACTGGGAAATTCTCTGATTTGCAGATGTAGGGGATGCAAGTGCAACAATCCCCACTGGGGCCTAGCCTTTCCTTGGTGCCTAGAGGCAGCAGGGGAATACCGGATTGGCTGGAGATTGCGGCCTAGGGCATGCTGATGTCTTGGTGCTTGGTATGGGGACTGGAGGGCTGAGCTACAGCCTGGCAGGTCTCCAGCAGGTGGTGTGTGCAAAAAATATGGAGGGAGAGGCTGATGTACTGGTTCTCCCTGGAGCAACCCCTGGGTGTCTTTAAGGTCCCTGGGTAATAGATGGGGAAATGGTTAATGGATGGGGAGCCTGTGGTGGTAGACAGCCATATCCAGGGCTCAGACAGAGGCAATGTTGTCCAAATTCGCTCACGGTTCTTTATTGAACAACAGGTAGCAGGCAATGAGCCTAAATGGTCAACAGCAGATTCTGGTACTGGAGTGGTCATGGAAAGTGGTCCTCAGGAATAGTGGACCAGCCTGATAGTAGATGCTGGCTGGGAGAATGGAGATGGAGCTGTGTCCAAACTGTGGAAGCTGCAGCTCTGGATGTGAGTCTCCTGACTCTGGGATTATGTTAAGTGTCAGTACTGAAGGTGTACTAAATGCTATCTCTCTTTTCGCTAAGACCAGCTAGGACTGGAATCAGACCACTGCACAGGGGTTTACTACTCCCCTGCTCAGGTGGTAGCACCTCTCCAATCACACTCCAGTTTACAATACAACCACATAATTGGACAACATTCAACACCCACTTAACTATTGCCTATCCAGGCAGAGGCTACAGCTGCAGATCCCTTGGGTGAGCTGATCAGACTCACTAGATGGATCCTGACAGGTAGAGGGCCTTATTTGCAACTACTCCTATGCCCATTTATTTAGTGTTTTTATTATGTAACATGTAGTGGGTCGTTTTTTAAGGATACCAATGTCGATGGGCTATTGTGATCGCATCAGTGTTTCCAATAAAATGCATGCACTACAGATCGCATGTGCTTCCTTTGAAATGCTGATGTGATTGGGAAAAGCCCCTCCCCATTATGGTTGCAATGCATTTCAAAATGCATAGCAAGCGGAATGTGTGTCCACACCCTGAGCTGTAAAGTCTTATATAGACAGGTGTGTGCCTTTCCTAATCAAACCAAATCAGTTTGACACATTCGCTCACCAGGATGTACCATTACATCCTAGGGCTGCAGGGGTGTTTGGAGAGAGGTCATGGGCTGAGCTCTCTCCATACATGGTGGGTGTTGACTGTATAACACAGCTGACACATGCCTGTAACTGTTGCAGTTGGTGCTGGGTCGAACCACAGTATCTAACGGATCTGCTAAAGGGCGCCACCATCTTGGAACACCGAACTCCACCCTGTGACGTCATCAGAGGTTGGTGATCTGTAGCCATGGTATTGTTCAGTCTTATAGAGACTCATAGGTCTGCCATGTATAATGATCTTCAATAGACTGCCGATGACTGGCTATTAGAGTTCATCAGTAAAATTGCTAAATACTGCAATACCACTGCACCACTGCAGTATAAACTGCAATAAGCTCTTATGTCATCCCTTCATCCTCATAGACTGTAAGCTCTTGTGTCACCCCCTCATCCTCATAGACTGTAAGCTCTTGTGTCACCCCCTCATCCTCATAGACTGTAAGCTCTTGTTGTCAGGGCCCTCACTATTGTTACATATAACTATATTTTCACTCTGTAATGTCTTATTTCATTCAATTATGCTCCCCATAATTCACTCAGTATGATGGCACTATATGAATAAATATTATTATTATTGTTTTTATTATTTAAATATTGTAATTTTTAAATAATTGTAATTTTTTTTAACCTGTCACACTACATAATGGGCCTCTCAATCACAAAGTTAAAGCCTTTTTTTATGACTTATCTCTACGACTGGACTTTGACACATCATCAGTAGAGTTGAGTGTATACAAACTGCAAAGTTTGGGTTTGTACCCTATTTTTTGTGCTTTTGGCTCTGCCGGAACCAGTCTCACTCCCCACAGTTAACACCTGCACCATTAACAGGTGTTAATTATTTATATGCCACCGGCAAAGGCACATTATGGCATTGAAATGGCTGCAGCCACGCACTGGTACCAACCTGCCGGCAGCACAAGGACCCACCATTGGGGGAGGATTGTCACTCTTATTGTGTTCCAAAAACTGGAGCTGTAAATTAACCAAATAAATAATTATTACACTGACCTGTGTATATCCGTATAATCCAAGGATCTGAGCTGCTGGGACAGTGGTGGACGAGTGGTGGTCTCCAATAACCCCGGCCAGCTGCCCATGTCCCTCACACGAGTAGTTAGGAATCAGGTTATCCGGTCCAGAAATAAATTTCCAAATAGATTTTACAGCCAATCGGGGATCTAAACACGAGTCTAATATATAATATCCCAACGTGATATTGGATAAAATGTCTGGATTCCTATTAATTTTATCAATTGCAAAAGCAAATATCAGAGAATTTATAATCCCCTGATAGTTTTTTCTGTAAACAATAAAATGTAATAAAAGTAATCAGTAGTTAGAAAACACAAAACACAATCCTACTAGTACAGACTACGTTACTCCTCGGATTATTGCTCTGACAATGTAATCTCTTTCCTTCAGCTTCTCTAACATCCTGCTCTTACCATGTGATTCTTGACAAGGCCCCGGCTAGGAGTAAAATTCAACTCCTGGTAACTGACCCACTTGTTGTAAATGACACCATAAATAGAATTAAATATTATCCTCTTTTGTGGCAGGGTGTATTCCTTAGGCCCATGCACATAATTGTATGCTTCATCTGGGCTTAAAGAGGACCTGTCATCTCCCCAGACTTCCCAAACTGAACATACCGGCATGTAGGCGCTAGTATCATGATTCTGGGGCACTTGGAATTTTCGTTCTAGCCCCCTCCGTTCCGAGGTCTGTATCGTCAGAAAGGAGGAGCTGCAGCACGGGTGGGGGGGTGTGAGTATGCTAAAATATTCTGACACCATCCAATCAGCGTCGGATGGTGTCAGCTAAGAGACTCAGCTAAGGGTGAGGGCACGCTGAGCAGCGGCTGCGCGCTCCCGGCATCATGTGTCTGCAGTGCCGAGTGCGCGCAACCGCTTGTCCCTGGCAGCACACGGAACACGGTGTGATCTCGCGAGATCTCGCAAGATCACGCTGTATTCAGCGCGCCCTCACCCTTAGCTGAGTCTCTTGCCTAACAACATCCGACGCTGATTGGATGGTGTCAGAATATTTTAGCATACTCACACACCCCCACCCGTGCTGCAGCTCCTCCTTTCTGACGATACAGACCTCGGAATCGTAAGATCACGGGGGGCATAATATCTCGGGAACGGAGGGGGCTAGAACGAAAATTCCAAGTGCCCCAGAATCATGATACTAGCGCCTACATGCCAGTATGTTCAGTTTGGGAAGTCTGGGGTGGTGACAGGTCCTCTTTAAACCAAGGAGAAGTACACGACCAGGTGAAGAAAGGGAAGGGTTGAGCGCTCCCCACCCCTTCCATCTCTATAGTAAACTGAACGCCCACGAGTCCGGGTAGGCATATGATCAGCTTTATCTGTTACAGCGCCACCGCCCAACCCTATTCTTTATGTAAATACTTTATATAACATATCAGTTTAACTTTTTGAATTCAATGGGGCACATGTATCATAAGTCAGTTTTTTTCTGACTGTTTTTTGAGACTTTTATTGGCTTTCCTGCTGGTCAGATGTATCCTAATGTTTTTTTTCTTTATTGATACATGTGGCGTTTTCTCCGTAGTTAATTTGCAACTTTTTAAAATAAAAGTCGATAAATCTCTCCAAAAGTCGCAAACAGTCCCCCAGCTATTTCCTATGCCTGGTCAGGGACATAGAAAAAGTCACAACTTTCACATCTGGATTAAGGTGATAACTCAGGGAAAACTGCAGAAAACTAGCAATGGACTAGACAAGTCACTAATGAACACAAGAATCATGGAAAGTATCAAAAATTTAAGAAAAAGGTAAGCCAAAAGTTTGATACATGTACCCCAATTACTGAATAAAAAAATTAATTTGGCTGGCACAGGTGGTCCCTAACTTATGGACGCCGGACTTACAGACAACCTCTCATTTGTCATTAGCAACTTGTTCATTTAGGCGCAAAAACACTCCAGCCTGAAGGTGGCCTAAACTGAGAAGCAACAATGAAGCAGAGCAGCTTATCCCCTGCAGCAGAGCTCAGCAGACACTACAGACACTACCTGAAGCCTCTGTTTACAGTTCATGACCTTCTATTTACAATCAATCTGCAAAAGCAGCAGCTCAGAGCAGGACAGAAGGGAAGTTTGTAGGATTTTGCAGACATTACAGAGAAGTGTCCCATGTAGCAGGATAGAAGAGAAGTGTGTGGGAGCTGCAGACAGTACAGAGAATTGTTTCCCTCAATTAGCAGGATGACCACACTGGTATCTGAGGAGGATACTGGCCAGAATTACAGGGGTGCAGCAGGAGATCAGCACTGGGGGATCCCATCCAGGAGAAGCCACTGCTGAGGAGATTACTGAGTGCTGGGTGTCACACACCTGGGTGCTGCTGTGAGGGTCATTCTCATGCTTAGGGTGCGGGAGAGAAGAGCTTGTAGGAGGATCACATGTAACTGCCCCAATCTAACATTGTACCTAAATTGTGCCTAAATTGCACCTAGAGTAAAGTGATTAATAAGAGGCAGGAGCATTACTCATCACAGCTGGTTGTAGCTTGTGCAACAACTACAGTGGTACATCTGGCCCAATATTTTATAAATTCAATTGTCACAAGGACATTTTTTTTTCTAGA
Source organism: Engystomops pustulosus (assembly GCF_040894005.1). Classification (NCBI taxonomy): domain Eukaryota; kingdom Metazoa; phylum Chordata; class Amphibia; order Anura; family Leptodactylidae; genus Engystomops; species Engystomops pustulosus. The sequence continues at coordinate 286,516,484 of NC_092411.1, forward strand.
GTCACAATTATAAAATATACCAGTGCCGATTTACATACATATTTGACTTAAGAACAAACCTCCAGAACCTATCTTGTACTTATCTTTGGACTGCCTATATTCTAATTTATTGAGAAACACTTGAAGCTCTACTTAAGAGATTTGCTAAGAATATACTGTATATAGAACACTATAGCAGGCAGGGACACTATATAAAAAATGGTCTCAAACAGCATATTACACTAATTAATATAAAGCGATGTTAGAGGTGGACACATATTTGTAAGAATGAGTCCATGACTTACTGTGAACATTGTATAGTCTTAAAAGATTTAATCAAAATTGTAATATCCTCGCCTTTGGTACATTCAGTCAACAATCCCCCGATGATAAGGTCTCCGTCCTGGTATAATGTTTCCAAACCAATGGTTTCTCTAATCTTTAGATTGCAAACTGAATGTGAATCCTCAGACATGGAGACAATCAGCAATAATACAGATATGTATGACATAACATGACTGCAGTGAGATCCAGGACTGATCATTACATTTGCCACTATACACAGTGAATGAGGGAAGGTGAGGAAGTAACACAGCAGCACAAATGACATAGTGTCAGATGTGTTATGTGGAGCACAGTGTTGCCTCTCCTTATATACAGTATAGAGGAATATACTTTACTTGGTGATTGATATAGACTTACATCACTGCTGCAGCTACTCCCAGCAGATTGCAGCCTGAACTGTCCTTGTATCATTTATATCTGAAGAACAAGATGATTCATCTGTAGAAACATCTAGAATTAAGGGTTCAAATAATTTTATGACTTTCTTCTTCGATATTTACATATAAATGAAGCCAAATACTTACGACAATACAAAGTTAAGTATCTAATTTTTTTCGATTTTGTCAGGAGAAGTTAACACTGGAGCAATAAGTTTAGGAAGGAGGTGTTTACCCAATCACAGGATGTAGCTAACTCCGTTCCACGATGCGTTCGTTTGAGAGTTGGGTCTTTGCCCGAGGTCTAGAAATGTGAGTTTTACACCTTCATGAGAATGCATATTGATAGATGATCCACTTGGTGGATAATCCTTACCCTTTCTAGGTCCACCAATAGGTGATGACAATTATTGCAAGCAATATTCTACACCCATGGCTTCAGTAATGATAATTGTTTTACGTTACATGATTCTACGGTTTCTGTTTAATCCATCCGGCTTGATGTCACAAATCTATATTAAGTATACACAAATATCACAGAGTGGACCTTCCGCTACTGAACTAGGATATGTCTTTAATGTCCACATACTGTATGGTCCTGCATTACCTTTGTTTTGGTATTTTGTACATACTAATTCCTTCCTGTTTATCTGTGTATGTTCTTATATGTTGCGCAAATGGAAAATCTAATAAAAATATTTTGACTATATAAAGTGCATACATTGAAGGCAATATATGTGAACAATTTATCTGTGGGAAACTAAGACGTAAAATAATGAAAATACTTTTAATAAAGCCTCTTAGTCCTTTTTGGACATTGTTTAGTGAGCAACTGGTGATCCTCTTTGTCTGAGACTTTTCAAATAATATTGATATTACCTCAACGTGTTATCACTGTTTTGTGTGGCCATAAGTTTGTTGTTATAGAAAAAATGAGGGATGACGAATTCTATTTTTTATTCTATTCTTAAAGACTCTAGGAGATGTAGGCAACAAACACCTAGGGACTACAGTTCTGTTAGTGAACCCTCAGTGAACCCAAACAAATCTTTAAAAAAATTACCTACATTTTCTACAGATTGTCATGGGTGTCCCTGCTATCCACATCTCAAATCACAGGAAAACCCGTGCCCCTCTCTGTGTCGGTGCCCTCTCCGGCCCTCACTTACCTCTCCACGCTCCACGCTCTCCTGCTTCCATTCCGGGCAGTCAGCGTGTGCGTCCCCGCTCCCTAGGGCGCTCACTGGCTCTCAAAGATTAAAAGGGCCAGCGCTGGCCGCTTCCGGGTTTCTACTTAAACTGGCTGCTCCCATCGATGGACCTTTGTGCTACATGCCATTGAGAAAGCTACTTCCCTGCGTTCCTGCGGACCTGAACCTGATTTCGCATCTCTGCCTCCTGCCTTGAACTTCTGCCTGCTACTGACCACGAGATTGCCTTACGTTCCTGTACCTCGACATTGGATTCCACCGCGTGCTGGTCGCACCTGTGGAACAATCTGGTGGCACCATGCCACAGCAAGACCATCCTGCTTTCTGGCGGGCTCTGGTGAAGACCAGGTGCCACTTAGATTCCGGTCCCAGGTGTCGGCTAGTGTCATCATCCGCGGTGGTCCAGGGGGTTCACTGACCCCTATCCCTGACACCAAGATCCGCCATGGACCCCACCAAAGTAGCACTTCCGACACTGGCTGATCTTACCACCATTGTGGTCCAGCAGTCCCAGCAGATTGCCTCGCAAGGAGAACAGCTAGGACAAGTCAACACCATGCTACAACAGTTGCTTGTCACTCAGCGTCAGATTCCTGCAACCACTCCTGCGACTACTCCTGCCACTTCTCCTGCTACCCCAGCTTGTCTTCCTGCCAATGAACCTCGAATAAGACTATCTATGCCTCACAAGTTTTATGGGGACCCCAAGCTGTGCAGAGGCTTTGAGGGATCCAAGGTGGCATTCATTGTCAACCTCCTCTCTGGGAAGGCCCTTGCCTGTGCTACCCCTCTCTGGGACAGAGGTGATCCGATCATGGCTATGCACACAGCTTTCCTGATGGAATTCTGGGATGTATTTGAAGAACCCACATGAGCCTCCTCAGCTGAGACTGTGCTGCTGAACCTGCACCAAGGGGACTTGTCTGTTGGAGAGTATGCAGTTCAGTTCCACACCTGGCTTCTGAACTCACCGGAAACGATGCGGCTTTGTAAGCGACCTTTAAGAAAAGATTATCTTCCCAAGTTAAGGGCACACTGGCTGCTCGAGACCTGCCGTCTACTCTCAGTGGTCTTATCACCCTAGCTACTCAGATCGACATGTGGTTTATGGTGCATGCTGAGGAGTTGTGTCACCAGCGTCCCCAAGTCCATCTTCGACATCTACCTCACTTAGTTCCTGCCTTCCAAAAACCGCTCCAACTTCCGCCCGTTACGTCTGCAGAGGAGCCTATACGGGTGGACAGAACCAGGCTCTCCCAGGAACACTCCAGATGATGTCAGGAGAATCTTTGCCTGTACTGTGCCAGTCCTAAGCACTTCATTGGGGCTTGTCCAGTCCGTCCCCAGCGTCCGTGAAACGCCAGCACCTAAGGTTTTTGGGAGAAGCTTCCCCAGGATTCAAAACAGCTTCTTCACGTCTTCTTGACTATTCCTGTGCTCCTCAGACTCAGTTCCTGCTCACCAATTCAGGTTTCAGCTTTCTTGGACTTTGGCTCTGCGGGGAACTTTGTGGATGCTGCTCTGATCTCCCAGCATCACATTCCGGTGGTTCCTTTAGAGAAGCCTCTAGTCATATGCTCAGTCAGTGGACAAATCCTGTCCGATCCGGTACCGCACTGGGCCTGTCTCTCTGCAAATAGGAGCTCTTCATAAGGAAAGACTGTCTTTCTATGTGCTGCCACAAACAAAACAAACAGAGACTTTGCCACCACACCGTCCCTATGATTGTCCTGTGGATCACCTGCCAGGTGCCTCTCCTCCCAGAGGTCATATTTATCCTCTTTCTGTTCCAGAGACTGCTGCTATGTCAGGGTATATTAAAGAGAACCTGCAGAGAGGCGTCATATGCAAATCCTCATCTCCTGCTGGCACAGGCTTATTGTTCGTAACCAAGAAGGATGGCTCCCTCCATCTTTGCATAGATTATTGCAGGCTTAATAAAGTGACGCTTAAGAACTGCTACCCCCTGCTGTTAATCACATAGCTCTTTGACCATCTGCGCGGTTCAACGGTGCTCCCCAAGTTGGATCTTCGTGGGGCTTATAATCTCATCTGAATTTTGCAAGGGTGATGAGTGGAAGACAGAGTTTAACACTCATGATAGACATTTCCAGTATCTCGTGATGCCATTTAGACTATGAAATACTCCAGCTGTCTTCCAAAGATCTGCTGTATACGTGTGTTGTGGTCTACCTAGACGACATCTTGGTGTTCTCCCCAGTCCTTGAGACCCATCATTCCCACGTACGGTAAGTTCTTGGTCGCCTTCTGGCCAGTCGTCTCTACGCAAAGGTGGATAAATGTCAGTTTCACCAACGGAGCCTTCCTTTCCTCGACTATATAATCTCAGACAGAGGTCTCCAGATGTATCCTGCTAAACTGTCTACAGTTCTACAGTGGCCATGCCCAGAAGGTCTACGAGCCATACAGAGGTTCCTGGGTTTTGCGTACTATTATCGGCAGTTTATTCCACATTATTCCACTCTGGTGTCCCCCATCGTGTCCCCCTCTTCACCAAGAAGGGTATCTCCGTGCCTTGCCTTCAGCGGCTAAAAAAGCCTTCTCTAGGTTGAAGTCTGCCTTTGCTTCGGCTCCAGTTTTCTCCAGGCCTGACACTGAGAAGCCCTTTCATCTTAAGGTTGACGCATTCTCCATAGGTGCAGGGGCGGTGCTCATCCAGCTAGGTCCCAAAGGCTGTACTCTCACATGCCTTTTTTTTACCCAGCGGAGAGTTACTTTATTGCAGATAGAGAACTGTTAGCCATCAAACTTGCTCTAGAGCAGTGGTTCTCAACCTTTCTAATGATGTGACCCCGCAATACAGTTCCTCATGCTGTGGTGACCCCAAACCATGCAAGTCGCAGTAAAAACCCAGTAAAATTTCGGCTCCGATGGCTTTAGGCGACCCCCGGTTTTGTTCGTCCGACCCCCGCTGGGGTCCCGACCCACAGGTTGAGAACCACTGCTCTAGAGGAATGTTGATAACTACTGGAAGGAGCTCACCATCAAGTTTGTGTTTACATGGACCATAAGAACCACTTGTATCTCCAGACAGCCCAGCGCCTTAATCCTGGGCAAGCCTGTTGGTCACTTTTCTTTTCTCCCTTCAACCTATAAGGCAGATGCTCTTTCCCATGCCTCTGATGTCATTGGAGAAGAGCCGGTCCCTCAACATATTATCCCTCCTGAACAACTGGTTGTTGCCGCTCCGCTTGATCTCTGGCGGCTTCCTCCCAGCAAGACATATGTCAAATCTGCACTCCTGAAGAAAATTCTGTCTTGGGGACATTCTTCGCATCTGGCTGGGCACCCTGGGATGCAAAGCTCTGTGGCCCTAATTTTCCGCTTCTACTGGTGGCCTGACCTGGTCAAAGATGTTCAGGATTTTGTGGGATCCTGCACCTACTGTGCCCATAATAGGATTTGTGAAACCAAATAAAGCTTGTGCAGTGCTGATTTGCCCTGGGCAATGGCATAAGTGAGAGTTGAGTCAGCAGTAGCGTGAGTCATTTCTTATAAGATGCTTATTGATTAGAAATACAGGCAACGCAAGCTAAAAGAGGATATCTTAAATCCTACCCTATCAGTTGGAGGCACTGCTGAGATCCCTGTCAGCAGGACTAGGACAACCCCTCGTTCCAGCACCGTTTGCAGTCTTAGGGTCACTCTTCCCGACCGGAACTGATCAACCCATTATCACGGTAAGTTTCAGATTACATATGCTAACCTGTTACTTCCCTGTGAATCGGGGAATGGTGATACTGTGAGAAAGTTGGGATTGGAGGGTAAATATGTATATATGTATAGCCACCTGGTGTCCTGTGCAGGGTCTGAATTGTTAGACACTTTTGTGTGAAATTGAAACAAGTGCCTTGGCTGCTGTGTGTAAGCGCTTTGCTGAACCAGAACAGAAAGGGAGGGGGAGGACATTAAAAGTTCAGACGGGATACTGCGAGGAGTACAGCAAAGCTGCAGTGAAGATCAGACATAGGGGCTGTTAGAATTAGGAGAAAAAAAGGATGGATGTCTGCACATCAGACATAGGCCCCCAGAATAGGAGAATAGGACGGGTGTCTGGACATCAGACATAGGCCGCCAGAATAGGAGAACAGGTAAAGAACGGGTGTCTGGGAATTTTAACAGTAATTAGGAGAAAAGGAAGATCGTTAAGGGGGGCCTTCTGATAAACCTCTAACCGACACGCAGTGAGCTAAGTCTCTGTAACTGGTGATGCTGCGGTTTCAGAACATAAAGGATGTCCTCCCGGGAGGAACCACTGGTGTGCTAGCGATAGTTCAGTGCAGGGAAGGGAAAGATGCATAGACAGAAGGTTGTTGAGTTAAGTAGGACTGTTGGAAAAGTGCAAGTTGATATAATGGAGCATAAGGGCTGGTAGCATTGTGGTGAAAAGAAAAGTAGTAGTGAAGTTTTGAAGGTTTTGGGATGTGTCAATGGATCTGATGAATGTAGAAGTGGGGAAACTTGATCAGATTTGCACAAACAGACACTTATAGCCTCTGGCTTTGACAGATGGACCGAGACAGAGTGACAGAATCCTTCAGAATACCCATTGAAGAAAAGAGACAGGCGATAAGGGACATTTCAAAGTTTTGGAAGTTGTGGAATTTGAGAAAAATATAATTTATTATATTTTTCCTGGGGGGAAAGGTAGTGTCTAGAATGCAGACTCCACCTGGTGGTGTGGGAAGATGACACGCCCTACCATCCTTCAGCAGCGGCATCTTAGGACAGTTTATTTTTCAGCGGCGGCCATCTTAAGTCATATTCCCTTCAAGTCCCTAAAAGGCAATTGCCTATGACTCTACTCTGTTTTTACACCTGTTTTTTTTTTTTGGTGGTTTAGCAGTTGTGTACCCTTCCAGATTCTTAATAGGTGTCTGGAATAAATGCCAGCGATTTTGCCGGTGATTTTACCTAATTTCAGACTTCTTCTAAAGATCTTTTAGTGGGATGCTGTTTGTTTGGTTTATTATGGTCCAGTTAAAATTAATTTGATCCTGACTATAAAAAGTGTTGCAATGTCTATGGTACCTGCTTTCTGGATTTTAAAGAGTTAATGGGGGTCAGATCGTGGGGGCAGCTGTGCAGCTGGGCTTTGCCTGAGCTGTGTTATCTGTGTCTATGTTTTGTTCAGAACTGACCTTGTGTTGTGTTGCTGTGTCTCTTATCTAAGAGACAGGCTAGTGCCAGTGTTTACAATAGGGAGGGGGCACATCGATGCATTTAGAGTTCTTTTTGACAATCTAAGAAGATTTGAAGGATTGCTTGTGATACATGCCATGTTTATGCCCTGTAATGTTGATGATGTCCCGCTGTGTACCCCACAAACAGAATAAGCAAGAACTAGCCCTCCAACTGTATGATAGAGCTTATGACTGACTTTTGTTCCTTTTTGACTAAAAACCAACAGAAGTGTACCAGACTTCTGTTTGAGACATTGCAGACTAGCCAGAACTTTATAGATAGTATAGAGTGCAGGGCTGGAGATGGTGTGAGGAGAGTCCCGTGTGTCTGGATGAGATAAAGCGGAGACATAAACGTCATGGAGGAGTTCCCCGGGAAGTGTTTACAGCTTTAGGACACATGGGGGATGACCTGACAGTGTAGTGTACATCTGTTTTGTAATGGGTTGTTACCAAATATGTTATAGGACTAGAGACATCTCTGCCAGACTTGACATACAGAGGGACTGAAAGCCAGGAGGAAACGGAAACCAGTTTCACAGACCACGGCAAAGTGAGACAGAGAGAAAGTTCCGGCCCTGTGTGAGCTCGACCCAAGTGGGCGTTCTTCAACTTGCGGGGAGGAGATTTTGCCAAAGTGACTGAAGTGACTGGCCAAATTCTAGGGAAACTGAGACGCCACCAACAGGACAGGACTAAGGTGGTGGTAACAGATGAGGACATCAGCAAGTACATCTCCCCAGACAGAGTTAGCTCCTTCCATTGTAAAACTCTCCCCTGCTAGTCCCAGTCAAGAAAAAGACCCAGAAAGAACAGCCGGATACATGTAGGATGTTCCATGACCTCCAAGCTGCCAATGAGTGTACTGAAGCCTGGTGGTCCTTAGCCCAAACTGGAAGCAGTCCCCGGGAGTGACATATTATTCACTGTTATTGATTTGGAAAATGTTCTCCTCTCTGTTCCCCTACATGAAGATTGCCAGTACCTATTTTCCCTTACCAGTCCAGTATTCCAGTATACCTGATGCAGATTTCCACAAGGGAGTAAAGATCCCCCAGCCAGCACTCCATGGTCCATGGGTTTTTAAATGTCTGTACCTTTTGTATTGCACACTATATTTGTCATGAGTAAGGGCGGTTGTACCGCTTGAAACGCATTGACTAAGTATGTTTCATGGAGAGGTTATGATGTAACCAAATAAAACAATTTGATGTCAAGTATCCGGCTGGACCGTGAATATATTTTGGACTACCATACACCCGCGCAGAAGGGTGGCCCGTGCCTGGATCTGACACAGAAGGCAATTACGAGGAGGTGAGCTGGCATCCTTTTTCTGACTCCATGGCCCTACAGGGAGTAGACTGGCAAACTAGCCCCTTACTCGATGTTCTCCTTTTACAGTATGTGGATGACCTACTGTTTTTGTGCCTTCATTTTGCAGGTTTCCCAGAATGCATTTATTGACCTTATATGTTTTCTGTTACAGAAGGGTTGCAAAGTTTCCAGAGACAAACTCCAGTACTGACAGGAGAAGGTGGTCTTCCTAGGCCACTGGTTCTCAGCCAAATGCAGATACCTGACAGGGGAAAGAAAGCTGACAGTCCAGAATATGCCCCTGCCCTGAGGCCCTAAGCCTCTTCATATGTTTCTAGGAAAGGCCAGCTACTGCAGGCCTGGGATAAGGTCTGCTGCCTCCAGCCTGATGTTGCCCCTTGATAACTGTCTTGCCTTTTCCCCATTTGCTCTTAGTCAGGAAGCAATTGATGCATTCGACAGCAAATCATGTCTGCCCCGGCCCTAGGCACACCCCACTGAACCAAACCTTTTATTTTATTTTGCACTAAGTATCCTAGATCCTAGATCCTTACACAGTGTCCTCACCCAAGTACAGCCCAATCATCTGAGCAAAGGCCAGACAGCTCAGACTCCAGTTTGCACTCCTGATGCCCCATCATACTGACAAGGTGCACAGTCCTTAATCCTGCCGTTCTGTCACCAGTCTTTCAGGATTCAGAAGGGGGGGGGGGAGAGAGAGAAGGGTTTTTAACCCAGATGTTGAGTTTTTTTCTCGTAGATGGCTCCAGGTCTGCAGGAGAAGACAGACAGTTCTACACTGGATATACAGTGGTCAGTGGCGCACATGTGGTAGTAAAAGCAGAACCACTCCCTCCACACATGTCAGGTGGAGTGACGGAATTCATGGGAGCGCTATAGCTGGTGGAAGGTAAAAGGGCAAACATCTATACTCAAGGTATAGTTCTGGGGTCTAAACACGACTATAGAACCCATATGGAAGGCTAGACATTTCCTCACCTCTGCAGGAACCCCTTTAAGCATGGCATGCTGGTTAAAGAGCTCATGGATGTTCTCTTACTTCCACAAGAGGTGGGGATCATAAAAGTAAAAGCACACACAATTTGGTAACTCAACAAGCAAAGGGCAAGTATGTGGCTGACAGGGTAGCGAAGGCAACTGTCAGGAACCCACAGTGAGTTCTGAGCTAAAAAGTTTTATCCACAGGTGTTCCAGTCCCTGGTGGCCCGGGAGTCATCAGAAGTGAAGGGAGTGTGGAGGAAAGCTAGAGCCCAGATGCTGATGGGACCTGGATGCTTGGAGAGAGGGTGTGCCTGCCAGGAGCCCTGCACTCAACAGTAAGTCAAGTAGCTCACGGACACACACACACATCCAAAATGGCCATGCTAGTGCTCATAAACAGCAAGTGGTTTGCCCCAGGCATTACTACCCCTGTCACTATACTAGTGAAAGCCTTTATAGTCTGTGCCTACCACAGCCCGGGTAAGGTGTAAAGGACTCCATGGAAGCTGACACCCAAGCTGCTGTATCCCTTCCAGAGACTGCAGATGGATTTTATCCAGCTACCAAAAAGTGGTACGTAGGAGTATGTGCTTGTGTGCATTGATCTCTTTCCAGTGTGGCCAGAAGCTTTTCTCATGACCAAGGCTACTGCCAGAGCTGCAAGAAGTTGGTGAGTGAGATTTTTCCTGCAGGTTTGGACTTCCAGAGACCAGAGTCCGGTCGCAGAACCCACTTCACTGGACAGGAAAAGACTGAAACCTTGTCCCACCTGGGTGTAGAATAGGCCCTACACACCCCTTACCCTTCCCAAGCTAGTGGTGGGGTTGAGAGACAAAACGGCACTCTTACGTTAGAGCCATGGAAGTAACAGGGAAACCATGGCCGAGTGCCTTCCTGCTTCCCTTTATTCAGTTAGGACCACTCTCAACAGAAAGACGGGATTGCCCTCTTTGAAGAACTTTTTGGCTGTGCACCCAGACTAGACCCCTACTTCTCACCTGACGGCAGGAAACAAGGTGGAACTTGCCACACAGTTGAGCCAGGTCTTGAAACAGGTCTGCAAAAGTGTTTCTGTTCCTTTTCAGACCCAGACAGAGACCTCAGGATGCATAACCTGAAGCCTGGAGACTACATGGTGGTAGAGACACACCAGAGAGAGGGTCTCGAGCCTCGCTACGATGGTCCTTTCTGAGTCCTGCTGACCAGTGCCAGGTCTGTGTAGCTAGAGGGAAGCCAGCATGCTTACACACTTTCTATTTGCAACTTACTTATTCTTCTTTCTAGCTGGTCTCTTCTGACAGACTGTATGGTCAGGGACACCCCAAACATGACTATCACTGTATCTATAGGGCTTACCAGGATGCCCCCAGGTAAGAAACTTTACCTAAGGTTAGTGCAACAAGACAATGACCTTCTTTGACATTGACAGCACAGGTAACCCTGTATAAGGAGTGTCTGATGTGTACAGGATTTGTGGGTATAGGAGAGTCAGGTCAAGCCTAGAGGCTGGGAAGGTGAGTGTGCTGTGATAAAATGTGCGCATTCCTTCCTCGTGATCCCCAAGGAGAAGATCGATCAGACACATAAAGAAAAGGTAGAGAATCCAAAATGATTCTGAAGGTCTGAGAGAGAAGCACCTAGATGACAACTTTTATATATATATATACAGTGGGAGCACTAAGGGGGATCCCAGATGAGTTTAAGGCACACAATCAGAAATGGTCAGGTGTAGAGTCCATTATTCCCCAGATAGCTATGAGCAAAATGTTGATTGGGTTAACAGTTTTTATTGTAATCAACAGAGATTTGTGAATTATATCGGAGATGCTTTCCAGAACCGCATCGCTTTGGACATGACCCTTGCTGAGAAGGGAGGAGTCTGTAAGATTGTGGGCTTGTTGCATGTACATCCCAGATGACATCACGTCTGTGGATCCCTTGAAAATATTGGAGGACTGTCCAGGGAACTCAAGAGAAACACAGAAGTGGACACTATATCCTTCACTTTGTGGTTGGGGGATTGGAAGGGTTTCCTTTAAGTGGGGGTTATACTGGGAATTGTGATTTTGCTCTTGTCACCTATTGCGTTTTGTGTGGTCACCCTCATAAAGTCCACCAAATATCATGGGTATCAGTAGACAAGCGACAGACCCCTTACTTAAGTTACCTAAATTTGCATAATGATGGTATCTCTCTGAGATCAACCACCCCTGAAACATATCAAACAGCCCCCTGGAGTAGGGAAAGGTAGGGTAGAGATTTGATTCCCTTATGTGAAAGTCCACTTAATGGGGGCACACCCAACAGGGGTCTGCTGTAGAGATGAGTGAACATACTCGTCCGAGCTTGATGCTCGTTCAAGCATTAGCGTACTCGAAACTGCTCGTTGCTCGGACGAATACTTCGCCCGCTCGAGAAAATGGCATCTCCCGCCATTGTGATTTTTGGCGGCCAGAAACAGAGCCAATCACAAGCCAGGAGACTCTGCACTCCACCCAGCATGACGAGGTACCCTTACACGTCGATAGCAGTGGTTGGCTGGCCTGATCAGGTGACCCTGGAATAGACTAGCCCCTGCCCGCGCTGCTCGGATCATTCTCTGTCTGGATGCTGCTAGGGAGAGAGCTGCTGCTGGTCAGGGAAAGCATTACGGTGTTCTATTAGAATGGTGTTAGGCAGGAGTGAGTCTACAAGAACCCAACAACCCTTCTTAGGGCTACAATAACGTTTTATTTTACTTCTTTTTGGTTTGCTTTTGGCTGGGCTTGCTGCCATTAGTAGTGCAGCTAGTACCATATTGTGAGTAATTTGCAGGGAGACTTGCGACCGTTGTGTTTAGCTCTTAGTGACACACATATCCAGCTCAAACACCGAAGTGGGACAATTTATTAGGGGTTTGATTTGAATTAGGCAGAGTCTGCTGATTTTTTTTTTTACGTTTATTTCTTTTTATAACTCAAAGTCATCAGGCAAAGCAGTGTGCTTTCAGTGTAGGCTAGAAAATAGCCATAGGAGAACCCCAACGGCTTATTTAGGCCTACAATAGCATTATATTTTCCTTTTTTTTGTTTGCTTGTGGCTGGGCTTGCTGGCATTAGTAGTGCAGCTAGTACCATATTGTGAGGAATTTGCTGGGAGACTTGCGACCGTTGTGTTTAGCTCTTAGTGACACACATATCCACCTCAAACACTGAAGTGGGACAATTTATTAGGGGTTTGATTTGAATTAGGCAAAGTCTGCTGATTTATTTATTTTTTTACGTTTATTTCTTTTTATAACTCAAAGTCATCAGGCACAGCACAAAATCCAGTTGTGTGCTGTCAGTGTAGGTTAGAAACTAGCCTTAGCAATAGGATAGCATTGTTTTGTTTAAAAAAAATAAATAAAAAATAAACAGAAAAAAAAAAAGTTTACACTTTAATTTGGAAAATGTTTAACCCGAGGGCTAGGGGTAGAGGACGAGGGCGTGGGCGTCCATCTACTGCAGGGGTCAGAGGCCGTGGTCCTGGGCGGGGTGAGACACCACCAGCTGATGAGGGAGCAGGGGAACGCCGCAGAGCTACACTCCCTAGGTCCACACAGTCCACCCATGTCACCAAAATCAGCACTCCTCCAGCTCCTCCACCTCAGCCTCCTTCCCCCCAGTCTGCCCCCTCCCAGCAAAATTTGGCATTTGAACCGGCATACTCTGAGGAACTGTTTTCTGGACCCTTCCCACAGTCACAAACCACTTGTCCGGTTGCTGCTGAGCTATTTTCCGATGCCCAGGTTTTCCACCGGTCGCAGTCTGTGGGTGATGATGACATTATTGACGTAGTGGAAGAAGTGTGTAAAGAGGTGTCGGACGATGAGGAGACACGGTTGTCAGACAGTGGTGAAGTTGTTGTCAGGGCAGGAAGTCCGAGGGGGGAGCAGACTGAGGGATCGGAGGATGATGAGGTGACAGACCCAAGCTGGGTTGATAGGCCGGGTGAACACAGTGCTTCTGAGACGGAGGCGAGTCCTATAGCAGAACAGGTTGGAAGAGGCAGTGGTGGGGCCAGATGGAGAGGCAGGGCCAGAGCTGGTGCATCAGCGCCAAATTTTGCCCGTAGTCAAGCTCCCGTGGCGAGGGCTAGATTTTCAGAAGTCTGGAGGTTCTTTAAAGAAACACCGGATGACCGACCGACTGTGGTGTGTAACCTTTGCCAAACCAGGATCAGCAGGGGTTCCACCACTACTAGCTTAACTACCACCAGTATGCGCAGGCATATGAATGCTAAACACCCCACACAATGGCACCAAGCCCGTTCACCTCCGGCCGGACACACCACTGCTCCTTCCCCTGTGTCATCTGCTAGTCAGCCCCCTGCCCAGGACCACGGCCCAAACACCTCCCGTGCGAAAACCCCATCTTCGCCTCCACGATCCTCCACAGCATCCACCAGCGTTCAGCTCTCCATACCCCAGACGCTGGAGCGTAAAAGGAAGTATAGCGCAACCCACCCACACGCCCAAGCCCTCAACGTCCACATCTCCAAGTTGCTTAGCCTGGAGATGCTGCCCTATAGGCTGGTAGAGACCGAGGCCTTTCGAAACCTCATGTCGGCGGCCGCCCCTCGGTATTCGGTCCCCAGCCGCCACTACTTTTCCCGATGTGCCGTCCCAGCCCTGCACAAGCACGTGTCAGAGAACATCATCCGTGCCCTGACCAACGCCGTTTCTGACAAGGTCCCCCTGACCACGGACACGTGGACGAGTGCTGCCAGGCAGGGCCACTATATATAGCTGACGGCACATTGGGTTAACTTGGTGGAGGCTGAGACCGAGTCTGACCCTAGGGCTGCTCATATACTGCCGACGCCGAGGATTGCGGGGCCTACCTCGGTCCAGGTCTCAAAGGCCTACTATGCCTCCTCCTCCTCCCACCCCTCCTCCTCCGAATTACCATCCGTGGGCATGGCTCCATCAGTCGGTAGCTCTAGGCACAGCAGCAGTGCCATCGCTATGCGACAGCAGGCGGTGCTCAAACTGCTGAGCCTAGGCGATAAAAGGCACACCGCCCAAGAGCTATTACAGGGCATCACGGCGCAGACTGATCTGTGGCTGGCACTGCTGAACCTGAAGCCAGGCATGGTTGTGTGTGACAACGGCCGTAACCTGGTGGTGGCTCTGCAACTCGGCAGACTGACACATGTGCCAAGCCTGGCCCATGTGTTAAATCTCATAGTTCAGCGTTTCCTCAAGACATACCCCAATCTGTCTGATTTGCTCACGAAGGTGCGCCGCATCTGTGCGCATTTCAGGAAGTCCAGCACAGATGCTGCCACTCTCAGTGCAGCACAGCGCCGCCTCCAACTGCCCGCTCACTGACTGTTGTGCGACGTGCCCACGAGGTGGAATTCAACATTAACCATGTTATCCAGAGTTTACCAGCAGCGCAGAGCGATTGTAGACTGCCAGATGTCAACTTCCACCAGAACTGGTAGTCAGGTCAGTCAGCTTCCTCAAGTCTACAATGAGGAGTGGACGTGGATGTCTGATATCTGTCAGGTGCTGAGTAACTTTGAGGAGTCAACACAGATGGTCAGTGGCGATGCCGCCATCATCAGCCTCACCATCCCGCTGCTTGGCCTGTTGAAAAACTCTCTGGTCAGCATGAAGTCGGAAGCTTTGCGCTCGTCACAAGAGATGGGGGAAGAAGATTCCCTTGTTGATAGCCAAAGCACCCTTAGGTCTGTTTCTCAGCGCATATCGGAGGAGGTGGAGGAGGATGAGGAGGAAGAGGAGGAGAATGTTGGCGAGACAGAAGAGGGGGGACCATTGTTCAGTCCTTCACTGTTCAGCGTGTATGGGCAGAAGAAGAGGAGTTGGAGGAGTTGGAGGAGGAGGAAATGGGCAGTCAGGCCAGTGAGGGGGTTGAATTCTTGCGCGTTGGGACTCTGGCACATATGGCAGATTTCATGCTAGGCTGCCTATCCCGTGACCCTCGCGTTCAAAGAATTTATTCCAGCACCGATTACTGGGTGTTCACTCTCCTGGACCCACGGTACAAGCAAAATCTTTCCACTCTCATCCCTGGAGAGGAAAGGAGTGTGAGAATGCATGAATACCAGCAGGCCCTGGTGCACAAGCTGAAACAGTATTTCCCTTCTGACAGCGCTAGTGGCAGAGGGCGTACTTCTGCAGGACAAGTAGCGAGGGAGAGTAGGCGAGCAGGCAGCTTTTCCAGCACTGGCAGGGGTACGCTTTACAAGGCCTTTGCCAGTTTTATGTCACCCCAGCAAGACACTGTCACCTGTCCCAAGTCTCGGCAGAGTAGGGCTGATCTTTACAGAAAGATGGTGAGGGAGTACGTAGCTGACCATACCATCGTCCTAAATGATCACACAGCTCCCTACAACTACTGGGTTTCAAAGCTGGACATGTGGCACGAACTGGTGCTGTACGCCTTGGAGGTTCTTGCCTGCCCTGCCGCTAGCGTGTTGTCCGAGCGGGTTTTCAGTGCAGCTGGTGGCATCATCACCGATAAGTGTACACGCCTGTCGACTGACAGCGCTGACAGGCTGACGCTTATCAAGATGAATAAAGCCTTGATTTCTCCGGATTTTCATTCTCCACCAGGTGAAAGAAACCCAACCTGAATAATGTATGCACTCCTCCTCCTCATTGTCCTCCTTCTCCTCCTCTTTGTACACTAAAGCATAGGAAACTGGCTATTTTTTGCCAGGGCCAACTGGCTCTAGCTATAGTACTCTATGTATTTAATTTTTCTGGAGGGCCACCTACCCGGTCCTCTGTTTCAAGCAATTTTTGGGAGTGCCACATACAGGCACTCAATCTATTTAATTTTTCTGGAGGACCACCTACCTGCTCCTCTGGTTTGAAAACTTTTTTGAACTGCCACATACAGGCACTCAATTTATTTAATTTTTCAGGAGGACCACCTACCTGCTCCTCTGGTTTGAAAACTTTTTTGGACTGCCACATACAGGCACTATCCAAATTAAATTGTCTCCATAGCAGCCTCCACATGTTGTCTTTTTAGCTGGCTCCAAACGTTGTCTCCATTGCTACCTCCACACGTCATCGCCATAGCTGCCTCCAAAAGTCGTCCATATAGCTGCCTCCATACATTGTCTCCTTATCAAACGAACTGTGTCAGGCAGAATTTTGGGTTGTTTTCATGGATTCCACATCAAACTTGTTAACTTTGTCGCCACCCTGCTGTGTAATCCCCAAATTATACTGGCAAACTTTTATCATTTACCAATACTATTTCAGCGCTTCTTGCGCATCTGTTTACAATCCCCTCACCCGCCATATCCTAAACTTATAAGAACGCTACTACACTTGATCTTATACAAAAGGTTCTTAGAAGTTCTGTTTGGGGAGTAGCCTAGAGACAGGGGCTTGGATTGGCGAAAGCTCGCCTGGCAGCGGAGCGCCAGCTCCATCTCAAGATCCAACTAACATAGTTTTAACTGCAGCACCTTTAATCTACTACTAGTTCACTGCCTCCATACATCGTCCCCTTATCAAACGAGCTGTGTCAGGCAGAATTTTGGGTTGTTTTCATGGCTTCCACATCAAACTTGTTAACTTTGTCGCCACCCTGCTGTGTAATTCACAAAATATACTGGCAAACTTTTATCATTTACCAATATTATTTCAGCGCTTCTTGCGCATCTGTTTACATTCCCCTCACCCGCCATATCCTAAACTTATAAGAACGCTACTACACTTGATCTTATACAAAAGGTTCTTAGAAGTGCTGTTTGGGGAGTAGCCTAGAGACAGGGGCTTGGATTGGCGAAAGCTCGCCTGGCAGCGGAGCGCCAGCTCCATCTCAATATCCAACTAACATAGTTTTAACTGCAGCACCTTTAATCTACTACTAGTTCACTGCCTCCATACATCGTCCCCTTATCAAACGAGCTGTGTCAGGCAGAATTTTCAGGTGTTTCACCAGATACATAGTGGAACTCGGCCCATCTGTCGCCGCCATGCTTGAGACCTGAAATTGCAATCATTGCAGCGCAATATGGATTCCCCATACTGTCGCTCTTAATCATGGAACCATTTCCGTAAAAACAATTAAAAATAGAACCACTATGCTATTCCATTATTCCTAGGTGAAATATTCAAACGACCCGGCCTGCTTTGAAAATTATAATTTTTTCAAAGTAAACGCTTCTGGCCCCCAGGCCCATTTTGGGTGGGGAGGAGCCGAGAGACAGGGGCTTGGACAGGCGAAATCTCGCCTGGCAGTGGACCGCCAGCTCCATCCCAAGATTAGCCAGCCTCAGAGGCATCCATGCATGCTGCCCCTGCTGTTTCCTGTCCATTTTGCCTCCACGATCCTTCACAGCGTCCACCAATGTCTCATTTCAATTCTCTATTCCCCAGACGCTGGAGCACGAGAGGATATGCAGCACATCATCCCCTTATCAAACGAGCTGTGTCAGGCAGAATTTTCAGGTGTTTCACCAGATACATAGTGGAACTCGGCCCATCTGTCGCCGCCATGCTGGAGACCTGAAGTTGCAATCATAGCAGCGCAATATGAATGCCCCATACTGTCGCTCTTAATCATGGAAGTCGTCTCCATGGCTGCCTCCACATGTCGTCCCCTTATCAAAAGAGCTGTGTCAGGCTCATTTTTCGGGTGTTTCACCAGATACGTTATGGAAATTGGTCACTATGTCGCCACCATGCTGTGTTATCGACTAAATATACCGTCAACCTTTTGTTCACATAGGAAATCATTTCACCTCCTTTGGTGAAACCTGAGTCCATTTAGGGTATGTCGCCATGAGACTCTCTAGCTTGCCACTGATGCCGCTGCCTCTGCATGCCGTCCACTATAGTGTCAGGGTCAATTATTGGATGTTTTAGATGCTATCTAGCCTCATTCGGTCACTCTGTCATGGCCATGCTGTTGCCCATAATTTTGGCATAATGGTGTGATTAAGCAGCCTCAGAGGCATCCATGCATGCTGCCCCTGCTGTCTCCTGTCCATTTCCGTGGTGTTTCTATCCTTTTCTGAGGTTCCCAGGTGTTTGGCCAAGCTTCCCTGTGCAGAGCCTTGGTCCCCTTGAAAAATGCTCGAGTCTCTCATTAACTTTAATGGGGCTCGTTATTCGAGACGAGCACTCGAGCATCGGGAAAAGTTTGTCTCGAATAACGAGTACCCGAGCATTTTAGTGCTCGCTCATCTCTAGTGTCTAACAAACAAAAGTGCAAATCCACCAATGCACCCGGAGAAAGGGCAGAAAGAAGTGCAAAACTGGTTATGCTGGCAATGTTTGAGCCACATATACATAGCAGTTATGAGAATAGATGGATAGTGACAAAACCAAATGTAAACCTTGCCTTTCCAGTTTATATAGAGGTTCATAAAATGTCCAACGAAGGAATGTCAGGCTCCAGGGGTAGTGGACCCACTGGAGCACCACAACGATGACATAAACCAACACCTGCAACCAGAGTTGGACTTGCTGGGCGTGGTGGCAGCCAAGGCGAGATACAGAAACGGAAGGCACGTTCGTGATTGGAGACAGGCAGGAGGTTAGCCTTCAATAACCTCAGCCAGTCACACTGATAATTAGGAGTGAGACTAGGACTAGATATGCTCTGTAACAAGATCCATATGCTTTATTAAAATTATTACAAACGTCATCCACGTGGTATCAATAAGTCACATTTGGTAAAATGTTAGGGTTCTAGTAGTAAAAATGAAAGTCAGGAAATATTTGTAGTAGTTGGGCAATACTCTATGGAACATGGGATCAGAAAAGTACAGAATTTAGGGAAAAAAATAGAATGGGTGGCCTCTTCTGCCTCTTGGTGAATGCAGCAGCAGGCCAGCTCAGAGGCTCTCGGCGCATTGCTTGCCATCGGGGAACTCTGCACATGGGCAGAAGCTCCTGCGCTTCACTGAGCCAGCAACAGCCCGGGAGACACTGTTTACACAAACGGCATGGATGCCCAGGGAGGTGGATCTTCAGAGATACTTTGGGTGTAGAGAAACCATTGTCCAGGAGCTGACAGAGCCCACTCTGAGAAGCCTCTGCAGCCAAGGGCTCACCTACCATGAGGCCAGTTGAGATTTTTGACATGAGCAGCAGTTAGCATTGCTGAGGGTGTGGCACATCAGCTGGCTGTCCCAAAGTATGTCCGAAGGTGGGCTCTGCACTCACAATCCTCTTCTTTTCTCTAGTTCTCTTCTGGTCTTTAAACTGTTACAAGGAAGCAGGGGAACGAAGGATGCACTCAGTATGCAGAGCTCCAGCAGGCAAGGAGTGGGAAGGGAAACTTGGAAGACCATGCTGGACCAAAGCTTTACATGGCTGGAAGCAGGGCAATGATGGAGGGTTCATTTACTGCTCAAGGCAACAACGTGAAGGATAAAAATTGAAGACTGATTCCTGTACAGTTTTTCAGATTCTCTACACTACAAATACTCATAAATAAACAGGGGCAAGGACCAGCGAGACCTGGGTGCCAGACACCAGGAGCGATGGAGGAGGTGAATACACCTTTTTTTTTTCAAACTTACCTACCCAATCTCTTTAAAGTTATATGAGCTGGGTGATGACTACTGTGATTTAATAAGATCAGTGAAATAGGACGCTGGTAGTTCTATAAATTGTTATGCAAAATGACAATTAATATCACTACCTTCCTCCTTGTACTGTTTACTATATTTTATATCTTCTGTCTCTTGTCTCCTGGCCCCTGGACGAACAGCACTTAACAAGGAACCAGGTCATATATTGTGTGTGCTTTCTGTGTATGTATATAACTTTATCTTTACAATCAGATACGTGCATGGGGTACAGTTTGCAAATGTTATGGGATAAAAGGACCCTAAATGAGATCAGCCTGGTCACATGACATTAAATGCTGACATAGGAGACATAGGACTAGGGCTATTCACTTATAACAAAACGTTTCTGAGTCATGTATCACTGTGCACTATTCACTAACAGGAGGAACTTTGCAATGAAGGTAAAACTGAAGATGGCTAAACTAGAATAGAAAAGTAAATTTCACTGTTCTAATGTTCATTTGAAATGGGGTGAAAATCACTGCTATCTGACAATACAAGTACTACAACTATCAAAAGGCTGTCCTACTATAATCACTGGGCAAGAACCCATCATCCTTCTGTGATCAACATCAATATCATAATAATAACAGCTTAACTAATCACATGTCAGAAATAATAGATATCTTTATTATGCAGCAAAAGCAAAATTTAACCAACACATGGCATAGATACAGGCAGCAGTATAATTGTGTTCTTGGCATATTTCATGTCTGCTGCAGAGTCTCAAAACTAAAAAATACATTTTGCTCATCTACATCTCCCAGGAATCCCACCTCAACCTCTCCACTCCTCACATCCTTCAAGGTCAAACAAGTCAAGAAGACCAGGGCTCTATCAGAATGGCAACTCCACAATTACATTATATTTATACACATTTATTATTTTAGTTTAATTTCTACATAATTGATATACAGCATCAATCTTTAATATCAGGAAACTGATATTATTTTGTATTTTTACCAAGCAGAGAAGTTTTTGTATTCATTTCAGATCTTAAAAAAATGATGTAACATTTTGGGAAAAACACACAACCTAAAAGTCCATTACCGGAGGCCAGGACAGCGAATATCTCCACGGCCACAGTGTATTTCCCTCTGGTGCTCAGAAAGGACGGGATCATAGCGATCCAGACACTGCAGAACAGCAGCATGCTGAAGGTGATGTACTTGGCCTCATTATAACTGTCCGGTAATGTCCTCACCATGAAAGCCAGAACAAAGCTCACAGAAGCCAGGAGCCCCAAATATCCCAGTACAGAATAGAAGCCAAAAACAGAACCTTCATTACAGCGAATGATGACCCTTCCCTCATAAGACTTAGTGTCCAGGTCCTGGAAGGGAGGAGAGACTGATAACCAGACAACACAAATAACAGTCTGGATGGATGAACTCAACAACACAATGGAATAGGGCAGCTTCACACCCAGATATTTTCTCCAGGAGCTTCCAGGTTTAGTGGATTTAAAGGCAACACAGACCAAGATGGTCTTGGCGAGGAGTGAGGAGATGGCTACAGAGAAGAGGATCCCAAAAGTTGTCTCACGTAGTCTGCAAGTGATATCACTGGGACGACCGAGAAACAAAAAGACAGAGAGGAAGCTGAGGAAGATGGAGACCAGGAGGAGATAACTCAGGTTCCGGTTATTAGCTTTCACAATGGGGGTGTCTCGATAAATAATGAATGTCCCAAATATGAAACCAGTGACAAGACAACCAAAAACTGTCAGGAAAAATAAAATGGAGGCAATTGTGTCAGTTTGGTAAGAGATGAATTCTTTGATTTTGGGCTGACATCGGTCTCTCTTCTCATTCGGCCATTCATCACTTGGACATTTCATGCAGTTATCACTGTCTGAAAAATAAAATGTTGTCGATGTCAGAGCCATCCACCATATCCAATACTGATAGCCTCATAATCATATGATTATGACTACAATAGTGAGGCTATATATTCAAAATATACAGCAACAAAGCTGTATTGAAGTATAATGTATAAGTCATCAGACCCTCAGTTTATGCACTGGATATAATGTCCACCAGATTGTCTGGTGAACTCCAGATGTAGGAATCTTCACTTTTTTAGCCATTTTGACACCCAGAAAAGTTTTATTTAAAACTGATGGAAAGGTTGTACAGTTGTCAAAATAGTATCAATGGAAACATCTAAACCTGGCTATTAAGCCACTAAAACCATTGTATATGCCCCCTGATGTCCCCTTCTACCAATTTGGGGCCACAGTTTTGGATTTTTGTTAGATTTCCATCTCTATTGTGCAGACCTCAATGGACCATGGACCTCAATTTTTCACCTCCCTGACCTGGTCCTTCCTCTGCCTGCTGACCAGCCTCTTCACCTCCCTGGCGCTTCCTCTGTGTTCTCGTGAGGGCTCCTACCATTATTAGTTCTACAGCTCTATCCATCAGGCCGTTATCTAATGTCTAGCAAAACTTCTACATGGCCTGGCCTAGATTACTAGATCTCCTGACCGGAAGTGACCTCCTTAAGGCTGACTACCACCTTTTACCCTTTTCTGTATTATGTATCTGAAAAGTAAGATGGTTGCTTAAATATCACATCATATCTATACTCCAAGTATGCCTGGGAGCTCCACAGCTCTTCCGCAGACTAAACCAAGAGAATAAGGCAACAATGGTGAAAGGGGGTAAGCAAGACAGCATTAATTCCCCTCTTAAGAAGAAATTCCTAGCTGAAATGGAGAAATACATTTAAAATCTTCTTTTCTAAAAACATTATGGGGCTAAAGTCCATGCGCCAGTTTTCTGTCTGACTTTGCAGGTTCTTTCTAGTGCAAACTGTACAGGCATTTAAGAATGGTATTCAGCTGCACAATTCTTCATTCAACACGAATTTCTGCACTTAAAGAGGCGTTCCGGAGCTCAGTCTGACCGTGCGCCCATATTTAGCATGAATAGTCTGACAGAAATGTGTTGCACACCCCATGTTAAAGGTGCACCAAAAAAAAGTGGTGAACTCTGTCGGAGCAGTGGAGGGGGCACCAGAAATCCGGAATCTGGCGGCCCCTGCACACTACACAGGACACAGGTCTATGCAAAAATATTGAAAAAGCTCTTAGACCTGTTCTCCACGAGTTGTCAGATATAATGCATTATGTACGACAAATAGGCAACCTGGTTGAACAAATGGAGTAAACACAATCTACATTACTCACCTTCAGGGAAGCTATAGCCACCGCTTTACACAGCCTTCTCTCTTATATTTTTATATTTAGGACCAGGACAATAAAGGGAGAAGAAAAAACCTCCGGAACAAGAAGAAAAAATACTCTGGCACTGCTCGGGAGGTGGGCAACTTTATCATTTTGGTGCACTTGCAATACACAAAGTGCGACACAATGAGGCACATTTACTTACCTGGTCCCGTTGCGATCCCTGAGGTGCATTGTCGGCCCCCCCCCTGAAAGTGTTGGAAAAAGTGCACCCAAAAGTGGCACAAAAACGCATTTCATCATAACCTGTACAACCTTTACAACACTAGTCGTAACACTACCAGACATACCACACCATATTGAAACGTTTCTGGGAAAACTCTCCCTCCCCACTCTTGACAGCACAGGAAAAGCTCCTCACCCCAATATCTATTAAAGAACTATCCGGCATCATTGGGTCCCCCAGGCAAAAGTCCAGGGCCTGATGGGCTGCCGGTAGGGTACTATACGAAATGCTCAAAAGTTTTACTCCCGCATGTGACAGATTGGTGTAACTCTTTATTAACTGGAGGCGCATTGCCCCCTCAAGCACTGTCAGCTACTGGTATTGTTTTCCCCAAGCCGGGGAAAAATTTAGACCTCTGTGGTAGGTGTAGAGCCATTTAATTATTAAATTACAGGCAAGATAAGATCTTTATATCAGGGGAAGGAGGTACAGCAGAGGATTTTATAGCTGAGTTAGCAGTGTCATTGTGTGTTTAGAAGCTAAAGGACAGTGTATATAAACATTGGACCTGGATAATGTAACCAGATTATCAGCACATAGAGGGTGCACCATGGAGGGTTACACTGACCATCACTGAGTTATATCAGCTAAAACAGCAATAAAACTGAGTAACATTGGAAAGTAAGGGGGTAAAAATGATGTTTATTATGTAAACATCACTAGGGGTTAAAATTTGAGAATTTTCTTTCATGGGCAATCCTCTTTAAGAAACCAGAATGACATGTTCACTATTACACTGTACATGGGTTTGCACGTTTTTATTAAACTGTATGTCCTATGTTTCTTATTGTCACTGCTATTTACCAGTGATATTGGAGATCTCTCCTTCTGAGCATGGCACACAGTCATAGCAGCAGGTGTGGATTGTTTCCCGAGGCTTTTTCCTGCTTCCGGGTAAGCAGATCTCTGAGCAGCGGGACACCGGGATCTAAGGAGGGGAAAATAATATTTGATACCTTATTGTTAAAATTTAACTGGAGGCTGTGATTATTCCAATTAATGGGACACTGTCATTAGATTTAACCCCATTTAACTACTAAATCCCCACAGGAAGGGTATGAATCTATAGCACCTACAAACAGGCAACTGGTGTCATTTTACAAATTAGAAACTCATCTTTCAGGTTGTACCAAGTGATGTGATATGAAAGGAGAGCAAACTTAAATAATAAAAATATAACCTTAAGAAATTTACCAAACTAAACCTTTGACAACTCTCACGTTTCTAATTATGAAAGTTTTTTAACATTTAAATATTTTTTTTTTTAAATTGACTAATAGTCCTTTACAGATTGATGGGCAGCAACTTTTGCTGTTGTATTCCTTTCGTGGCATTTTGGGTCATTTATCTTTATCTTTTCATTTTAATATTTGTGTTAAACTTTACGACTTTTTCACTCGCCTAGCAGTTAGCGAGAATGCGAGAATGTGTATGTATATGTATATGTGTATTATATATATATATATATATATATATATATATATATAAATTTAAAAAATCGAAAAACCCAGAAAAAAACTAAAAAAACTTGCACAAACATCCCAAAATTTTGATAAGATCAAAAAAGTTTCTTTGTGAAATATCACATGGTCATAAGTATTCAGCAGTAGAAGCAGCATTGAGGCTAGTACAGCCATGAGTCTTCTAGTTAAGATGCCTCTTTCTTTCAGATCCTCTCCAGTTCCCACAGGTTGGATGGTGAACGTTGTTGGCAGCCATTTTCAAGTCTCTCCAGAGATATTTAATTGGGTTTAGTTCCGGGCTCTGGCCGAGCCAGAATGGTCACAGAGATAGGGGCCATTAGGGTCATTGACGTTTTAGAATGTAAACCATTGGCCCAGTCTGAGGTCCAGAGCACTCAGGAAGAGGTGTTTATCTCTGTACTTGGCCACATTCAGCTTTCCTTCAATTTCAACCAGTTGTCCTGACCTTGTCACATAGCATGATGCTGCCGACACCATGCTTCACTGTTTGGATTGTATTTGGCAGGTGATGTGCATCGCCTGGTTTTCTCCACACACATAGTTTGGAATTAACACCAAAATGTACAATCTTCGTCTCATCAGACCTGAGAATCTTGTTTCTCATAGTCTGCGGGTCCTTCATGTGTTTTTTTGCACACTGTATGCAGCTTTCATATGTCTTGCACCGAGGAGAAGCTTCTGTCGGCAGACTTTACCATAAAGTTCCAGCTGGTGGAGGCTGCAGTCATAGGTGACTTTGTATAACTTCCTATAATCTCCCTATTGCATCTCTGGCATTGGGGCTCTTAATTACCTCTATGGCTAAGGCTCGTCCCCCACGATTCCTTCGTTTGGTGGGACAGCCTGGTCGTGGAAGATTTGTGATAGTCCCAAACTTCTTCCATCTCCAAACATCTCTGACATGCACTGTGAGCTGTTATATAGACAGGTGTGTGCCTTTCCAATTCTAGTCCAATCACAGCTGGACTCCGATGAAGGAGTAGAACCATCTCAAGGAGGATAAGAAGGAAATGGTCAGCATGTAAGTTAAATATGAGTGTCACAGCAAAGGATCTGTATATGTATAACCATGTGGGATTTCAGTTTTACCTTTCACACAAGACTACCCCAAGCAGTGACTTCACTGACGCAGCAGGAGAACCGTCCACCTCAACAGAAGATGTGATAGGATGTTTCAAAGCCATGAGATGCAAAATACATAATAATAAACAGAAACATGAACATAAAACCAGTGGTCCAGTCTCACTTAAAGCACCTAGCGGGAGGATTAAGTGGAGCAATTGACACAATTAGCTAGATGTCTGCCTTGCACAGAAATTATCCCAGGCTGACCACACAACTTCAAAAGCATCTATTTGGTTATGAACTCGCGCTGTCAAGTGTTTGATTAGGCGCATGTTCTTAATTGGGTGCGCTTAGATCCAAAGTAGTGGGTGAAGTGTTTTTTTTCCAGAATAGGGAGATCAGGCACTTGGCAGCGGTGAGAACATGAAGGAGCAGCTTGGCACTTGGGCCCCGTACAACTTTAGATTGGGTAAGTAGACCTTGGGGTCTACTGTAGTGGGATATCCAGTTTTAGCAAGTCTACAATTAATTGCTTGACTGAGTTCCAAAAAGGTTGTATAACCGGGCATTCCTAAAATATATGCATCAATAAGCCTCAGGCTACACCACATCGCCAGCATGTATCAGGGAAGGCGGGATTGAATTTGTGAAGCAATAATGGAGTGTGATACTAATTCATAAGGATTTTATTTTGGTTTTCCTGTTAAGGGTATTAACAGAAGATTTCTTTCCCTTAGCCCAGATACTCTGCCATTGCTCTCATGTGAAATTTCTGCCTAACCAGGATTCCCATCATTCATGTATTGGGTCAGGAGGTCTGGGGTCATAGGGGAATTGAGAATGCTGTAAATGCTAGAGATCAGGCCCTTGGTGGATGGACTGCTGGCACACAATAGTTCAAAGGTGGAGGGTAGCGGAACTGTCTCTGGGCCTAAAGTAGCTAATATAAAATGCCTGATTTGCTGGTAGCAAAAAAGGCCTCCTGCTAGTTCTGGATGCATGTCTACCAATGTGGAATATGGGAGAATTTGTCTTGTGTGGGCGTCAATAAAATCCTTCATCTGGAATTTGCGGGCCTGAAACCGAGGTTTAAATCCCGCAGAAGAGACACTATCAGGCAGGTGAAGTGTGAAGAGGACTGGGGTCAGTGGTGACCACAAAGTAGCCAATTGAAAAATAGCCCTACATTAAAGCCAAATTTCCCTTGTGAATTGCATGGGTCCTAAAAGGGAGGTGGGAGTTACCTCTGATAGGGGCCGCCATACCAACGTTGCCGGGTGAAAGGGAGCTAGCCACAGTTTCTCTATCTCAGTCCATCTGTTATATGCCGGGAGTATAGTATTTTAGGCAACAATGACATTTTTATCGCAGCGATGCGTCCCAGAAACAGTACATGCAATGGTTTCCATCTGTTTAAGAGATGTTGGATTTCCCAGGTCTCTCTGGAAGGGCTTAAATTGGAAGGGGTTCCATTTTAGATCTGTTGATTTTATAACCCGTCAGGGTGCTATATTGCTTTAGCATCTTATGTAGTGAGCAGGACATCATCCGCAAACAGGGAGACTTTAAATTGGATATTGCACACTATTATTCATGATATATCAGGATTTGCCCTAATATATACGCTGGAGGATCTATGCTGCATTTGGGTTAGAGTATAACGCATGAAGTGCCTGTAGGAGGGGTCCCCGGAGCCCAAAACGGTGAATGGTAGCAAACATAAAGGTCCAGTCCAGCCGGTTAAATGTCTTTTCGGCATCAAGGCTAAGAAAGAGCGCCTGTTTCCTCTGATGTCTGACGACATTCAAAAGATCAGCTGCTCTTCGAGTGTTATCCCCTGCTTCACGGAATCTAACAAAGCCCACCTGGCCCTTGTGGACCAGTTGGGGAAGCCACTGGTTTAGCCTATCAGCCAGCAGTTTCGTAAAATTCTTCAAGTCTGAATTAAGAAGGGCTATGGGTCTATAGCGAGAACAGACCTGTGGGTCTTTCCCCGGTTTGGGGATTATCGTAATGTATGAGCTTAACATAGTGGCGGGTACAGGGGTCCCTTTAAGGAAGGCATTGTACAGCTGAACCATGTGGGGGAACAGTATATCCCCATAAGTCTGGGCCAGGGGCTTTGCCATTGGGTAAAGCTTTAACCCTGTCCAATAGCTCTTCTATAGATATATCCTGGTTCAAGTCGTTCAATGCCTCCGAGGAAACAGATGGGAGATTGCAGTCAGTTAAATATTGGCGTAGTGAATCCGTCGCTTCAGCGTGTTCCCTGGGGATCCTTGGGGGGAGCGTATAAAGGCTGCTATAGAAATCTACAAAAATTTTAGCTACCTTTTCTGGTACGTATTGCATTATTCCGGAGGGTCCTTAATGCCATAAGGGCTGGTACTAGCTGTCTGAGTTCATAATTTATTGGCTAGTAGGGTATGAGCCTTGTTGCCGTATTCATAAAAATGTCTGCGAGATTAGCGGAGAAGTTTCTTGCTACTTATTAGGAGGCACTCACGGAGGCTAGCTCTGGCCTCAACTACCTGCGTCAGCAACCTAAAGCATGGGTTAGCTGTAAGTCGTGACTCCATGGAACGGAGGTCCCTCTCATGGACTCCATGGAACTATGTCCGAACTGCTTGGAGTAGCCGTTTTTTTCAAGATGCAACTGCAATACAGTCACGGATCACCGCTTTGTGTGCTTCCCATAATATTGTATGCGAAGAGACATACAATATAAAATAATATAGTAGGCACTGATGCAGTTCGGCTCGCAGAGCGGGGTTGGAGAGTAATGTTTCATTAAGTCTCCAGTGCAGTGGGTGAGGTGAAGGGGAAGTGAGGCTAAGTTCAAGCAATACAGGTGTGTGGTCCGACCATGTGATCGATTCTATTGAGGATGTACTCAAGGTCCGGAGGATGGGGATATCACCGAAAAAATAGTTGATGCGTGTGTATGTATTATGGGGGGGGGGGGGGAGGATAGAAAGAACATGTCCTGGCCGTTGGGTTGTCCACTCTCCAAAGATCATATAGGCTATGTTGCAGAATCAGCCAGAGGCTAATCGCTCAGTCTGCCGTGATGGTGGGTGACCTGCAATGGATAGTCTGTCCCTGCACTCTGAGATGGGGGCATTAAATTCACCCCCTATAACTACAGGGGTCCCTCTGTATTGTGTCAGTCGCGTCAGGATTTGGGAGAGGAACGTGAATTGCCCTGAGTTTGGCGCATAGACATTACAGAGCACTATGGGACGACCCCCTAGAGATCCCTGTAAGATAATGTATCCTGGGTCGGATAGAGAACTGGAAACTGTAAAAGGGCATGAACGAGATACCAGGATTGTTACTCCTGCCATTTTGGTTTGAGTACATGCCAAAAAGGCTCGAGGGTAATGACGCCTCGCAAATCTGCAGGAGCCTGAGTCAGAGAGATGGGTCTCCTGTAGAAATGCTGTGTCAGTGGATAATTTCTTCAACTCCTGCACCAACAGTTGGCACTTGCTATTTGAATTAAGGTCCTTAACATTCATGGTTTATACAGTTGAAAAAAGACCCTTGTCCATCAAGTTTAACCAAGGAAGGGAAGGGATTGGATGAGGAAGGGATTTAGGGGAAACAATTCTATATAATATAACCATCTATGTTATTTAGGTGTAAAAAAGCATCTAGACCCTTCTTGAAGCTCTCTGCTGTCCCTGCTGTGACCAGCGCCTGAGGCAGGCTATTCCACAGATTGACAGTTCTCATAGTAAAAAAGCCCTGTCGCCTCCGGTGATTAAACCTTGTTTTCTCCAGATGGAGACAGTGCCCCCTCGTCTTTTGATTTGATTTAATCTGAAACAACTTACCACCATATTTTTGTATGGACCATTCATATATTTAAATAAATTAATCATGTCCCCTCGTAGTCGTCTCTCTTTTCCAGACTAAATAAATCTAGTTGTTTTAATCTTTCCTCATAACTAAGACCCTCCATACCCCTTATCATTTTTGTGGCTCTACGTTGAACCCTCTCCAGCTCCAGGGCATCCTTTTTATGGACCGCTGCCCAGAACTGGACAGCATATTCCGGGTGAGTCCGAACCAATGCCTTGTACAGTGGTAATATTACATCCCTATCACCAGAGTCCATACCACTTTTGATACATGACAAGATCCTCCTAGCTTTAGAGGCAGCTGCTTGACATTGCATGCTGTTATTCAATTTATGATCTACTACACTACACAGTTTGGTGTCATCTGCAAAAATAGACACAGTGCTATTAATTCCTACCTCTATATCATTAATAAATACACTCACCGGCCACTTTATTAGGTACACCATGCTAGTAACGGGTTGGACCCCCTCTTGACTTCAGAACTGCCTCAATTCTTCGCGGCATAGATTCAAGACATAGACACAAGG
Organism: Engystomops pustulosus; assembly: GCF_040894005.1. Lineage (NCBI taxonomy): Eukaryota > Metazoa > Chordata > Amphibia > Anura > Leptodactylidae > Engystomops > Engystomops pustulosus. The sequence continues at coordinate 286,546,930 of NC_092411.1, forward strand.
TGCTGGAAGCATTCCTCAGAGATTTTGGTCCATATTGACATGATGGCATCACACAGTTTTGTCGGCTGCACATCCATGATGCGCATCTCCCGTTCCACCACATCCCAAAGATGCTCTATTGGATTGAGATCTGGTGACTGTGGAGGCCATTTGAGTACAGCGAACTCATTGTCATGTTCAAGAAACAGTCTGAGATGATTCCAGCTTTATGACATGGCGCATTATCCTGCTGAAAGTAGCCATCAGATGTTGGGTACATTGTGGTCATAAAGGGATGGACATGGTCAGCAACAATACTCAGGTAGGCTGTGGCGTTGCAGCGATGCTCAATTGGTACAAAGGGGCCCAAAGAGTGCCAAGAAAATATTCCCCACACCATGACACCACCACCACCAGCCTGAACCGTTGATACAAGGCAGGATGGATCCATGCTTTCATGTTGTTGACGCCAAATTCTGACCCTACCATCCGAATGTCGCAGCAGAAATCGAGACTCGTCAGACCAGGCAACGTTTTTCCAATCTTCTACTGTCCAATTTCGATGAACTTGTGCAAATTGTAGCCTCAGTTTCCTGTTCTTAGCTGAAAGGAGTGGCACCCGGTGTGGTCTTCTGCTGCCGTAGCCCATCTGCCTCAAAGTTCGACGTACTGTGCATTCAGAGATGCTCTTCTGCCTACCTTGGTTGTAACGGGTGGCGATTTGAGTCACTGTTGCCTTTCTATCAACTCGAACCAGTCTGCCCATTCTCCTCTGACCTTTGGCATCAACAAGGCATTTCCGCCCACAGAACTGCCGCTTACTGGATGTTTTTTTCTTTTTCGGACCATTCTTTGTAAACCCTAGAGATGGTTGTGCGTGAAAATCCCAGTAGATCAGCAGTTTCTGAAATACTCAGACCAGCCCTTCTGGCACCAACAACCATGCCACGTTCAAAGGCACTCAAAACACCTTTCTTCCCCTTACTGATGCTCGGTTTGAACTGCAGGAGATTGTCTTGACCATGTCTATATGCCTAAATGCACTGAGTTGCCGCCATGTGATTGGCTGATTAGAAATTAAGTGTTAACGAGCAGTTGGACAGGTGTACCTAATAAAGTGGCCGGTGAGTGTATATTAAATAGTAGTGGGCCAAGCAAAGAGCCCTGAGGTACACCACTCATAACTAGTGACCATTCAGAGTAGGAATCATTGACCACAACTCTCTGGATACGATCCTTCAGCCAGTTTTCAATCTAATTGCAAATGATTTCTGCCAAACCAATAGCCCTAATTTTACCCATCAGACATCTATGAGGGACAGTGTCAAATGCCTTTGCAAAGTCTAAGAACACAATATCCACAGCTGCTCCTCCATCCAGGCACCTGCTCACCTCTTCATAGAAGCAGATAAGGTTAGTTTGACAACTTCTATTCTTAGTAAACCCATGCTGGCTTTCACTTATTATACTATTTGATGTCACATACTCCAGTACATAGTCTGCAGGCCTGCTTACAGGCCTGTAATTGCCAATGACAACAACCTCACCATATCATAAATTTTCTTAGTGGTAGCTTATCAGTGTTACAATGTTTGGGCACATGGGTCTGTCCCGGTAAAAGCCCCATGTCACTGTGCCAAGCTTCTCCTTCTACGTCCAATCTTTGCACCGCAGCGAGACAGGAACCAAACTTAGGAAAGATAACAAGGTTAGAATAACATAAAATAGCAATGTAATAGCTGTATGTAAAAAAAAAACAAAAACAAAACAGTAAACCAAACAGTATTGTTGCTTATACTCTCAGTGGGGCACCGTTGTGGTGGTCCCCCATCAGGGTCCAGCTGCCCAGCGTACATAATCCCTGGTCACAACGCAATGGGGGCATCCCTTCAAGGTGGGACATCTCCAAGGCATCCTGTACGCCCGTCTTGGGGGTTCGTGACCATCTCCAAAAGTGAGGACCATGGCTTGCTCCCAGGTGGTCCCTTGAGATGCAAAATGGTAACGCTTACCTCAATCAAAGAAAAAGCAAATATTATATGCATGCTGCTAGTATAAAGAAGAGGAAGAAGTAAGAATAAGCAATACAGTGAGAGCAAAATTGAGGAGAAAGTGAAGAAAAAAAGGAAGTCCCGCCGTCATTAGTTTAACGTGGCCTAGGTTGTGCCTTGGCAGGAGATGTGGACGAGGCCTGCAGAGTTGGGGTACGGCTGGTACCCGTTGCCATGTTGGTTGTAGAGGAGGGGTCGATGATGTGGGCTGTGTTTGCTCAATTATTGGGATCGAGATACCCAGTGTCTTGCAAAAGTCCGGGAGATCTTTGATGCTTCAGAAAATTGCAGTACTGAGGCTGAAAGGGAAACCCCAACAATATGGGATGGTGCGGTCTTGTAGGGTTGTTAGTAGAAGGCATAGGGCTTTGCGTTGTTGCAATGTGACCCAGGAGAGATCCTGATAGGTGAGCCTGTGCACCATGATAATCAACATACCGCATGCGCCTTGCCTTTGTCATTATTTCCTCCTTAAATGAAAAGTCAATGACGCAACAAATAATGTCTCTATATAATGTTTCTATAGCCGATTTGCATGTCTCATTGACTTCTGATATCGGAGCTTGAAAATCCAACTTAGTCGGCAGTCGGTGCACATGCATCCACCAGTCCATCGGGGGCTGGGAAGGGGGTTCTTTGGCAAATGACCCATCTGAGGTGGAGGACTAGCAGCGCTGAGGTGATGATGGACGCAGGCCTTGTTGGGTGGCTGCATATTCTGCCGCTTCCGGGTCTAGGCCACTGAATGTGTGTTCATGCAGAATGAAATCCCCCTGGGGTGAGGGCTGAGGCCTAGTTGTTTGTCTTGGGGGGTAGACCCCGTGTGAATTTGAGGCAGTAGTTCCACAGGCCCTGATGGAGGGGCCAGATCTAATAGGAGCTGCGGTGGCTCCTTGGGCCCTGTAGTCACAGTCAGGTGACCCCGCTTTTCTTGAGGGGGGTTCCACAGTGTGGGCTGTCCCCTTGGTGAGCAGATGGCCTCAAAGGGGTCAAAGTCTGCTCTGGAGGCTGCAGCGTGGCCTTAGAGTAGGGCCTATCCCGCCTCCCCAGTGAGTCCTGCAGCAAGGATGATGCTGTGCACTGTGAGAGAGTCCCGCGTCCACCCGCAGCCGGGAGTGCCAGAAATTCTTCTGCCTGCGACGCAGCTGTCTTGGCGGAAGATGCTTTCATCTCCCTGGAGAAGAAATCGTCAGCTGTCTTGGTGGAAGATGCTTGCGTCTCCCTGGAGAAGAAATCGTCAGTGTGTGTGAGAGGCACCGGAACGGTCCTGGGATGCAGTGGGAGCCTTAATCTTCCTCTTGTTGCCCATTTCGGGAAGGTAAGCAAGTTAAGCGTTGCTTATGGGACCTATGGGAGACAGAGACGAGCGTTCAGGCGTCCTCTCCTCTTGGCACCCAGACACGCCCCCGACATTTGTTTCTTTATGTTCACACATTTTGTTATGAATGATTGAAAAAGGAATGTAAGAGGATGAGGCTAGGAGTGCCATGTAATGATAATGATACCGATGATAACCTTGCATTAGTTACTTATAGTTAGAGTTGAGCTAGTGGGAAAACTATGGCTTTTGGCTACTGTGTGGTGGCAATGTGACTATTGCCTACTGGGGGCACTGAGATTCTTTGTAACCAGAATGGCCTAACCCTGCATGTTGTAGCAACGCACAGTTAAAAAAAAGCCACACACACACCTTCACAATGCTGTAAAATTGTTTGTTTTAGTGTGATTTGCGATTAATGAATTTGCATCATTTCACATTTTTTTAAACTTTGATTAAGCAGTTGAATCTTTTGAGCTAAATTCTGCTTACATTGATGCCTGATTCCATCTCATTCTTCTGATCTGTATGTAAGATTTGAGAAATAGGTTTTAATCATTTGTATTAACATAAATATATTTTCTTCCATCCCACCTCACTTATATACCTCCATTTTATTGCTTGATCATCCATATGAAGCTCCTGTCCATCTACAGCCCATGGAGTATAATTCCCAATATGAACATTGCGTCTGGTGTCATTGTCCTTATAGAACCAATTCACTATCTTATATGGGTGGACGGTCTCTCCATTCTCATCAAAGTAAGGAGCGGAGGTTGCGGAGTCATGTGATGTCCTCATCAGTTTCAGGTAGTGGTGTAACTGGGATAATGAGGAAACATATTATTATTATCTTAAAGCTTTTATTGAGATTAATATGAGCTGTGTACAGAGGAGGTGGTAACTAACCTAATAATAATTTACAATATTGACATGCGGCAGGATATCCAATTACAGGAGACTACATAACACTCAGGACTCCAGAATTGTGACCATGTTATGTGCAGTAAGAAACTTTGCTACGACAATATTACCTGTAGACAATGGCAACTACAAATGGCACTTCTCACCTTTGTGACGTGATGTTTAAATTGAAGCATTGTCAGGGGTTTTTCATGTTTACGATTGAGAAATAAGAACATATCATGTAGAGCGCGAGCCATGGCTTCCACACTGTGATACAATCTAGGGGTCACCCCATAAGACAGGAAATATCTCAGACTTGGTACAACATAGTACACATGGGTTTGTATCTGATATTCTGTAAAAGTAATAAAGACATCATCATGATCAATCCCAGATATTAATTCTAATGTTGGTAGGAAATCTCTGACATGAAATATGATGGAGAGATTCATGTAATTTTTCTCAAATTCTTTAACCGGAACAGGAGGCGATAAATATTCCAGAGCTAAACTTCCATTTAAATCTGTGAATGGACCAACTGTCCCACTGGAGATGGAGGTCCACGAGGGAGGGACAATTAATGTTTTATTGGAGACTATAAAATCATTGTATATAATATTGCCAAATGCATCCTCAGTATATGGTCCACATAGTATAATTACACGGACTCCGGACTTGTCTATAATTTGTGAAGTCCTAGCAATATAACGTGAAAATTGTTCTGTAAGTTTTATGGTGAAGGCGGCACAGATCCCGTATTCCTCCAGGTACTTCTTCAATATTTGTAGCTCATTCTCTCCAGCGTCATCGTTGGTTACTAAAATCCCGACCCAGGTCCATCCAAAGTGATGTAACAGTTTGGTTATTACCATATTGTGGATGTGGCTGTTATGTACAGCCCGGAAAACACGTGGATAGAGGAGTCTATCAGTCAGGGAATATTCTGTAGCTCCATAGCTGATCTGCGAAACAGGAAAGGTAAAGTACAGGGTCGTAAACACCATGGTCCAAATAGTGGTAGGTATTGAGCGATTGTTCAGCACTGGAGACTTTGCCAAAGATAATTTACTTTTATTTGATGATAAAATACATAAATAAATAAAAAAGAATTAGAACAACGCGTTTCGCGCCCGAACCGAGCGCGTCATCTGGTTCATATCATAGTAAAAGAAACATCGGTATTTAAAGGTAAGCTTGGTCACAAGGGGCATGACTTGGACTTAGGATTAGTGAGATCACATAAAATTCATTGGAATAAATACATAAACATATTAATAAATACAAAAAAGTGTAACAATTGGAATCACAGCCAAACATTGAGTTGGAGGACGGTGCATGGATACTAATAAGCATTTAGGCGTTCCTGGTTGGTATGTTGAAACAAAATGTCTGAAAAATTGCTTGGAACTACAAGTACAGAAGCTGTGTGGTGTCAAGATGGAACTACCACTACGGAAGCCGTTTGGGGTCAGAATTAGTAGAGATTTTTAGCTGCCTGGGGTTTACATGTATAGAAGCTGCAAGGTGTCTTAGCAGAGCTGGCGTTACGGAAGCCGGGAGGTGACATACTACAACTCGATCTGATGTATGGAAAAAAAGAAACTGAAGATTCAAGGTAAGAAGACGAAAACCCTTTCTTTAAAGGATGGTTTCGTTTGCTTCGTTTAACCCTAATGGGGATAATGTATTGAGCTTGAAAATCCAATATACTTCGCGTCTGCAAAGTGTTTGGAAACGGTTCGCTGTGGTATCGGGTGTATGATCTATAGGCATGATTGAGATTGGAAATGTAGATTTTGGATGTTTTAGAGCACAATGTTTGGAAAGACCTTGAAGTAGGAATTTTTTCTTTATATTTTCTCGATGTTTATTGAGATGGTTATGTGGCAGTTGGACGGTCCTACCAACGTATTGTAGGTGACAGTTGTTACATTCTATAAGATATATCACATATTTACTTTGGCAGGACATATTATAATTAATGGTATGTGTTTCTTATGTGTGTTGTTTGACTTGAACTGGGAATCTGTATTTATCGATTTGCAGCAGAGACATCTTTTTCCACTGCATTTTTTAATACATCCCTTTTCATTATTGGTTTTTGTTGTTTTGTGTTGTCTTAAAACACTGGGTGCTAGGATGTTCTTGATGCTAGCTGATTTTCTGTAAGTAATTTTTGGCTGTTTTGGTAGGTAGCTTCCTAGGTGTCGTTAATTAAAATATGCCAGAGTTTTTTAAAAACATTTCTGATTTCTTTGTGTTTTATGTTGTATCGAGTAATGAGATTGGTTTCATAGAATTTTGGTTTGTTTTCTGTTGGTGTGTTCTTTTTTGTGATACAATCAATCTGGCTTAAAGGTCTTGTTTTATGATAAGTATGTTTTAGTAGGTATTTTGGGTATCCCTTTTCGCTAAAACGGTCTTTTAGTGTTTTGGCTTGCTGGTCAAAAGAATCAGTGGTGGTACAATTTTTTCTTATTCTTTTGTACTGTGAGAATGGGACGTTATTAATCCATTTTTTATAGTGGGAACTTGAGTATTCCAGGTAGTTGTTAGAGTCGACTTTTTTGAAATGAGTTTTGGTTTTAATAGTATTGTGTTCATGGTAAATGGTAAGCTCTAGGAAAACAATTTCAGTTGTATTTTTTTCCACGGTTAATGAAATTCCCCAGTCATTTTCGTTAAGATAATTATGGAATTTGAGAATTTCGTCTTCCGATCCTGTCCATATAAGGAACAGGTCGTCGATGTAACGTCTATATAGTGTGATTTTTTGAAAAAAAGGAGTATTTGGATTCTGTATGAAAAGTTCCTCAAAAGCTCCCATGAAAAGGTTAGCGAATGAAGGGGCTACACCAAACACCATAGTAACAGCCATAGAAGATGCTTAGGGGCCTACAGAATCAGGGGGGCCCAACTCAGAGGTAGATCAGTTGATAGACCTGCAACTATGAGGAGAATTTCTAACATTATGTCATAAGCAGAACATTCTTCATTATGTTGGCTCCTCAACAAGAATTTTTTCTGATGTTGTCTGCTTCACTGACCCTGCTTGTAGTGAACCATAGGGAGAGTGCAATCAGGTCAGTGAGGAGAGGCAGGGGATGGCTCGCAGCACAGATTTCTGATGGGCTCAAAAGGATTAAGTCTAGCAGTGTCCTCTCCCTTGTCCTCCTCCTTATCCGCAGCTTTTTTTTCTTTTATGGTTTTTACCTTGTCCCATAAAGCCTAAGTAACATCCCTATAATATTGTCAGCTACTATAGTAAAGCATGGATGTGATTGATGGTGACTTGTTAGGATTCGATCCAGAATATTTAAAATCGTTCAGATCCAGGTACCGAACTGGAGCCAAAGAGCCACCGATAACCTATCATACTGGCTACAATCACAAGTGTTCATTTTTCAAACATTGCAGGAAAAGTCGTCAGTGGCAACTTAATTACTGCTGCCACATGTGCTCCGGCACTGCCGATTCAAGTGCCACGGGTGCCACCAGGGGTGCGTGGATCGTTGAGCTGATTTCTATTAATTTTAATAGTTTTTTTCTCTCTTTCTTTTCTTATATTGTGGTATTTTCTATCATATAGAGATTTGTTATATTTTGTCTGCTCACAGGTATATACATACCCGGTCACAACTATACATCATTGTATAGCATACAAACAACAATAGCATGAATTATAAAACATTATATATATAACGAATTAAAAATTCTTATAGGAAGTAGATATATGTGCTCAGCATATTTTTTGTCTATCATACAGTAGATTGCATTTTGGTCCGTGTGACACTCTGACACGCGCTTGCAGCACACCTACTATCCTTATGTAACTCTTCCACCTTCAGTTATTGGGTATCAGTGCTGCTTCCATTTGTATTTATCTGATTTTTACTGAACCTGAACTTTGCAGTTAGGGTTTGCTCACCAAAACTGGCAGGATAAAGATTCAGGATAAAGATTCCAAAAAAAATAAAAAATGAAACATCACCTATATTATTAGATTTTGGTTCGGAGGAGCCCAAATACAGTTATATTTCATGGGAGAGAGACGTCACACTTGGTCTATTCCCTATGTCTCATGTAGAGGAACGACAGAATAGTATTAAAGTAAACCAGGGCCGGATTAAGGTCGGTGGGGGCCTCTAGGTGAAAAAGCTGGTGGGGGCCCCCGAAAAATGTACTTGTTAAACAATGGGCAAACAATTTAATTAATAAAACTGAGCTTCTGCAGAACCTAATCATACACACTTCACCAGTTGCAGAATATGATAATACATCATATTTATCAGTACCTCATATGACTCTGTTGCTGTTGCTGTTGCAGAACATCACAGTACACAACTCAACTTCTGGAAAGCCTCATAATACAGACCTCAGTTTACATTGGTTGACTGTGTTGGATAAATAACAGCGCTGTGACCAGTAATAGTCTGCAGACAGAGGCACTGAGCTAAAGGGACTAAAGTAGTTACCATAGCCTTAAATGCTGCAGTGGGGGAGATTTATCAAGACTTGTACAAGCCTTTAAAAAACTACAATTTTTAGTGCAAGGCCAGGAATCACTATTATTTCTGCAGAAAAAAAAATTTGATACAGATCACGTCAAGTAAGGGCTAAAGCACACACATGCTCATCTGTGAATCATAGATCATGTTGTGGCCGCATGTATCAAACCAAAACCAGTGTTTATTTTTGTGAAATATGGCAACCACACAGTCTGTGAAAAAGCCATATTTGTGTGAATAAGCCCTATCTTTAAAACCCCTTTAAGGAAACCTACCACCACGGATCTATCTGTTAAGGTAGATCCGGTGGCAGGTTCCTCTAATGTAGAGTAGTGTAGCCCTTTTTAGGGCTAATTTGTTCGTGGGCCAGAACTTTTAGACATTTAAATTCCCCTAATATGCTAATTTTCGAAAGAGGCTACTTGGATGTGGAGTAGCCGGAGCTGAGACTACACGGCACACAACTCCACGCCCTAGTAGCCTCTTGCATTCCGCCTACCAATGCATCTTCAGTCTACGAAGCCGTGTTCTGCGCATACAAAGAGAGCAGGCCGCCAGCTGTGTGGTCTAGGCTCCGAAGACGTAGCTAGTGCTCATGCGCAGTGCTCAAGTGCTCCTGGTAGCTGAAGATGCATTGGTAGGCGGAAAGCAAGAGGCAAGAGTAGCCGCATCATGCAGCCTCAACAGTACAGTCCTCAAAATTATACCATTGAAAACTTCATCAAAAGTCACAAAAAATAACACCACCCACAGCTCTGTGCACCAAAGTATGAAAAAGTTATTAGCGTCAGAAGACGGCAAAATGAAAAAAAAAAAATTTGTACAGGAGGTTTTAATTTTTTTAAATCTATAAAAACATTATGAAACCTAAAACCCAAAAAATGAAGTAGACATGTCATTTGGGGCGTTTAAGCACAGGATGCTATGGTAACAGGGATTAATCAAATTATACATAGGTTTACTAAATTTTATTAGGATTAATGTAATATTAGAGTATTGTATCAAGATGTCTTTATGAACACTTGGATATGGTCAAATTTCCTAAACTGACTGAGGGCAAGAAAGTATCTTGATATGCCAATTACTTTAGTAGAATTAAGTAATATTGTAGCTAGAGGGAGTTCTCCGGGAATAGACGGGATCCCAACTGAGTTCTATAGTCAATACGGGAATATTGATTTACCTTCACTGTTATGAGTTATACATATAATGAGGGGGATATTCCATATTCAATATCTTAATTATTAATTGTTCTTATTAGAACAATTATAGAGATGAGCTTGATGCTCATCGAGCATTAGCGTACTCGCAACTGCTCGGTGCTCGGACGAGTATTTTGCCCGCTCAACAAAATGGCATCTTGTGGCGTTTAGATTTTTAGCAGCCAAAAACAGAGCCAATCACAAGCCAGGAGACTCTGCACTACACTGCATCATGTGGTACACGTGGTAACCAGTGGTTGGCTGGCTTGATCAGGTGACCCTGGGATATACTAGCCACTGCCCGCGCTGCTCGGATCATTCTCTGTATGGATGCCGTTAGGGAGAGAGCTGCTGCTGGTCAGGGATAGCGTTAGGGTGTTCTATTAGATTAGTGTTAGGCAGGAGTGATTCTACAAGAACCCAACAGTCCTTCTTAGGGCTACAATAGCGTTTCTTTTTTTTTTGCACTTGTGGCTGGGCTTAGTAACACTACCTCGGTCATGGTCTCTCAGGCCTACTACGCCTCCTCCTCCTCCCACCCCTCCTCCACTTCCTCCTCTGAATTACCATCTGTGGGCATGGCGCCATCAGTCGGTAGGTGCAGCAGCAGTGCCGTTGCTAAGCGACAGCAGGCGGTGCTTAAACTGCTGAGCTTAGGCAACGAAAGGCACACCACCCAAAAGCTATTACAGGGCATCACGGCGCAGACTGATCTGTGGCTGGCACCGCTGAACCTGAAGCCAGGCATGGTTGTGTGTGACAACGGCCGTAACCTGGTGGCGGCTCTGCAACTTGGCAGACTGACACATGTGCCATGCCTGGCCCATGTTTTAAATCTTAAAGTTCAGCAGTTCCTCAAGACATACCCCTATCTGTCTGATTTGCTCACGAAGGTGCGCCACATCTGTGGACATTTCAGAAAGTCGAACTCAGATTCTGCCACTCTCAGGGCAGCGCAGCGCCGCCTCCAACTGCCCGCTCACCAACTGTTGTGGGACGTGCCCACAATGATGAGTGGACGTGGATGTCTGATATCTGTCAGGTGCTGAGTAACTTTGAGGAGTCAACACAGATGGTCAGTGGCGATGCCGCCATCATCAGCCTCACCATCCTGCTGCTTGGCCTGTTAAAAAACTCTCTGGTCAGCATGAAGTCAGAAGCTTTGCGCTCGAGACATTCCCTTGTTGATAGCCAGAGCACCCTCCGGTCTGTTTCTCAACGTGTATCAGAGGAGGTGGAGGAGGATGAGGAGGAAGAGGAGGAGAATGTCAGCGAGACAGAAGAGGGGAGTATTGCTCAGTCCTTAACTGTTCAGCGTGTATGGGCAGAAGAAGAGGAGTTGGAGGAGGAGGAGGAAATGGAGAGTCAGGCCAGTGAGGGGAGTGAATTGTTGCGCATTGGTACTCTGGCGCATATGGCAGATTTCATGCTAGGCTGCCTATCCCGTGACTCTCGCATTCAAAGAATTTTTTCCAGCACCGATTACTGGGTATTCACTCTACTGGACCCACAGTACAAGCAAAATCTTTCCACTCTCATCCCTGTAGAGGAAAGGAGTGTGAGAGTGCATGAATACCAGCAGGCCCTGGTGCACAAGCTGAAACAGTCTTTCCCATTTGACACCTAAATGATCACACAGCTCCCTACAACTACTGGGTTTCAAAGCTGGACATGTGGCCCAAACTGGCGCTGTATGCCTTGGAGGTTCTTGCCTGCCCTGCCGCTAGCGTGTTGTCAGAGCGGGTTTTCAGTGCAGCTGGTGGCATCATCACCGATAAGCGTACACGCCTGTCGACTGACAGCGCTGACAGGCTGAAGCTTATCAAGATGAATCAAGCCGGGATTTCTCATGATTTCCATTCTCCACCAGGTGAAAGCAGCTCAACATGAATAATTCTCATGTATGCACTCCTCCTCCTCATTCTCCTCCTTCTCCTCCTCTTTGTACACTAAAGCAGAGGCAACGGGCTATTTTTTGCCAGGGCCAACTCGCTCTAGCTATAGTACTCTATCAATTTAATTTTTCTGGATAGCCACCTACCCGGTCCTCTGTTTTAAAATTTTTTTGGGAGTGCCGCATACAGGCACTCTATCTATTTAATTTTTCTGGAGGGCCACCTACCTGCTCCTCTGTTTTAAAAACATTTTGGACTGCCACATACAGGCACTCAAACTATTTAATTTTTCTGGAGGGCCACCTACCTGCTCCTCTGTTTTGAAAACATTTTGGACTGCCACATACAGGCACTATCCAAATTTAATTGTCTCCATAGCAGCCTCCACAGATCGTCTTTATAGCAGCCTCCACACGTCGTCTTTTTAGCTGCCTCCACACGTTGTCTCCATTGCTGCCTCCACACATTGTCTCCATTGCTACCTCCACACGTTGTCTCCGTAGCTGCCTCCAAAAGTCATCCACATAGCTGCCTCCATACATCGGCCCTTAGCAAACGAGCTGTGTCCAGCAAAATTTGGGGTTGTTTTAAAGGCTTCCACATCAAACTTGTTAATTTGTCGCCACCCTGCTGTGTTATCCACAAAATATACCGCAAAACTTTTAACATTGACCGATATTATTTCAGCACTACTTGCGCATCTCTTTACGTTCCCCTCCCCCGCCATAACCAGGCCAAATACTTATAAGAACAGTACTACACTTGATCTTACACAAAAGGCTTTTAGAAATGCTGTTTGTAGCCCCCGCCTGCTGTGAAAATTATAATTTTTTCAAAGTAAACGCTTCGGGCCCCCAGGTCCATTTTTGGTGGGGAGGAGCCGAGAGGCAGGGGCTTGAACAGGCGAAAGCTCGCCTGGCAGCGGACCGCCAGCTCCATCCCAAGATCCAACTAACATCGTTTGAACTGCAGCAACCTTTAACCTACAACCTATAACTTTAATGCCTCCATACATCGTCCCCTTAGCAAACGAGCTGTATCAGGCAGAATTTTCGGGTGTTTCACCAGATACGTAATGGAACTCGGCCCATCTGTCGCCGCCATGCTGGAAACCTGAAGTTTCAATCATAGCAGCACAATATGGATGCCCCATACCGTTGCTCTTAATCATGGAACCATTTCCGAAAAAAAAAATAGAACCGCAATGCTATTCCATTATTCCTAAATGAAATATTCAAATGACCCCTCCTGCTTTGAAAATGATAATTTTTCAAAGTAAGCGCTTTGGGCCCCCAGGCTCATTTTGGGTGGGGAGGAGCCGAGAGGCAGGGGCTTGGACAGGCAAAAGCTCGCCTGGCAGCGGACCGCCAGCTCCATCCCAAGATCCAACTAACATCGTTTTAACTGCAGCAACTTTAATCTAATACCGCAAAACTTTTATCATTGACCGATATTATTTCAGCACTACTTGCGCATCTCTTTACGTTCCCCTCCATAACCAGGCCAAATACTTATAAGAACAGTACTACACTTGATCTTACACAAAAGGCTTTTAGAAATGCTGTTTGTAGCCCCCACCTGCTGTGAAAATTATAATTTTTTCAAAGTAAACGCTTCGGGCCCCCAGATCCATTTTGGGTGGGGAAGAGCCGAGAGGCAGAGGCTTGAACAGGCAAAAGCTCGCCTGGCAGCGGACCGCCAGCTCCATCCCAAGATCCAACTAACATCGTTTGAACTGCAGCAACCTTTAACCTACAACCTATAACTTTACTGCCTCCATACATCATCCCCCTTAGCAAATGAGCTGTATCAGGCAAAATTTTTGGGTGTTTCACCAGATACGTAATAGAACTCGGCCCATCTGTCGCCGCCATGCTGAAAACCTGAAGTTTCAATCATAGCAGCACAATATGGATGCCCCATACTGTCGCTCTTAATCAAGGAACCATTTCCGAAAAAAAAAAATAGAACCGCAATGCTATTCCATTATTCCTAGATGAAATATTCAAATGACCCCGCCTGCTTTGAAAATGATAATTTTTTCAAAGTAAGCGCTTCGGGCCCCCAGGCTCATTTTTGGTGGGGAGGAGCCGAGAGACAGGGGCTTGGACAGGCAAAAGCTCGCCTGGCAGCGGACCACCAGCTCCATCCCAAGATCCAACTAACATCGTTTTAACTGCAGCAACTTTAATCTAATACCGCAAAACTTTTATCATTGACCGATATTATTTCAGCACTACTTGCGCATCTCTTTACATTCCCCTCCCCCGCCATAACCAGGCCAAATACTTATAAGAACAGTACTACACTTGATCTTACACAAAAGGCTTTTAGAAATGCTGTTTGTAGCCCCCACCTGCTTTGAAAACGATATTTTTTCAAAGTAAACGCTTCGAGACCCCAGGTCCATTTTGGGTCGGGAGGAGCCGAGAGGCAGGGGCTTGGACAGGCGAGAGCTCGCCTGGCAGCGGACCGCCAGTTCCATCCCAAGATCCAACTATCATTGTTTGAACAGCAGCAACCTTCAACCTATAACCTTTCACCTCTAAAATATATCTTTTCACTCCTCTTTTATCACCTCCTTATGTTCACCTCGGGTGCCATAACCCTCCCCATTGCCTCCATAAGTCGTCTACATAGCAACCTCAACAAGCCATCTCCATAGCTGCCTCCACAAGTTGTCTCCATAGCAGCCTCCACATGTCATCTCCATAGCTGCCTCCACATGTCGTCCCCTTAGCAAATGAGCTGTGTCAGGCTCATTTTTCAGGTGTTTCACCAGATACGTTATGGAACTTGGTCACTCTGTCGCCACCATGCTGTGTTATCAACTAAGTATACCGTCAACCTTTTGTTTACATAGGAAATCATTTCAGCGCTTCTTGCTCACCTCCTTTAGTTCCTCTCTGCCGCCATAACCAGGCCAAATACTGATAGGTACAGTGCTACACGTTATCCTCGCCAAAAGGAATTTTTCAAATTGGTTTGAAGCCTGAGTCCATTTAGGGTATGTCGCCATGACACTCTCTAGCCTGCCGTAGCTGCCACTGCCTCCGCATGCCATCCCCTATAGTGTCAGGGTCAATTATTGGGTGTTTTAGATGCTATCTCACCTCACTCGGTAACTCATCAATATGCTGTTGCCCATAATTTTGGCATAATGGTGCGATTAGGCAGCCTCAGAGGCATCCATGCATGCTGTCCATGCTGCTTCCTGTCCATTTCCGTGGTGTTTCCATTATTTTCTGAGGTTTCCAGGTTTTTGGCCAAGCTTCCCTGTGCAGAGCCTTGGTCCCCTTGAAAAATGCTAGAGTCTCCGATTGACTTCAATGGGGTTCGTTATTCAAAACGAGCACTCGAGCATCGGAAAAAGTTTGACTCGAGTAACGAGCACTTGAGCATTTTAGTGCTCGCTCATCTCTAATAAGGATCCATTAGACCCAGGCTCATATTCAACAATATTAACACCTTAGTCCTTTAAGTTCAGTGCCGTACTAGTACAATACTGGTTCGGTTCTGCACCGGAGTTGAGCTGGCATCGGGAATTGCAGGGTGTCAGCGGTAATCTACCACTTACATCCCCAAGTAATACCCGCGGTTGGAATGAGCGTTTTCAGAAGGTACCGATCATTGCTTTGGCAACTCCGAAGTCTGAGCCAAGACCACAGGGATGTCCATAGTAAATGCCTGTAAGATCCTGTGCTTATACCCTGCAATACATTCCCTGGGACAAGCTTGTTCATTTTCCATAGTGGAGCAAGTCAAAAAGTGAAATAAAAAGTTTTAAATAAAAATAAACTAATAAATTAGTCAAACAGCCTCCAAAGCCTGGTTACAAATTACACTTATATATAAAATAAAAAATTAAAAATCACCATAAAAACCTCACATATGTAGTATCGCCAAATCTGTAATGACCCGTACAATATAGCAAATTCATTATTATACCTGCAAGATGAACAGCGCACAATTTAAATAACACACCAAAAATGATTGATTTTTGTCTACTTCCCACATAAAATGCAACCGTTGAACATATTACTTAGGACAGTGGTGGCGAACCTATGGCACCCAGGCCTTCACCCCACCACAGAGTTTGCCAGATAGGACTCAAGGCTTCCTCCTGTGGTCCAATACAGCCCAGGATGTGCCATGCTCAGCGCTTTCTTAAAGCGACATCCTTGGCTGCCAGGAATACAGAAGGAGTGAGAAGGTGTGGATAGAGATGGATTGTCATTGGAGCTCCTGCTGGGTCCCCTGTTTCTTCCTCTTCAGGAGACCCTGGAGGGAAGCTACAATCCAAATTTCTCCATCTATTTCTATGATACAGCAGGGAAAATAAGTTATTGCTTAAAATGTCATGTTGGCACTTTGCGACATATAAGTGGGTTTTGGTTGTAGCTTGGGCACTCGGTCTCTAAAAGGTTTGCCGTCACTGACTTAGGGTATATGGTGAACACCAAGAATAAAAGGCAAAAATCAATTACAGCATTGTACATGTTTTTTGTATAATCCCCCCCCCCCCCACATACACACAAAAAAATTAATACATTTTCAGCAATAGGGAATAGCCATCCCAGAATACTACTACTGGAATGCATCATATCGCAAAAATAAAAACCCTTCCAAGGCAAAACTGGATGATGCATGGCCCTCCTTTCCTTCTGTGGCTTGCTGTGCTCCCCTACAAGTACCATCCACTTGCGGGGTATCTCTGTACTGGGGAGAAATTTCATAACAAATTTTCTCTTTTTATCTTATGAATGTGTACATTTTAGGGCTAAATTAACATATTACCGATAAAATTGGACCTAAATTTCACCTCCATTTTGATTTGATTAATATGAAAATCTCAAGGGATTAACACTCGTTATAAAAGCTGTTACTAATAGTTTGAGGGGTGTAGATTTGAAAATGGTTTGATTATATAGGGGGGTCTTAATGCTAAATGTTTAAAATGTCATTCAAAACAGTATTTATCCCCAAAATGGTCAATTCTATAAATACGGAAAACCAATGTTAGATTTGTAAGCCGCCTGACATCAAAATACATCTTCCAGACATTTAAAAAATGATGAAAATGTAAAGTAGACAAATGGGAAATGTTAGTCAGAAACGTATAGGTGGTAAAGCTATCTGTCTGAAAGTGCGATGATTTTGAATTAAAAAAAAATCATCATTTTTTTCTTTTTGTAAATAAACGCAAAACTTATCAGCCAAAATTTAACACTAAAATGAAGTGCAAAATGTGAAAAAATATCAATCTCAGAATCGCTTAGATAAGCAACAGTGTTCAAAAGTTATAACCATATAAATTGGGGCTGAGCCTTAAGCTATAAACTGGCTGCGTCCTTAAGGGGTTAACATTGCAGTTCATGGCTAGGGCTCAATTAGTAAACATGGTGATTCTGCCTCAAGTGTTATATTTATTTATGAATTCCCAAATCTTGATTAACCTCTATGTGCCGTACATGCAAACACCCACCACCAATACCCGCAATCGCGAGCACTTACTCTTCGAATCTGAAGGAGCATGGATAGTTCCATAACTCTGGAAAAGCACTGAAAAAGCATCAGTGTGGTAAACTATATAAAAAATTTAAAAAATGAAGGTTCATTGTACAAAAAAGAGAAGTTATGGAAGGAACCCTTCTATTCATATGAGTCTACTGCAACTGATGGTTAATAGGAGAACTTCCACCCTCCTTCAGTATATAACCGGTGTTATTCTCTGCCAACATAATTGTGGAGAGGACATCCTGCAGCTGATATTTTACCAAAAGAATAATAATAATAAATACCCTGACCTGTGTATATCCGTATAATCCAAGGATCTGAGCTGCTGGGACAGTGGTGGACGAGTGGTGGTCTCCAATAACCCCGGCCAGCTGCCCATGTCCCTCACATGAGAAGTTAGGAATCAGGTTATTGGGTCCAGAAAGAAATGTCAAAATAGATTTTACAGCCAATCTTGGATCTAAACACGAGTCTAATATATAATATCCCAACGTGATATTGGATAAAATGTCTGGATTCCTATTAATTTTATCAATTGCAAAAGCAAATATCATTGAATTTATAATCCCCTGATAGTTTTTCCTGTTAATAGTAAAACATGTATTAAAAAATAAACCGTAGATAGAAAATTGCACAACAGAATCCTACTACTACAGACTACATTATTGCTCTAATAAGGAAATAGCCATTCTTTAGCTTCTCTAACCATTTGATCATTCACAAGGCCCCCGGAGAGAAATTCAGTCTCGGTACTTTGTAAACCGGCCAACTTGATGTAAATTACACCATTAAGAGAATTTCATCTTTGCTTCTGTGGTGTGGTGGGTCTCATGGCCTGAACCCGGACAAAGTGCATGGCCAGGTGGAGAAGGAAGAGGAGGAGAGTGTTCCGCATCCCTCCCCCGTCCATAGGAGGTTCAGCAGCCGTGCCACAAATCCAGACAGGAAAAGGACTAGCTCTATCTTTTGTGGCACCACCACCTGCCTCAGTCACGGTGCAGTGAGACACTTTGTGTTCTTTCTAGAAGTACTATCTAACTGAACAGTTTATCAGTCTCTGCTCAGCATATCTATAGCCAGACAGAAACACTATATTAAAAATTATCTCAAACAGCATGAACACATGAATTGTTTTTTAGCAATGTTAGAGGTGGCCAAATCAGATCTGTAATAATGAGTCCATGACTTACTCTGAACATAGTATAGACTTAAAAGATTTTTTTGAATATGAAATATCCTCGCCTTTGGTACATTCAGTCAACAATCCCCCGATGATAAGGTCACCGTCCTGGTATAATTGATCTAAACCAACGGTTCCTCTAATCTTGAGATTACAATCTGATTGTGAATCCTCAGATATGGAGACAATCACCAATAATACAGCGATGTAGGACATAAAATGACTGCAGTGAGATGAAGCTCCAGGACTGATCATTACATTTGCCACAATACACAATGAATGAGGGAAGGTGAGGAAGTAACAGAGCAGCACAGAGGACACAGCACACAGCATCAGCTGCATTATGTACAGCACAAGCATTGCCTCTCCTTATATACAGTATAGTCAGATAGACTTTACATGGTGACGGATATAGTCTTCATCACACATCACCCTGGACCTTCTCCCAGCAGACTGGATCCTGAACTGTCCTGATATCATTTATATCTGAAGTACAAGATGATTTATCTGTAGGCACAACCTAAGGGTTCATATAATTTTATAACTTCAAGGATATAGATATTTGGGATTTTTTCCTATTTTGTAAGGATAAGTGTACATCGGAGTCATAAATTCAGTTATCATAGCATATATCATAGAATCATAGTAAAAAAGGTTAAAAAAAGACTTGACTCCATCAAGTCCAACCTTGCCGACCACTAATAACCCTCTGAATCAACAGAAACGAACAACAAAAAGTGTTATTCCCATAAGAGGGGTGACAAATCGTATTCTAAAAAACCTCAGGACAAATAGATACCAAACAGCCCCTTAGTGTAAGTTCGCCCTGACAAATCATGCAAAAAGTAACCTAAATTTCTTAAAGATCAAGATAAATTCTAGTTGAAGCTGTCAGTAATGCACCAAAACCCCAATCTGGTAGAAATAAGTTTGCATTGATCTATGACCTGCACTGATATTGATAGCTAGTAGGGATGTGACGACCCAAACTGAAAAATGTGCACAAGCAGTTGGCATCTAAATGGTTCCAGCGGCTTAGCCAGTGGCATTTAAAGGGTTAACACATGTGATTGGTGCCAGCACAGATTGCGGGTGTTTCGGTTTGGTTCAGCCCAAACTGTTCAATTTGCCGAACCTCATTGGGTCCTTTCATCTCTAGTAGATAGAGGTAGGTGTAGTTCATGAGATAGAATTTAATAATTCTGCTAAGTCTATAATATTTGTACATTCACACGCTACTTTTTGACCCAGTGGTCTGTAAATTTGACTGTACTATTTTGGAAGTAGCACTTTATATTTTCTGAGCCTTGCTACCTTGTGTGATGAATATATAGAAATATACAGCAAGACGAGGGGGGGAGGGGCACATGTCAGGTCTTTTCTTGTGCCTTACACATGTCACCACTATGCCGAACTTCCCCCAGCCTTATCTAAAATAGATTAATTATCTATTACTACGGTACGGCGGGCATACATCGTCTGAATGTAGCCTTAGACGGGGGGAACACGGGCCTATGGAATCACCATAACAGAAACTTGGGTCATTCTTAGACTCTGCAATGGTCCTGATGAACTCACAAAAGTAGGAAAATGGAAGAAAAGGTACTTGGTTCTCCCTTTTCTATCTTGACCCCATAGTAGTCCCCTTTTACATGAACACTGCAGCTTGGTAACTTTTGGGTATACTCCATGAGTGGTGTCCATGTAGCTTAGGCCAGGTAGACGAGGGTCTGTTTTGGCAAGTTTGGTGAGTTTCTGGTATTTCTTTTTTTAAATCAAATCTTTTTTTATTGAACAATTTTTAAATTTACAAGTACAAACAAAAACCTTTTTCCCACACTCGCTTAGACACCCCATCCGCCCCCCAAACACACCGACTTACAGCTTGTATATATTACCTATAATCAATATGACTATACTGCTTTGGCAATATCACATTAACAGCAGACATCAATATATTACAAAGACAACGATAAAGGTTTGCGACGAACATAAACTTAGGAAAGTTCAGCAGTGCCCAGCCAGGGTCCCCATATTCTTTCCAACTTAGCACTAGCTTTACTCTTACAATAAACACATTTTTGTATTTGAAGATATTATTCGTTTTGTTTATATACATTTCTACTGTGGGTGCGGTGGGATTTTTTTTTTTTTTTTTGTCACTTTCTTTTTATTGTTTTTTTTTAAAATTTAACAACATGTATGCATTCCACACTTATACAATTGTATTAAATTGTTACATATTATCATCCTCTTATATTGTTGTGACTAAGGTATTATATACATATTATATTATGCATTGCATAAGTATAGGCATACTAGAAAAGAAAAAAATATTCAAACAAGTAGAACCAATAACAGTGCCCCTGTGTTCCTTTATATATTATACTTATAGTAATGTACTTCTTTGCATGTAAAAATCATAATGGATGGGCTGAGAGAAATGTAATCCAATCAGTCCATTTTGTTTCGAATGATTTCCTTGTACCTCTGTTGCTTGCTAATAAAGATTCCATCTTAAAGTTATTATTTGTGTTGTGTAGTATTTCATTGATGGTGGGTAATACTGGTGACTTCCAATTTTTAGCAATTAGATTTCTTGTTGTGTTTAGGATGTGGGAAATGATTGTTAGAAGTGATATTGGTATGTCTTCAAGACCAAGAGATAATAAAGCGATACCGGGATCCCAGGGTATAGGGTAGGGGATGATGCTTCTTAATTTGTTGAAGACTGTTTTCCATAATGGATTTACTGGTTTACATTCCCACCATATGTGTAGTAAAGAACCTATAACATTGTTACATCTCCAGCATATGTGTTAGGGTAGATTTTAGCTAGTCGGTATGGTGTAAGATACCATCTATACATCAATTTACGCGCTGTTTCTTGATGATTAATGCATTGAGACGTTTGAGTTGTGATGGAAAATGCATGTTCCCAGGTGGAGTTCTCATATACCGTGTTTAATTCCTTTTCCCATTTTTCTTGGAATGGATGCTTATCTGGAAGATTAAGAAGTAATATTTCCCTATAACCTTTGCTTATGCCTTTCTTTTTAATTTCTTTATTATGGAAGAATTCACCATATAAGGTTTTCTTTTTCTTTTTTGAGATTTCTATATTTTGCAAGTATTCTCGCAACCTAAGATATTTATAAAGATCTGTTTTAGGGATATTGTATTTTTCTCTTATTACTTGAAAGGGAAGTATAGAGCCATTAGAGTAGATGTTATCTATTTTATTTATACCTGAAGATATCCAATTAGTGTAGTCTATTTTGGGTAACAGTCTCTGAATTGGTTCCATGGGAAGCTCCAGTAAATTAAGTGGGATCAGGTTTCTGGTAGGATCGTCTTTGTTCCATAAGTTTAGTCCTGCTTTGATAGTGGGGGAGAAGCATTTAGGGATTTTTTTAGTTAAAGCTATTTGCCAAAGTAATGATTGTATATTTGATTGGATCAATAAATCCGTTTCTATTTTAACCCACTGTTTTGATAGATCATTATTCCACCAGGATTTTATTTGGTCTAGTAGTGTTGCGTGATAGTAAGCTTTAATGAATGGGCTACTCAGGCCACCTTTATTAGGGGGAAGATGTAATATTTTGGCTGCAATTCTAGCTTTCTGTGCTTTCCAAATGAATTTCTGTATAATTTGTTGTATGCGAGAAATTGTGTTTGATGGAACATTGATGGGGACATTCCTAAAGTAATATAATATTTTTGGTAGAAGTAACATTTTCGTTGCGGCAATTCTACCCAACCAAGATATTGGATAGTTAGAAAATGTTTGTATATCTTTCTGTAGTTGGTTAGTTAAAGTTGAATAATTTGTAGGCATAAGAAGTTTGGTTGGGTAAGTTAATGTTATACCTAGGTATGGGATTTTCCCTTCTGTCCAAACAAATGGAAATTTGTTTTCTAATTCTTTTTGTATATTTGGGGGGATACCCATGTTCAGGATTAAGGATTTAGATTTATTAATTTTATAGTAGCTTATAGAGCTGAAGTTTTCAAGAATTTTATTTAGTTGGGATAAAGTATTTTCTGCGGATGTTAGGCAAATAATCACGTCGTCAGCGAAGAGACCGATTCTATGGTCTGTCTCTCCTATCTGGATACCTTTAATATGTGGGGAGTTCCTTATATGTTGTGCTAATGATTCCGTTAATAATGTGAAAATTAGTGGTGAGAGGGGGCATCCCTGTCGGGTTCCATTAGTTATTGTGAAGTAGTTCGAGATGGATCCAGATGTGTACGTTCTTGCAGTGTAATTAGTGGTAGTGGTAGTTTGAATTCTTTAAGAACCTCCTCCATGTACTTCCAATTAACTCTATCGAACGCCTTCTCCGCATCCAGGGTAAGGAGCAGAGAAGGCGTTCGATTTGCTTCAGTTTTGGATATGAGGTTAATGAAACGTCTGGTGGCGTCTAAAGTTTGACGTCCTTTCACGAATCCAACTTGGTCGTTATGGACCAACTCAGGGATAATATCTGATAGTCTATTGGCAATAATTTTCGAATAAATCTTTAGGTCCGAATTTAGTAAAGATATTGGCCTAAAATTTGCAGGGCTATCTGGTGACTTCCCTGGTTTGGGTAGTGTAATTATTACTGCTTCCAGCATCTCTTTAGGGAGTTGTTGGGTTTGAAAGACGCTATTAAATACTTTAGTAAGGTGTGGGGTAAGTTGTTTATGGAATTTTTTATAGAAATTGTTAGTAAGCCCATCTGGCCCTGGGGATTTGTTGAGTTTTAATGATAGTATTACTTCTGTAATTTCCTCTTCTGTAAAGGGTTTAGTTAGTATTGTTTCATGTTTCTGGGTTATTGTGGGAAGTCTAGCTTGTTTTAAAAAAGATTTAATGTCCTCTTCATTTGGTTGTGGGGTTGATGAGTCATTTTTGAGGTTATATAATGTAGAGTAATATTTGGCGAATTTGTTAGCTATATTTTGTGGATCCATTATTTTATTATTAGTATCTGAAGTTAAAATGTACGGGATTTTGGTCTTAAGTATTTGGGATTTTAGTTGTTTGGCTAGTAATGCACCAGATTTACTACCTTGCCAATAATGATTTAATTTTATATTCAATACGATTTATTTAGTTGAAAAGTGTCAGCATACATTTCAAGATAAAACTTTGTAAAACATTTTTGGTAGAAATGACAGTATGCATCATAACAGCAATGGGACACGCAGGTCCCAATAATGACAAATGTGGATCGGGAGCCTCCGCACACCGCAAACAGACTGCAGCGGGGTGGTAACACACCGAACCTACACAGATAAAACTGACTCTAGAGACCAGTTATAACAAGTGATGAATAAGAGTAAAAGTGCAACTATAGAGTCAGGAATAATACATAATAATATGTTAATAACACTCAATGAAGGACCGGCTACACAGTCCATATAAAACAGATATTAAAGGAAAGGGAACTAAGGGCAAAGGAAGAGGGATTTAAGTGGGTGGGTGGGGGGAGTAAGGGGAAGACACAAGGGGGACCAAAAGGGGGGTCAAGAATAGGGAAGACAACATGACGGAATAGGGACACAATACCACTGTCACTCGCCAACAGCTCAGGCGAATAGTGCTATATACTCTGGTGTGCCTTTAAACAGGAACCACGGTTGCCAGACTCTAGTGAATTTCTCCATGGTTTGATTTACCTCCGCCGAGAGCTCCTCCATACGACAAATATTAGAGAACTCGTGAATCCACTCAAGGAAAGGAGGGGGGGTGGGGGATCTCCAGTGACGGGGGATAACCGTTCGAGCAGCTGTAAGGAAAAACCTCAATAGGCCCTTCTTCTGTGACCCTACTGTACCCGGGAGAATGGATAGAAGGCCAATCTGAGCTCGGGCCTCTACTGAGCAGCCCGTGACCTGTTTGTAGGTATCGAACACTCTGTCCCAGAAAGGTTTGAGAGCGGCACAATCCCACCAAACATGTAACATAGTTCCTCTGGAGTTATGACACCGCCAACATCTGTCAGACACTGTAGGGTAAAATTCATGTAGGACTGTTGGGACCCGATACCATCTTGTCAAAATCTTGTAATTTTTCTCCTGTGCAGAGCATGCAGAAGATAATTTGTGGGTAAAGATGTATATTTTCTCTTTTTCCCGTGGCCCAAACTCGACACCCAGCTCCTGCTCCCATTTTTCCATAAATGCCGGATCTCCCGGGTGTAACTCATCCTTTAGAATAGCATAAATTTGGGAAATAACGTGCGTAGGTGGAGTGGAGGAATTGAGCATTTCCTCAAATGCGGACTGATTAGCTCCAAAAGTTGCCCTGTCTCCCTGCGTGCGTATGAAGGATTGTAGTTGGGAATATTCCAGCCAAGATAGCTGAGTGTCAGGGGCTTGGGCGCTTAGATCACTAAAGGAGGGTAGGGATCCATCCCTAAGGACTACGTGCATGCGTGGGTCATCAGATAGACGCCATATCAAAAACGATTCCCTACCTAGACCTGGGGGAAACATCGGGTTCTTAAACAACGGAGTTAGGGGCCCTAAAGGGCGGGATAGAAGACCCCGGCGGAGTAACCTCCTCCACAACACTAATGCAGCCCGAGCGTAAGGTGTGAAGCCCACTAATGATTGTGCCATGTCCCCCTGAATCCAAGGCACAGTTTTCAGGGGTATGGGTGTGATATTCTGTTCCAAGAGTACCCATTGTTTAGAGGTAGAGTTATACGTCCAGTCCACAAAGCGCATTACTACAGTCGCCCAGTGATACACCTGTAGGTCGGGTAATCCTGCCCCCCCGGAGGACTTGGGTCGGGTTAAAATTTTCCATCCCACCCTAGGTCTTGCGGAACCCCACACAAAACGTAACATCGCTGACCTGAGTTTTTTAAAAAAGGGGGGAGGGGGGAGGAGGGGTATTCCCTGAAAAAGATATAGAAATCGCGGAAATACGTCCATCTTAAGGACGTTAATGCGTCCAAACCAGGAGAGCCTTTTTTTATCGTATATGGAGAGGTCTACCAACGTGCGTTCGAGCAATGGGGTATAATTGAGTGAATACAGTAAGCTCAAATCTGCCGGGATGCGTAGGCCCAGGTATTTAATGGAGTCTGTACGCCACTGAAATGGGAAGTGTGCCATAGTATGTAAAACCTCTGTCTGAGGTAGGGAAATGTTCAGAGCTTCGGATTTTGTATAATTAATCTTAAAGTTACTAACGACACTATACCGCTCAAACTCCTGGAGTAAGGATGGTAGTGTGATCTGAGGCTGAGAAACATACACCAAGAGGTCGTCAGCATACAATGCTATCTTACAATGTGCGTCTCCTACTCTCACCACATGTATATTCGGGTTTTTTCTTATCGCCACAGCCAGGTGTTCCATAACGATGGCATACAGCAGGGGAGACAGCGGGCAGCCCTGCCGCGTTCCATTATGGATATGTAGGGGGGAGGACAGAGCACCATTTATCCTGACCTGCGCCGAAGGTTTCGAATATAGGGCCGCAATCTTATTTACGAACCCCTCACCCATTCCCAGCTGCTTAAGGGCGGCCCGCATGAACCCCCAATGCACCCTATCGAACGCCTTTTCGGCGTCGATAGATAGTAGTGAGAATGGCGTTTTGGAGGCTTTAGCATGGGAAATCAGATGCACTGTTTTATTAAGGTTGTCCCGAGCCTCACGACCGGGAACAAATCCTACCTGGTCACCATGTATCACAGAGGGAAGAAGCGGGCCCAATCTGTTCGCTAAGATCTTTGAATATAATTTTATGTCTACATTAATTAGCGATATTGGCCTGTAACTTCCCGGCGTCGTAGGATCCTTACCAGGCTTCGGTATGACACTAATTGTGGCCGCTAAGGATTGGGGGGCAAAAGGGACATCATCGTTGACGGCATTAAATACTTTTGTGAGAAAGGGAGTCAGTATTTCCCGTGCAAATTTGTAAAAAGCGGGTGTGAACCCATCAGGACCAGGGCTCTTTCCTACTGGGGTCTCTTTAATGGCATGATGTATCTCGCTTTCACTTAAAGGTTGTTCAAGAGATTCAATTGTGTCTCCTGAGAGTGCCGGCAGTGGGGTGCTGCTAATATAAGCATCTATTCTCTCTTTTTGCTGGTGTTCATCCATGTCTGCAAATTGAGTGCGGATGTTATACAAGTCAGCGTAGTATGAACGGAATACATCTAAGATCTCAAGAGGGTTATGGGTCAGGCTCCCCCCCCGTGTTTGAATTTTGGGGATAAAAGTCGCCATACTACGTGGGTGCAGAAGTCGAGCCAGGGAGCGGCCGCATTTATCAGCATGGTCATAAAGGTATCTAGAAAACTGTGCCCTGTGCTGTAGGTGTGTCTGGTCCAATAAGGACCTTAAGCTCTCACGCTTCTCTGTGAGTGTGGCTAGCACTTCGTGATCTAACGTGTCCTTATGTCGCAATTCCAATTCGCTAATGGCGTGCAGTAGTGCAGTGATTTTAGCCGCTTTCTCCCTTTTCAGTCTGACGCCGTGCCGAATAAAAACTCCTCTGAACTCTCCCTTGAGTGTCTCCCATAGGAGGGGGAGGGGGGTGGTGTCAGCAGAGTGCTCTTGCAAAAAGCGCTCTGCAGAGGTCTGCAACTCTGCCGCACATAAGGGATCTTTAAGGAGATTGTCATTAAGCCTCCAAGCCCATTGCCTGTGTAAGGAGTCTGGGGGTGAAAGCGTTATAAAAACCGGGGCATGGTCTGAGAGGACCATGTTCCCAATCGTGGCGGTGGGGTGCCATCCTAATAGTTTGTGGCTCGCCCAGAAGGCGTCTATTCTACTATATGTTTGGTGGGCAGGCGAGAAATAGGAGTAATGCCTTCCCGACGGATGGAGAACCCGCCAGACGTCCGCTAAACGCAGGGCATGTAAGTCCCGATGCAGGAGACACATTAGGTGCTGTCATTCTGAGGATTCATTGTAAAATTGAGATCACCCCCTATGATGAGCATGCCCTCCGCAAACTCCGTCAGAGCTCTCAGAATAGTTCGGCAAGCAGGAACCGGGCGTGAGTTGGGCAGGTACCAGTTAGCAATTGTGTATACAGTGGTATTAATTCTCAATTTAAGGAACAAATATCTCCCCAGGGGATCCAATTTAGTTTCTAGGACAGAGTGTTGCAGTGATCTGTGAATTCCTATGGAAACCCCCTTTGAGCGAGATTCGGGATTAGTGCTGTGGAACCATGTGGCATAGTGGCGGTCCCGTATGAGTGGCACGTGTCCTGTTTTAAAGTGTGTTTCCTGTAGGAGGAGGATCTGCACTTTCTGTTTATGCATCCCATAAGTAATCTGGGATCTTTTTTGTGGAATGTTGAAGCCCCTTACATTAAAGGATCCTAGTTTAAGGGTTGCCATGATACCAGAAGACAGGGTATCCTGAGACAATGGACAGAGACACAAGGGAAATCACAAAGGGAAAGTTAGGCAAGGGATAACTACACAAGGAAAGGGTAGGTATTAGTGCACTTAAAATAATATAGTAAACAAATCTGAGCCACCGCTCAGAACAATGGGGTATGTACTTTTAAAGTTGCAAACAGACCAGCTGAGCGCAGCACCCCTGAGGAACGTAGAATTTCCAGGGAAGGTGCCCCCGGGTCCCCGGGGAGATCTAACCCAGACACACATAGATCTTTAACCTGAAATAAACCTGTTCTAAACCCGAAATCCTATTAATATGGAGAACAATCAAGATATACAATATAACATTGAACTAACTCACAATGTCCAATTCCAGAGGATGACTTCTAGTCGACCTGCTTGTAAGGTTAGGAGATGCAGGCCAATGCTCATCCCGGATGCTGCAGATCTGGAGCAATCTGACCCTGGCGTTGATCTGGATCTGCTCGTTGTGGGCGCTCTAGTGCTGCCTGTTCCGGGTGATGATGGTCGAAAGAGCGTCTCCGTTGTCTACGGCGGGGATGCCTTTGGGGTCTCGGAGGTGGTCTTCCAGCAGCTTCTGCCAGGAAAGAAGGCCATTCCGGTAAAGTGACCAAGGGGAGGCCAAGCGATTCCATAAATGCAGGCAGATCATCAGGGTGTTGCAGAATGTGCAACCGGCCGTTGTGGCGCACTTGAAGTTTAAATGGGAACCCCCATGAGTACTGGAGGTCTTTTCGCTTGAGAGCTTCTAATAGAGGACGCAATGCTTTGCGTTTCAGCAGGGTCAGTCTGGAAAGATCTGGAAGGAGCTGTACTTGGTAGCCTTTGAATCTGACGTCTCCTATGTTCCTGGCACTATTCATGATTTCCTCCTTGACCTGGAACCGGTGTACTCTACATATTATGTCCCTTGATCTACTCGGGTCTGGAGGTTTGGGACCCAAGGATCGATGAGCACGGTCTAGTTCCAGAGGGGTATCAGCAGGGACATCCCGAATCATGTTAAAGAGCTCTTGGAGTGTCGAGTGTATGGCAGGAGTTTCTACAGATTCAGGGACACCCCGAACTCTAATGTTGTTCCTCCTACCCCTATTTTCTAAATCATCCAAATGGTCAGATAGGGCTCGTAGCTGAGAGGACTGCGAAGCCAGCTGTGAGGAGTGAGCGGCCAACTGTTCATGGACAGAACGTTGAGAGGTCTCCACCGTGGACACCCTTCCTTCCACTTGATGTACTTCGTCTCTGAGAGCAGACATTTCAGACCGGTAAGATTGTTCCAGTCTGGAGATATATGACTCCATGTCGTCCCTGGTAGGGATGGTGCGTATATGTGCACGCAATGCTCTTAGGTCAGATAACACTTCGCCATCTAGAGAAGTTTTAGCATAATACATGTGCGCTGATAATGTCTGTTGCGGTATATCTTCACCGAATTCAGCCTGACGTTCCAGGTTGGGAGTGGGGTGCATCCCCTGTGACGAGGGGCCATGGCGGCCTAACTGTGGGTGCCCGAGGGCAAGCTGCTGCGTTGTCCACGCAGGTGCATGCGGGTTCAGTCCCTGGGGTGTTGTAAGCCATTGTGCTTGCGAGAACTCCTCCACAGGGGGTGATGCAGAACCCAGAGAGGACCCCCAATGTGGTGATGCAGCCAGTGATCTACTGGGTGAGTCCTGAAGTGCTGTTGCCTCTAAGGGGTCTGGGCCTACCATGCCCCATGCTGGCGGTGTGTGGGAGGCAGATGTGGACGGTGGTGACTGCTGCTGTGGGCTATCACCCAGCCCTTCCCGCTGTGTAGGTACGCCTCTGGCCTTACCTTCACTCCGGGCCGCCATCTTAGCCCCCGGAGCCTCTGACAGCCGCTCAGGAGCTTGTGCCGCGGCAGCGCCTCTGGCATTCCGGCTACACTGGGGATCGTCAGCCTCCATCGCCGCCATCATGGTCCCCGGAGTTCCAGTCGTGCGCAGTCGCGCCTTCATCGGGGAATTTGGCGCGCCGTTGCCGCACTGCTGTGGATCCCTGCTTCCATTGGACCTTTCCGCCGCCATGTTGGGTCCCGGGGATAAAGCCGGTGTCATCGGCTGCGGTCCCCGCTCCGCATTCGGGGAGTCCAATATCGCTCCCCCGGTAGGAGCAGCAGGGGGAGCGGGAGATAAGTTCGGCGCAGAGGACCCCGGTGGAGGCGCCAGGTCTATGAGGTCCGCCATGACAGGTACGTCCGCTCCGGTCTTCCCCGCTGCCCGGCCGGTCATGTAGGAGGCGATGTGCTTCGTCGAGGAGCGGGTGTGAGATGCGGCAGCGGCCCCTGCTCCTCTCCTCCTCTTTGCACCCATGCAGGTGAGGATTTCGGGTGATTTTAGTTGTTTTCTGGGCTAGTTCCCCGAGTCCAGCGCGGGAGCTCACAAGGAAAGCAGCCTCACGCTTCCATGGCCAAACCACGCCCTATATAACGTCTATAATGATTTAATTTTAGTCCTTGAATTGCTAATTCATGTTTTGCTAAATTTATGTCGTGTAATTTGGATTGAAGATTTGATATTTCCTTCATTCTTTCTTATGAGAAGGATATTTTGTTTTCTCTATGTAGTTTTGCTAATTTAACATTAATTTGATATAGTTGTTTGTTTTTTTGTTTTTTTTTTCGTGTGCTGTTATGCCCATGTAGTGGCCTCTTACTGAATTTTTAAGGGCACACCATAGTTTGCCATCAGAAATACAGTGATTGTCATTAAGTTCAAAAAATTCTTTTATGTAGGCTTCTGTGCGTTTTGTAAAATTATTATTTTGGAGAATGAAATTATTTAATCTCCATAGTGAGTTGGGAGATTTGCTGTACTGTTCATTAATTTTTAAGGTTATGGGGGCATCGTCTGACCATGTGATAGTGTGAATATTAGAATCGAGTATACGGTGTAAAAGGAATTTATCTGTTAACAAGAAGTCAATCCTTGTATATATTTTGTGGGGGTGTGAATAAAAGGTGAAATCTCTGTCTAGAGGGTGTTGTGCTCTCCATATATCGTAAAAGTCGTGTTTGTGGAGTAGTTCAGGTAAGAAGGATGTATCTGATTTCTTCTTTTTGGAAGTGGAATCTACTTCAGGCCATACTGTAGTGTTGAAGTCTCCAACTATTATGGTTGATCCTGAGTTATTTTCCCTTGTTTTTGACAGTACTGATTTTAAGAATTTCTTTTGTTTCTTATTTGGTGCGTATTTTGTGGTTAATGTATATGTTATATTATTTATGATACAGTCAAGAATAATATATCTACCTTTTTCGTCAATAATCGATTTGTTTAAGGAAAAGGAAAGTGTGTTAGCTATAGCAATCGCTACTCCTCCTTTTTTATTCGGTGCTGGGGCCGTGAAGATGTGAGTGTATTTTTTGTTTTTTAGTCTAACTAGATCTTGGGATTGTAGATGAGTTTCCTGAAGGCATAGTATGTCTGCCTTATGAATTTTTGCTTCTTTCCAGACAAGCGATCTTTTAAAGGGTGAATTTAGTCCTTTAACATTTAGAGAAAGGATGTTAAATACCATTGAAATTTAAAGATATATGATATTCTGACATCTGGTGTCTTGTTGATATGTACTGCGAAGATAATTTTCTTGGTACAAAGTGTGGGAGCACAGAAGGCACTAACAAAATAAACATTAAACATTGTAAACAACATAAATGAAAAGGCCACTCAGGTGGTCTATAAAATAGTGCAAGTGATACCTCGTTAGTCAAGTTTAGGGGTCTCAGCATAAGGTCCATTGCTGAGTATTAACTTTACGTGGCAATAGGCCTTGCGGCTTGTTGTAGTTGTCAGTTCCTATCGTTGGTCCTTATTATTATATGTCATAAGGTAGTTATAGAAGGTAATATATAATTGTATGGTTAGATAAACAATTTTGACCAGATTTAAACCGGGGAGAGTTCCAATCTTCTTATTCAAAAACATGAGTGTCTTTAAATTTGTCTAAATTTTTTAGTAAAAAGATTTAGCAAAATTATAGTTAATATCTCACCATTCTTATCACATTGTCTTCCTCTTGCGATGAGAGACTGTGCTCCATTCTTCTGTCAGGTGATGAGGTGACGTATTTTGGTTGGTGTTAGGTGCTGAGTCTTCTTCTGTGGTTAAATCCCATTCTTGGCAAAGCTTGAAGGCCTCTTCTGGTGAGTTGGCAGTGTGTTTAAAACCATTTTTTGTAATAATTAGTTTGACGGGAAATCCCCACTTGTACGCCACATTGTTGTCACGCAGGATTTTTGTGCTTGTGTTGAATTCTCGTCTCCTGGTGAGGGTAGCTGCTGATAGATCTGTGAAAAAAGTAATGTTCTGGAATCTTTCTGGAAGTTGTGGGTTATTGCGCGAAGTTTCCATAATTTTTTCTTTTATATGGTAGAAATGTATTCTCGCTATAACATCTCTTGGTACAGATTGGGGAAGAGATTTAGGCTTTGGCAGGCGATGTGCTCTATCTATTGTTAAGTCGCATGTTGATGCATTGGGGAGCAGATTAGCAAACATATCTGTTAGAAAGTCGGACAAGTTCTCTGATTTGACGCTTTCTGGGATTCCTCTGAATCTTATATTGTTCCTTCTGGAACGATCCTCTATGTCTGCTATTTTGTTTTTGAGAGATGAGATTTCTTCTTCCACTGAGTTTGCAATATCTACTATCTCATTATGTGCTGATGTTATCTCTGCCATTTTGTTTTCAATATGAGATGTTCTGTTGCCCAATCCTGCTAATTCTTGTTGTAGATTAGAGAAAACTGAATGTAGTTCAGTATGTATGGATACTTTCAAATCTGCAATCAGTGCTCTCATCATATTTTCTGTAATAGGGTTTCCCTGTGTTGTTATATTGCTCTCTTTAATTAATGCTTGTGCTGTGGTTAAAGATTCTTGTTCAGCACGTGTTTTCCCCTTTTTACTAGCTGCTTTTGACATGCTGCTTATAGGGGATTTTGCCTGGGCTGCTACTGCCGATATGGCAGATATCATGCTAGCTGGTGGTGAGCTAGAGGGGGTGAATGATCCACTCACATTAGCTGGAGAGGAGCCTCTGCTGGAATGGGAACGTTCTTCTTGTTCCTCCATTAACGCGCCGGCGCCATTTTGTGGAGACCGCATCGCTGGCTGAAAGGAGGAGAGTTTTGCTGGGCTCTTTTTTGCCCTCTTCTTGGCAGATCTCGGCATCGGGGACATCTCCCGCGGCTTGCGCTGCTTTCAGTGGTTCAGGACCGACGGAGGTGTTGCTTTGTGCCGCTTATTCAGCACCGCGGCCTCGGAGCTCCCCGCTCAAGCGTCTAGCTCCATGCGCCGCTGGCCACGCCCCCCGGTGCGGTGGGATTTAACCCGCAATATATGGCTAACAATTTCCTGGCCGGATATTACATTCTACAAATCATCAAACTTTGTGAGGTCAGTTTTGGTGAGTTCGCGCGGAACCATCTACCTTGCGAATTCTGACATGTCTGTCTTTTCTGACTTAATGGATGATGTATCTGGCTGGGTAGCGCTAATGACCTTGTTCCTGGTGTTCTGGCTAAAAGACATAGGGTTGTCCACGTGTCTAGTGGCATTTGAGACTGGGATTAAGTGATTTCTAGCGGTTTGGTGATTAGTTGGAATATTGCCTAGAACCTGAGTTCCTGTGTGTTGAGGTTGCAGAGGTGTAAGATCTTGGTGCACTGTGTTTTGTGACAGGATGTAACATGGGTACAGTTTTGAGGAGACATGGTGACTACATGACCTCCTGTGGTAATAATTCCTCTATATATGATATATCAGCCATGTCTGCAGTGTATGAGGTGACTGGAGCAGATACATGAGGAGACATGGTGACTACATGATCTCCTGTGGTAATAATTCCTCTATATATGATATATCAGCCATGTCTGCAGTGTATGAGGTGACTGGAGCAGATATATGAGGAGACATGGTGACTACATGATCTCCTGTGGTAATAATTCTCCTATATATGATATATCAGCCATGTCTGCAGTGTATGAGGTGACTGGGGGCAGATACATGAGGAGACATGGTGACTACATGATCTCCTGTGGTAATAATTCCTCTATATATGATATATCAGCCATGTCTGCAGTGTATGAGGTGACTGGAGCAGATACATGAGGAGACATGATGACTACATGATCTCCTGTGGTAATAATTCTCCTATATATGTCCAACATCCCCCACCGGGGCCTAGCCCTTGAGGTGAGGCCTGGAGTCAGCCGGGGCCCGCAGTACCGGAGTGGCTGGCGGTTGCGGCCTAAGCACGCTATTGTCATGGTGCTTGGTACAGGGGAACCGGAGGGCTGTCCTACAGCCTGGCAGGTCTCCAGCAGGGTGGTGTTGGCAAGAAAAGATGAGGGAGAGGCTGTTATAGCGGAT
Organism: Engystomops pustulosus; assembly: GCF_040894005.1. NCBI lineage: Eukaryota > Metazoa > Chordata > Amphibia > Anura > Leptodactylidae > Engystomops > Engystomops pustulosus. The sequence goes on from NC_092411.1 coordinate 286,581,273, forward strand.
CTCCCTGGGGCAACCCCTTAATGTCCCGAGTGTGAGTCTCTGGGTGATGGACAGGGTGCCGGTGATGAAGGCAGCCGTATTAGCAGGGACCAGACGGAGACAGAAGTTGAAGAAAACAACTTACAGTTCTTTATTTGAACCGCAGGAACCGCAGTAAACGTGCCTTTAACAGGTAGATGGAGTGCTGAGATGTGAGTTGGAGGGAGCCTCAGGAGATAGTTCACCAGCCTGGACGTAGAGGGCAGGCTGGGAGGCAGCTGTGTCCTGGTAGGAAGCTTCAGCTTGTCCTGTAGGGCTTCAGGTATCACCTTTAAAGGTAAGATAATACCCCTTTTCCTCACTACACTAACTCTAGTCTGATGCTCCACTCTTCAGAGGCAGGGGCTAGGCTCTTCCTGCTCTGGTATGGGCTAGACAGAGATTGCTCACTCACTCACTGATCTCTAGGATTCTCCTACACTTGAATCTCTCTGAAAGAAGATCTCAAAAAGACCCAGAACATTCCTGGCCAGGGGGTTTTATTACCTCCCTTTGGTCAGGTGGTGGCTGCTCCTCCAATCACATCTCAGCTTACAGAGCACAGGATGTAACACCTATCATTGGACAACAGCATCTTGCATCATACAAAATACTTAACCTCTGCCTTGCCAGGCAGGATTCACCACTGCAATACCCCTATGTCCTATCAGGACCATGTAATGTGATGTGATTACATGCAGGTGGGACGTATTCGCAAACCCTACCTCGCCATTGCATCGGCGAGGGTGTTGCATACCCCGGGGGCAATTGAAAGAGCCGCCCTCGGCTCGACTACAGATGGTTTGCGCACAGAGGGGGCTAAGGGCACTTCTAGGAAGTGCAGGCTATGTGAGGTGTAGGGACAAACCGCCCATGGTCCTGGAGACAGGCACCTGGGTTGGTGTCGGACTAAGACAAAAATATGTAGCTGTATGACAGTTGGTCGCTGACGCCATTAAACCGAACTGTACAGTAGGAAAGGTGTGGTGTCATGTCCTGTAATCCACTCCTTGCACCAAGGCCTGTATATTTGTTTTATCAACGCTTCTTCCCTGGCGGCAATTATATAAGGTGTCTATCTGCATTGCGTTAGCATATGCGACACAAGTACCTCCTGACTGGTATCCTTACCCATGTATGGGTGGCATCCAGGTGCTAACTGTGTAACACCCCCGGTCCCCTTAAGACCCGCAGTTTACGGACTACCCCCACGTGCAAACCTCAGTTTGAGGGATCAGGTAGCGGTCAGTGTTTTAAATAAAAGACGGTCCGACACAGCCACACTACAACCTGAAAAGCCTATGAAAGGGTTTATGCAGACTACTGGCATATATGACAGTGTGCAAACATTTGGCAAAATCACATTGGCTTAACAGCTCAATGGGTACACATCTTATAACACTGCAAACGTTACAGAGGTGGATAGGCTACTCAGGGTAGCACGGTAGTAAATGTCTCTTTTCCTGCAAAGAAAAGGCATAAAAAGTGCAAGCAGAATGTCCATACCTAAAAAGGAAGGCATTAAGTGCAATATAGTAGTCAATAGCAACTTTTCCCTGGAGTATCTGGCAAAAGTCTCTCAGAAGGTCTCTAATGACAAAGCCCATCTTCTGGGTACAGCCCTTGATGTGGGGAAAAGTGCACTGAGAAGCAAAGGGTCTCCTCTAGGGTAGAGGGACAGAGTCCTTTGTAGGAATCTCTGCGGTGGCAGAGGAAGGGTGCTATCATAGCACATGACAGTGTATAATCTCTTGACTGAGATAAATAAGGGTGAGCGGGCGCTCAGAACAAATGGGATAGCAGTAATAAATATACATATGTACAATATTCACAGTACCTGAAGTGGGCAACAGCCCTTCAGGGGTTAATCTTGCTGCTCAAGAGCAATGGCTGCAGGCATGGGAGCAGGAACTGCAGCATGGACATCATCAGCCTGGGTGAAGAAAGCAGTGTTGAGATCTGTCACCTGAAGACATCTGGTGGTAGACACTGGAACTGCTGACATGGAACACCCAGAAGCTGGAGCTGGAACAGCAGGAAGGTCATCTGCGGCGGCAGGCATCTCAGCAAAGGAAGGAGACAGGCACTTCTCTGGCTGACCTTCTGTAGCTGGGGGCGCTGTGGAGCGCATGATAATGACCGCAGGAGCTGTAACTTCTTCACTGCTGACAGCTGAAGGATGGTTGTTCCTGGACTGACCTGTAGCTCTTGGGGGCGCTGTTGCGCTGGCGGTGGTAACCTCTGTAGCTGGCAGGGCGTTCTCACCGGACAGCCTGGGCCTCTTAGCAGGTGGTCCTGGATACTCCGCAGGACGATCAGCAGCATTAGATAAGGGGTCAGGCCCCTTTAAGAGAGTCCCTTTTGTAGCCGGGCCTCCTATGGGGAGATGTTGACCCTCTGCAGGGAGGCCGGACTGTACCCCAGCCGGGGCTAAGGGAGATATAGTCACAGTCACTGTGATATAGGCCCTGGGGGCCATGGTACTCACATCCGCGGTGGTCCTCAGGAGGTCCGTCATCGGAGGAGGCAGCCGCTGTGGAGAATCCGCCATTGGAGACCGCGTACGGGAGACAGCAGTAAGCGGTGCAGCAGAGGAAGGGGCCCGAGGCTCGTGGGCAAGCCATGCGACACTTGGTTCTTCATCTCGGAGGCTGTGCGGCATGTCGGCAGGACAGGAGACAGCACGTGGAGAAATCCAAGATGGCCGATTAACCTCTTTGATGCTGGATGGCGGATGCGCTGACTCTGAGGTACCTCGTGGGCTCTCACTGGCGTTGCAGCGCGGGAGAGTTTCGCGCCAGAGGGCGGAGCTTGAGTCTTTCCCGCCAGGAGCTGTGGCGGGCTGAATTTTCTGCTGTGCCACAGCGTGCTGAGGCAGATTTCGCGCCATACGCGCAGGGGGCGGAGCTTAGCGATGTCTCTGGGTTTTCCCGCCAGTGAAGGTTTTGTCGGGCTGGAATTACTTGCTGCGCCACAGTTTCTGAGGTAAATTCTTCAGGCGCGGCAGCGCCGGATGTAGCAGAGCTGACACAGTTCTTGCAAGGATTAACCTCTTGAGTGCTGGAGCGGAGCTCGACAGCACGTGGCAGCAGTATAACACAGTTCAATCCAGAAACACACAATTACTTGGGCCTAAACCCGGATGGCAGCAGGGTTAGGCAGCACAGTCTTTTCAATAAAGGAAAGTCTTTAATGCCGTAATAAGGCACAGAAGTCTCAATCCTGTTCGTGACGCCACTTGCAACATCCCCCACCGGGGCCTAGCCCTTGAGGTGAGGCCTGGAGTCAGCCGGGGCCCGCAGTACCGGAGTGGCTGGCGGTTGCGGCCTAAGCACGCTATTGTCACGGTGCTTGGTACAGGGGAACCGGAGGGCTCTCCTACAGCCTGGCAGGTCTCCAGCAGGGTGGTATTGGCAAGAAAAGATGAGGGAGAGGCTGTTATAGCGGATCTCCCTGGGGCAACCCCTTAATGTCCCGAGTGTGAGTCTCTGGGTGATGGACAGGGTGCCGGTGATGAAGGCAGCCGTATTAGCAGGGACCAGACGGAGACAGAAGTTGAAGAAAACAACTTACAGTTCTTTATTTGAACCGCAGGAACCGCAGTAAACGTGCCTTTAACAGGTAGATGGAGTGCTGAGATGTGAGTTGGAGGGAGCCTCAGGAGATAGTTCACCAGCCTGGACGTAGAGGGCAGGCTGGGAGGCAGCTGTGTCCTGGTAGGAAGCTTCAGCTTGTCCTGTAGGGCTTCAGGTATCACCTTTAAAGGTAAGATAATACCCCTTTTCCTCACTACACTAACTCTAGTCTGATGCTCCACTCTTCAGAGGCAGGGGCTAGGCTCTTCCTGCTCTGGTATGGGCTAGACAGAGATTGCTCACTCACTCACTGATCTCTAGGATTCTCCTACACTTGAATCTCTCTGAAAGAAGATCTCAAAAAGACCCAGAACATTCCTGGCCAGGGGGTTTTATTACCTCCCTTTGGTCAGGTGGTGGCTGCTCCTCTAATCACATCTCAGCTTACAGAGCACAGGATGTAACACCTATCATTGGACAACAGCATCTTGCATCATACAAAATACTTAACCTCTGCCTTGCCAGGCAGGATTCACCACTGCAATACCCCTATGTCCTATCAGGACCATGTAATGTGATGTGATTACATGCAGGTGGGACGTATTCGCAAACCCTACCTCGCCATTGCATCGGCGAGGGTGTTGCATATGATATATCAGCCATATCTGCAGTGTATGAGGTGATGGAGCAGATACATGAGGAGACATGGTGACTACATGATCTCCTGTGGTAATAATTCCCCTATATATGATATATCAGCCATGTCTGCAGTGTATGAGGTGACTGGAGCAGATACATGACGAGACATGGTGACTACATGATCTCCTGTGGTAATAATTCCTCTATATATGATATATCAGCCATGTCTGCAGTGTATGAGGTGATGGAGCAGATACATGAGGAGACATGGTGACTACATGATCTCCTGTGGTAATAATTCTCCTATATATGATATATCAGCCATATCTGCAGTGCATGAGGTGACTGGAGCAGATACATGAGGAGACATGGTGACTACATGATCTCCTGTGGTAATAATTCCTCTATATATGATATAACAGCCATGTCTGCAGTGTATGAGGTGACTGGAACAGATACATGAGGAGACATGGTGACTACATGATCTCCTGTGGTAATAATTCCTCTATATATGATATATCAGCCATGTCTGCAGTGTATGAGGTGACTGGAGCAGATACATGAGGACACATGGTGACTACATGATCTCCTGTGGTAATAATTCTCCTATATATGATATATCAGCCATGTCTGCAGTGTATGAGGTGACTGGAGCAGATACATGAGGAGACATGGTGACTACATGACCTCCTGTGGTAATAATTCTCCTATATATGATATATCAGCCATGTCTGCAGTGTATGAGGTGACTGGAGCAGATACATGAGGAGACATGGTGACTACATGATGTCTTGTGGTAATAATTCTCCTATATATGATATATCAGCCATGTCTGCAGTGTATGAGGTGACTGGAGCAGATGCATGAGGAGACATGGTGACTACATGATCTCCTGTGGTAATAATTCCTCTATATATGATATATCAGCCATGTCTGCAGTGTATGAGGTGACTGGAGCAGATACATGAGGAGACATGGTGACTACATGATCTCCTGTGGTAATAATTCCTCTATATATGATATATCAGCCATGTCTGCAGTGTATGAGGTGACTGGAGCAGATACATGAGGAGACATGGAGACTACATTATCTCCTGTGGTAATAATTCGTCTATATATGATATATCAGCCATGTCTGCAGTGTATGAGGTGACTGGGAGCAGATACATGAGGAGACATGGTGACTACATGATCTCCTGTGGTAATAATTCCTCTATATATGATATATCAGCCATGTCTGCAGTGTATGAGGTGACTGGGAGCAGATACATGAGGAGACATGATGACTACATGATCTCCTGTGGTAATAATTCCTCTATATATGATATATCAGCCATGTCTGCAGTGTATGAGGTGACTGGAGCAGATACATGAGGAGACATGGTGACTACATGATCTCCTGTGGTAATAATTCCTCTATATATGATATATCAGCCATGTCTGCAGTGTATGAGGTCACTGGAGCAGATACATGAGGAGACATGGTGACTACATGACCTCCTGTGGTAATAATTCCTCTATATATGATATATCAGCCATGTCTGCAGTGTATGAGGTGACTGGAGCAGATACATGAGGAGACATGATGACTACATGATCTCCTGTGGTAATAATTCCTCTATATATGATACATCAGCCATGTCTGCAGTGTATGAGATGACTGGAGCAGATACATGAGGAGACATGGTGACTACATGATCTCCTGTGGTAATAATTCCTCTATATATGATATATCAGCCATGTCTGCAGTGTATGAGGTGACTGGAGCAGATACATGAGGAGACATGGTGACTACATCATCTTATGTGGTAATAATTCTCCTATATATGATATATCAGCCATGTCTGCAGTGTATGAGGTGACTGGAGCAGATACATGAGGAGACATGGTGACTACATGATCTCCTGTGGTAATAATTCCTCTATATATGATATATCAGCCATGTCTGCAGTGTATGAGGTGACTGGGAGCAGATACATGAGGAGACATGGTGACTACATGATCTCCTGTGGTAATAATTCTCCTATATATGATATATCAGCCATGTCTCCAGTGTATGAGGTGACTGGAGCAGATACACGAGGAGACATGGTGACTACATGATCTCCTGTGGTAATAATTCTCCTATATATGATATATCAGCCATGTCTGCAGTGTATGAGGTGACTGGAGCAGATACATGAGGAGACATGGTGACTACATGATCTCCTGTGGTAATATTTCCTCTATATATGATATATCAGCCATGTCTGCAGTGTATGAGGTGTTGGGAGCAGATACATGAGGAGACATGGTGACTACATGATCTCCTGTGGTAATAATTCCTCTATATATGATATATCAGCCATGTCTGCAGTGTATGAGGTGACTGGAGCAGATACATGACGAGACATGGTGACTACATGATCTCCTGTGGTAATAATTCCTCTATATATGATATATAAGCCATGTCTGCAGTGTATGAGGTGACTGGGAGCAGATACATGAGGAGACATGGTGATTACATGATCTCCTGTGGTAATAATTCTCCTACATATGATATATCAGCCATGTCTGCAGTGTATGAGGTGATGGAGCAGATACATGAGGAGACATGGTGACTACATGACCTCCTGTGGTAATAATCCTCTATATATGATATATCAGCCATGTCTGCAGTGTATGAGGTGACTGGAGCAGATGCATGATGAGACATGGTGACTACATGATCTCCTGTGGTAATAATTCCTCTATATATGATATATCAGCCATGTCTGTAGTGTATGAGGTGACTGGGAGCAGATACATGAGGAGACCTGGTGACTACATGATCTCCTGTGGTAATAATTCCTCTATATATGATATATCAGCCATGTCTGCAGTGTATGAGGTGACTGGAGCAGATACATGAGGAGACATGGTGACTACATGATCTCCTGTGGTAATAATTCTCCTATATATGATATATCAGCCATGTCTGCAGTGTATGAGGTGACTGGAGAAGATACATGAGGAGACATGGTGACTACATGATCTCCTGTGGTAATAATTCCTCTATATATGATATATCAGCCATGTCTGCAGTGTATGAGGTGACTGGAGCAGATACATGAGGAGACATGGTGACTACATGATCTCCTGTGGTAATAATTCCTCTATATATGATATATCAGCCATGTCTGTAGTGTATGAGGTGACTGGAGCAGATACATGAGGAGACATGGTGACTACATGATCTCCTGTGGTAATAATTCCTCTATATATGATATATCAGCCATGTCTGCAGTGTATGAGGTGACTGGAGCAGATACATGAGGAGACATGGTGACTACATGATCTCCTGTGGTAATAATTCCTTTATACATAGCTCCCAACCGTCCCGATTTTGCCGGGACTTTCCCGCTTTTCGTACCCCTGCCCCGCGTCACGGGCAGCTATGATATTGTCACGAATTTTCCCCCCAGGTCCCGCTTTGTCCCGGCGCTGTGTCCGCATAGTAAATACTTTGAAAGTCTGAACTCACAGTACAGAATGGCTTCTACAGACATCGGGAGGGAATCCTTTTCAGAGAAGTGTCGGGCTTAGCGCAGAGCAGGGACCACGTCATCAGCTTCAGATCTGTCCATATATGGTCACTGCATCTCCTAGGGTTCCCCAGAGCAGACATCGGGCAGGGAATCCTTTTGAGAGAAGTGTCGGCTCAGCCGGAGAGCAGGGACCACGTCATCAGCTCAGATCAGCATCTGTCCATATATGGTCTCCAGGTCTTCCCCAGACACAAGCTCTTTATATAATTAAATTAAATAAAGTTTTGGCCAGGCTGAGATTCGAACCTGGGACCCTGTGCACTGCAGACAGGAGCTTAACTAACTGAGCTATAAGCCCAGTGATACAAGGCTGAGGATTTCTGGTAAGTAAGACATGTTATCAGCCATTTACACTGTGACACAGACTAATGCACTGATATATAGAGAGGGATCTTCTCAGAGGTTATTATTGTAATTATTGACACTATTATTATTATTATTATTATTATAAATTTTATTATTATGGAGATGATTATTAATAATGGTAAAAATAATAATAATCATCTCAATAATAATAATAATAATAATAATAGTCTCAATAATTACAATAATCTGAGAAGATCCCTCCCTATATACCAAGGCAGTATATAGTTCTTAGTTACCAAAATTCTCCACTTGTTAATCACTGAGGTTATAGCTCAGTGGGTTGAGGCGCTGTGTTATTATTGTACATGACACCCTGACACTGCAGGTTCTGGGTTCAAATTCCAATGAGGATAATTTTTTTTTTTTTTAAATTATGATTTTTATTATTTTTAATATGGTTAAAATTTGGGGCGTGGCCAGGGAGTGATTGGGGGTGTGGCTTAGGGGGATCGCCCTCTTTGTCCCTCTTTACTTTTCCCAAATGTTGGGAGGTATGCTTTATATATGATATATCAGCCATGTCTGCAGTGTATGAGGTGACCTGGAGCAGATACATGAGGAGACATGGTGACTACATGATCTCCTGTGGTAATAATTCTCCTATATATGATATATCAGCCATGTCTGCAGTGTATGAGGTGACTGGGAGCTGATACATGAGGAGACATGGTGACTACATGACCTCCTGTGGTAATAATTCCTCTATATATGATATATCAGCCATGTCTGCAGTGTATGAGGTGACTGGAGCAGATACATGAGGAGACATGGTGACTACATGATCTCCTGTGGTAATAATTCTCCTATATATGATATATCAGCCATGTCTGCAGTGTATGAGGTGACTGGAGCAGATACATGAGGAGACATGGTGACTACATGATCTCCTGTGGTAATAATTCTCCTATATATGATATATCAGCCATGTCTGCAGTGTATGAGGTGACTCGAGCAGGTACATGAGGAGACATGGTGACTACATGATCTCCTGTGGTAATAATTCCTCTATATATGATATATCAGCCATGTCTGCAGTGTATGAGGTGATGGAGCAGATACATGAGGAGACCTGGTGACTACATGATCTCCTGTGGTAATAATTCTCCTATATATGATATATCAGCCATGTCTGCAGTGTATGAGGTGACTGGGAGCAGATACATGAGGAGACATGGTGACTACATGACCTCCTGTGGTAATAATTCCTCTATATATGATATATCAGCCATGTCTGCAGTGTATGAGGTGACTGGGAGCAGATACATGAGGAGACATGGTGACTACATGATCTCCTGTGGTAATAATTCCTCTATATATGATATATCAGCCATGTCTGCAGTGTATGAGGTGACTGGAGCAGATATATGAGGTGACATGGTAACTACATGATCTCCTGTGGTAATAATTCCTCTATATATGATATATCAGCCATGTCTGCAGTGTATGAGGTGACTGGAGCAGATACATGAGGAGACATGGTGACTACATGATCTCCTGTGGTAATAATTCCTCTATATATGATATATCAGCCATGTCTGCAGTGTATGAGGTGACTGGAGCAGATACATGAGGAGACATGGTGACTACATGATCTCCTGTGGTAATAATTCTCCTATATATGATATATCAGCCATGTCTGCAGTGTATGAGGTGACTGGAGCAGATACATGAGGAGACATGGTGACTACATGACCTCCTGTGGTAATAATTCTCCTATATATGATATATCAGCCATGTCTGCAGTGTATGAGATGACTGGAGCAGATACATGAGGAGACATGGTGACTACATGATCTCCTGTGGTAATATTTCCTCTATATATGATATATCAGCCATGTCTGCAGTGTATGAGGTGACTGGGAGCAGATATATGAGGAGACATGGTGACTACATGACCTCCTGTGGTAATAATTCCTCTATATATGATATATCAGCCATGTCTGCAGTGTATGAGGTGACTGGAGCAGATACATGAGGAGACATGGTGACTACATGATGTCCTGTGGTAATAATCCCTCTATATATGATATATCAGCCATGTCTGCAGTGTATGAGGTGACTGGAGCAGATACATGAGGAGACATGGTGACTACATGATCTCCTGTGGTAATAATTCCTTTATATATGATATATCAGTCATGTCTGCAGTGTATGAGGTGACTGGAGCAGATACATGAGGAGACATGGTGACTACATGATCTCCTGTGGTAATAATTCCTCTATATATGATATATCAGCCATGTCTGCAGTGTATGAGGTGACTGGAGCAGATACATGAGGAGACATGGTGACTACATGATCTCCTGTGGTAATAATTCCTCTATATATGATATATCAGCCATGTCTGCAGTGTATGAGGTGACTGGGGCAGATACATGAGGAGGCATGGTGACTACATGATCTCCTGTGGTAATAATTCCTCTATATATGATATAGCAGCCATGTCTGCAGTGTATGAGGTGACTGGAGCAGATACATGAGGAGACATGGTGACTACATGATCTCCTGTGGTAATAATTCCTCTATATATGATATATCAGACATGTCTGGAGTGTATGAGGTGACTGGAGTAGATACATAAGGAGACATGGCGCACATAACTTTTTTTGATCATTTTTTAGAACATTTTTGTAAAGGGATTTTATGAAAAATGTAATTTTTTCGGGTTTTGTTTTTTTGGCATTCAACGAATGGGTCCAATTATGTTTATGCGTTATTGTACAGATTGTTACGAACACGGCGATACCAAATATGTGGGAGGTTTTGGTGATTTTGTTTTCTTTTTATTTATTAGATATACATATACATATATAATTCTTTTTATTAATAAGTGTTATTATTAAACTTCTTTTTTTACTTTTACAAGTTGGCTTGAACAAGCAATGCTCTGATCGCTTGTTCAAGATCTTCTTCACCTAATACAGTGTAACACTGTACCATGCATGACCGTGGCGTGTAAGGGGTTAATGCCCGCGATCAGAGGAAACTACGATGGTGGGTGCTAGAGACAGGTGCCAGCTGTAACATACAGCTGGTACCCCATGCTTCTGGTGCTGGCTCTGTTAAGGAGCCGGTGCCAGAAGCATGACATAATAGTACTGCAAAATGCAAGAATGCACCACCCGAAATGCCAAATGTCGGGAAGGGGTTAAAGAGGACCTGTCACCCCGAAAATGACTCCCACAAAATGCCCCCCATAATCCTCACCCCAGCCTCTTTCTCCCCAGCCAGTTTTTAAAAAAATGTATTTGTAGTAAATTGATTTAAAGCAATCCGACCTCTTACAAAATAAGTCGGCATTATTCATTAGGGGCCCGGCCGACACAACCCCTCCACGCCCCCTGTCTGCTGGGACCAGTAGGAGAAGCCGGCAGCATCGCATATATTGCATAATCGCTGCCGTCTCTCCGGCAATACATGTGATGCTGCCGGCTTCTCCTACAGGTCCCAGCAGACAAGGGGCGTGGAGGGGGTGTGTCTGCCAGCCCCCTAATGAATAAGGCCAACTGCCGGACACCAGATCCTCTTATTCAGTAAGAGGTCGGATTGCTTTAAATCATATTTACCACAAATACATTTTTTAAAAAACTGTCTGGGGAGAAAGAGGCTCGGGTGAGGATTATGGGGGGGCACATTTTGTGGGGGTCATTTTCGGGGTGACAGGTCCTCTTTAAAGCGGAGGTTCAAAAACACAGTTGCTCTATTGCCTAAATCAATGTTGGAAGGTCATAGTAGGATCACCTCATAACCAATGTAATCCTTCAGTATTAGAAAAAATCAATCTACTATTTTTTATATAATATACGAGAATCAAGCATCACTCCAGGGCGTCAATGGTTAGGTGAAGAAAGTGAAAATGCTTTATTCCATGTTTAGAAGTACAACAAGGTACAGCAGCAACGTTTCGGCTCCAAGGAGCCTTTTTCAATCACATTTTCACTTTCTTCACCTAACCATTGACGCCCTGGAGTGCTGCTTGATTCTCGTATATTACATTTGAAGGACCTGGAGCCTTGTCTTAACGAGCCTGCACCCACCTGCACTTTTGTTTGTGTGCTGCTTAAACTTTCTACAAGTACTATTTTATAAATATATATATATATATATATATATATATACACACACATACACACACATACACTCACCGGCCACTTTATTAGGTACACTTAACACTTAATTTCTAATCAGCCAATCACATGGCGGCAACTCATTGCATTTAGGCATATAGACATGGTCAGGACAATCTCCTGCAGTTCAAACCGAGCATCAGTATGGGGAAGAAAGGTGATTTGAGTGCCTTTAAACGTGGCATGGTTGTTGGTGCCAGATGGGCTGGTCTGAGTATTTCAGAAACTGCTGATCTACTGGGATTTTCACGCACAACCATCTCTAGAGTTTACAGAGAATGGTCCGAAAAAGAAAAAAACATCCAGTGAGCGGCAGTCCTGTGGGCGGAAATGCCTTGTTGATGCCAGAGGTCAGAGGAGAATGGGCAGACTGTTTTGAGCTGATAGAAAGGCAACAGTGACTCAAATCGCCACCCGTTACAACCAAGGTAGGCAGAAGAGCATCTCTGAACGCACAGTACGTTGAACTTTGAGGCAGATGGGCTACAGCAGCAGAAGACCACACCGGGTGCCACTCCTTTCAGCTAAAAACAGGAAACTGAGGCTACAATTTGCACAAGCTCATCGAAATTGGACAGTAGAAGATTGGAAAAACATTGCCTGGTCTGATGAGTCTCGATTTCTGCTGCGACATTCAGATGGTAGGGTCAGAATTTGGCGTCAACAACATGAAAGCATGGATCCATCCTGCCTTGTATCAACGGTTCAGGCTGGTGGTAGTGGTGTCATGGTGTGGGGAATATTTTCTTGACACTCTTTGGGCCCCTTGGTACCAATTGAGCATCGTTGCAACGCCACAGCCTACCTGAGTATTGTTGCTGACCATGTCCTTCCCTTTATGAGCACAATGTACCCTGTAACATCTGATGGCTACTTTCAGCAGGATAATGCGCCATGTCATAAAGCTGGAATCATCTCAGACTGGTTTCTTGAACATGACAATGAGGTCACTGGACTCAAATGGCTCCACAGTCACCAGATCTCAATCCAATAGAGCATCTTTGGGATGTGGTGGAACGGGAGATTCGCATCATGGATGTGCAGCCGACAAATCTGTGGCAACTGTGTGATGCCATCATGTCAATATGGACCAAAATCTCTGAGGAGCTTCCAGCACCTTGTTGAATCTATGCCACGAAGAATTGAGGCAGTTCTGAAGGCAAAAGGGGGTCCAACCTGTTACTAGCATGGTGTACCTAATAAAGTGGCCGGTGAGTATATATATATATATATATATATACATATATATATATATATATGTGTGTGTAATGTTTGTGATATTATTTAGTATTTTTACCAAGCAGAGAAGTTTTTGTGTTCATTTCAGATCTAAACAAAATGATGTAACATTTAGGAAAAAATACACAACCTAAAAGTCCAGCACTGGAGGCCAGGACAGCGAATATCTCCACGGCCACAGTGTATTTCCCTCTGGTGCTCAGATAAGCTGGGATCATAGCGATCCAGACACAGCAGAACAGCAGCATGCTGAAGGTGATGTACTTGGCCTCATTAAAACTGTCCGGCAATGTCCTCACCATGAAAGCCAGGACAAAGCTCACAGAGGCCAGAAACCCCAAATATCCCAATACAGAATAGAATCCAATAACAGAACCTTCATTACAGCGAATGATGATCCTTCCCTGATAAGACTGAGTGTCCAGGTCCTGGAAGGGAGGAGAGACTGATAACCAGACAATACAGATAACAGCTTGACTAGATGAGCCCAACATCACTATGGTGTAGGGCAGCTTTACACCCAGATATTTTCTCCAGGAGCTTCCAGGTTTGCTAGATTTAAAGGCAACACAGACCATGATGGTCTTCGCGAGGAGTGAGGAGATGGCTACAGAGAAGAGGATTCCAAAACTGGTCTCACGTAGTCTACAAGTGATATCACTGGGACGACCGAGAAACAAGAAGACACAGAGGAAGCTGAGGAAGATGGAGACCAGGAGGAGGTAACTCAGGTTCCGGTTATTGGCTTTAACAATGGGGGTGTCCCGATAAATAATGAATGTCCCAAATATCAAACCAGTGGCAAGACAACCAAAAACTGTGAGAAATAAAAAAGCAGAAGCGATTGTGTCATTTTGGTAAGAGATGAACTCTATGACTTTGGGCTGACATCGGTCTCTCTTCTCATTCGGCCATTCATCACTTGGACATTTCATACAGTTATCACTGTCTGAAAGACAAATATAGAAATGTAATAATGTCTGCATAAGACTTGATATGTTCCTGCGGCTTAAAGTATGTGGGTAGGACCTGTCGAAGAATGAAAACGAGGGTGAATGAGCACTTTAGGAATATAAAAAAGGTAAAACTGATCATTTTATAGCGATACACTATAGTAATTTTAACAACCAGAATCCTTATGGCACTCAATTTATAGGGGCAGATTTATCGAGCTGTCTGAAAGTCAGAATATTTTTAGTTGCCTATGGCAACCAATCATAGCTCCCTTTTAAAAGAGGGATGGATTATATTAAAGCTATGACTAAAAGAGAAGGGTATTGGATTTATGAATGGAAGACGCTTTCCCCTTTAAGTTTAAATGCTGACTTTGAAATGAGATTTTTTTTTTTATGATTTTGCACTTTGTAACTTATGAAATACTTTGTATAGGTGGATTTATATGATTAATAATTATCAATACTGATGCATTTGCCGCCATAAATATTAAGTAATAATTGTCATAATTGGCAGGTCAAATCAGGAACAAGCATTGTACTTACTGCTGTGAACATTGAGTGTTACTTGAAATTAGAATTTTATGTTAGTTAGCTTAGGGGAAATAATTTATAAAACACTTGTATGTTTAATTTTTATTTGAAAATTTGACAAGTATTTAGTTAAAGAGGAGAGATTGTTTTATGAACTATTGTATGATAAATGTGTGAATATTATGTAGATTATATGATGTAGTTATATTGAGAGAACATGGAAATAGTATAAATAGGAACATTGGGGCTCATTTACTAAGGTCTAAGGTTCCGCAGACTGCATTTTCGTCGCCGCATTTAACAGGAGTTTTTGGCACACACGATCGGATTTTGGCCAATCGCGCTGACTTTCATGCAATGCAAATCGGGGTGGGGCCATTGGACAACCCAACAGATTCGGACAATGCGCGGGATTTAAAATTCTAAATGTTTTGCAAGACACGCACTTACAAGCACCGGGAAGAAGAAGGTGAACTCCGGCGAACCTCAGCGGGGAAGCGACAGATGCAGGAAATCAGGCGCATGAGCTACGTGAATTGTGGCAGATCCGATTCCTCGTCGGACAACGCACCTCGGGGATTGCGATGGGACAGGTAAGTAAATGTGCCCCAATGAGTAAAGGTGGCATACACCCCGAAAGAAGCTGAAAAACAGGCAAAACTGAAGTCGGATAGGAATCGTTTGCCCTCAAAGAGATGCTGATTTTTTATTTTGAAAGGCCTGTTTTAATGCTCATTTTGTGAGTAGAATAATTTTTTTTTCAGTGGTACCACACTACTGTGGTTTTATTTGTAGCAGTGCGGAACACCCGACTAAGTGGATCTTTCCAAGTTTCCTAGAGTGTCATAAAGTTGCTAAAAAATCCAAGCAGATAGTTTTCAAGTAGAAGTCCCCCATCAAAAGTCCCAGCGCTCTATAATAGGCAATTATCAGAGTTTACATCATTAGCCAATTGCCACAGTGCTAAAAGTAGCCAATGATTACAATTCCCCCACAATAGCCAAAAGTCAGAGTTACACGTTAAGGTGGTTACCTAGCGTTGTTATGTGAATATAGGTATAACAATCCTTCATACTGTAATGGGTTGCTCACCCAGAATTGTTTGTACTCCACCAGGGGCCAATAATACTTGCATGCAATGTGGACCAAAATTGGAAAAACTTAGGATCCAGTGGGCCATACTTTCTGGTGAATAGGATGTCCGGGATTTGGGTTACATTCCCGCCACTTTTTTTCATACACTCACCGTACAGGGCAAGATCTTTATCCCATCTTGGAAAACATATCTACATATTTCCTAAAATCTCCCATTACTGTGACCACATGCCCTTTACATGGGGAACACTGCATTTTACTTCCTTTGACTTGTGTTTTGGACAGTTTTTTGCCTCAAATTACAGCTAAATTCTTTCATAAACAGGTTGATAAATGCTTCCTATTATGTCTTGCCAGGTTACTCACTATAGCCAAACTGTTAGATGATGCCTCTATTACTGAGGGCAGTACTCAGTACTCAGTACTCAGTACTCACCATAACCGTATTTATACCAGCTACTGTCTAGTATCAGGATATACCAGTTACAGATTTATCAATGATATGTGGCAGCAAAAAAGATGGCTGTTGTATTGGTTTGTTCCTTCTGTACAATTCAGTACACAACCTCTCTTTATGGAGATGGCTTAGGCATCAGTTAGTTACTAGATACTATTTCTCCCTGTATCCTAGCAATACTGTAGTTATTCACAAACCTTCTAGTTTATGCCACTAAAACCAAGTCTACCTTCTGAATTGAAGTTGACAGGGTCATCAGTTAATATGTATGTTGTCAGCATTTCGTTACATATTGGGGAATTTCTAACATGACTCTATCACTAAGACCAAAGATCCTTTTGTTGGGATATATCTTAAGAACATTCTATGTTTCTATTTACCAGTGATATTGGAGATCTCCTTCTGAACATGGCACACAGTCATAGCAGCAGGTGTGGATAGTTTCTCGAGGCTTTTTTCGGCTTCCAGGTAAGCAGGTCCCTGAGCAGCGGGACATCGGAACCTTAAAAAAGGGGAAAAGATTCTTTGATCCTTATCAGACCCAGAACAGCCCTACAGGTAAGATCTGAAACTCTAGCAAGTTTTTTACACCGATGAGTACAGAATTTCACTAGACGACCAATGAGTAAATAGTAAGAATTGCCTCAATGCAACTTTTTTGCCACTTTTATCTTCCAAAAATCAGTTGGAAAACAGATGATAAAAACATATGTCCCCCATTTTCTGCTGTGCACATAAGATCAAACAATTCCTCCCCTGCTGGTGGAGAAAAAAGATTTAGATGGGGTTGCTGTTATCAGCAGAAGATGCTCTGCTAAGTTAAATTTTTTATTTAGTTTGCATTCTATCCTTCACTAGTGTAAACTTATTCCACTCTTGGCTGTCTTAATTTTTTTCTACCTCACCCTTCTAGCTAGCTTTGATGGACAGATGCCTCCTCCACACACGTTGTTCCCTGGCTAGTCTGCTTTGTGTGGGTGTAAGAGAACCAGTCCAATAATCTTTTGGACCAAGAATCTTTTTTCACGGTTCTTCAAGTCTTTATCGGAGCTTACTAACATTTTCTGTACTTCTGCATTTTGTATTACTTGAACTTTTGCCTGTCTTCTGACTATCAATGTGTCTCCTTATTCTGTACTGCATTGTTTCGTTTTTGCTCTGAATTTGCATGACTATTTTTCTGGTTTGTTTTGTCCCTGTGTTTTCACTTTGGTGCAGGAAAGAAATGTTAATCAGATTTCACCTATGGGAAATTAGTTATGGACATCTGGGGGGGTCTGGCTTTAAGGCTAAACATCTCTAAGTTTAGAAGGCAGTTTAGGCAGTGACTGGCAACTGTCACTGGTGCTCCTGCGACCCATGTTTCAGGTTGTAGGCGTTCCCGCGTGCCCCCTCTTGCCAGCAGTCTAACTCACCTTACCGCCATCCAGCGATGGTTTCCTCTCTTCTGCGCGTGCCTCCTAGGGCACGCACGCTTGCTGTCTGAAATTTAAGCAAGCACACCGCTAATTGCCACTGGCCATCTGACTACCTATATACTTTGACTTCCTGCTTGTTTCCGACCACGAATTTGCCTGAAGAATCTGTACTACGCCTTGGCCGCCACCGCGGCAAAGTCATGCCTGTTGAAAGACATGGTGGTACCACGCCGCAACAAGTCCAACCTGCTTTGCGGCAGGATCTGGTGAAAACCAGGTACCGCTTAGACTTTGGTCCCATGTGTTGGCTTACCTCATCGACCGGGGTGGTACTGAGGATCCATTACCTCTGAGCCTGACAATAACCAGTAAAGAAATTGAAAAAATTGAAAAATTGAAAATAGTGGGAATAACAGGGCCCTGCCAACATTTTTTTGAATTGAGAAATAATATAACATTAAAAAATATAATAAAAAAAATTATGCCATAGCGGTTTAAGGCACTCTGTTTAGACCCAATTAGTCATTATATCTGTGTTATAAGAAGCAAGGAGAAACCACAAACCCTTCCTCCCACAGAGGTTAAAGGCCCTCTGGGTGTTTAGACCCAGTTAGTCATTCTTTCTGTGTTAAAAGAAGCAATGGGAAATAGCAAACCCTTCCTATCATTGCTGGTGTTCAGGCCCAGTTATTCCAATGCAGGACTTTGCAGAAATATTTGAATTTGAAGTTCCATTAATCCACAATTGAAAAAGAACGGAATGTGAAGTTCTGGGAATGCGGAACTGAAAAACTGAAAAGCGACATTATGGGAAAGAGACGTTCTGGGAATGCAAAACTGAAAAATTAAAAATTGACGTCCTGGGAATACTGAACTTATTCAGACACTGGAAAAACAAAGCTGTGTGTGATCCATGCTTTGTTCATCATAATAATGTTAGGATGTCCACATTGCTTGTAGAGAGAAGAATCCTCTTGGTTCTATGTGCCGTATCCATTGGTGTTGGAGCTTGAGGAGAATTGAACTTGGTGTTCTACATTATGGCCATGCTAACTTCCTGAGTTGGTGCTGGTTCCCATGTTGTGTTGGGACATCCTCCTACTCGTGCTGCCACTGAGCTCCTAATGTCGGATGGGAACTCCGCCAGTAGTGCTTTGAGCAAAGTGCGCTTGTACTCCCTCATTTTAGTCTCACGATCTAGTATTGGAATAAAAGATGCTACACTATCCTTGTAGCTGTCTCTTCCTCTGCATCTCCGCAGCCATGCTCCAATGAGCTCCTTTTGAATTCACCTAACATCTCATCCTCCTTCTCCTTGGCTGGACAGTGCAGCAGCATCCACCAGTCTGGGAACCCACCCTGCGAACCTTTTGTGGAATAGCTTGGCATCTAGTACTTCTCTTTTTCCTTGTCTGCCACCATTACATCCACATTCATGGCTTGGAGATCTTTTTCTAGCAGGAAAAAGATGGGTGGTAGAGCGAATGATGGCATCAATGGCGCTGACCGTATTGGTGGCATATTGGAAGCAATGCAGCACTGAAAAAATGTTCCTAATGGAGGCCCAGTTGTTGGTGGTTAGGTGCTGCGGGTGGTGAGGTGCTGTTATGGAGCTAGAATTCCAAAATTGCCTGCTGCTGACACACCGATCCCAGCATATGTAAAGTGGAATTCCAACTAGTTGTTACATCACTTATAAGGCAGTAGGTGGGCAGGCCAATCATCCTCTGCATTGCAGATATTCGAGCAGCAGCAGGGGGTGAATTCTTAAAATTCAAACACATGGCATGCACTTCATGTTGCAGCTCTGGCAGGTCTGTACAGGTGGGTAGGAACCTTTGCTGTGCATCAACTCTGCTTAGCCCAAAGCTACTACCAGGAATCGGCCATTGTTGAGGCTCAGCAGCAGCAACCACTCATTTGTTTGCACCTGAATCCCAGTCTTCAGCTCCCGGACAACGTGTGGTCTTTCACCAAGACACATGAGTTATTGTAAGGTTTTCTGCCGTTTCCCTATGCTATGGGTGCTGTGCTAACTGGATAAGGAAGCAGGACGAAAAGTAGGAGGCAACTGGAGGCAAGGAGGGGTGTTTGCAAATCCTGGGTGGGGCAGAATTTGAGGCAGAACGTTTCCTGATTCGTTGTCTTTCACGAAACAGAAAACATGTCTGGACGAAGCAAAGGATGAAAGGGTCTCGGTAAAGGAGGTGCCAAGAGGCACAGGAGTTTGCTCCGGGATAACATCCAGGGGAATCACCAACCCCACCATCCGCCGCCTGGCTTGCAGAGGAGGTGTCAAGTGCATCTCTGGCCTCATCTATGAAGAGACCTGCGGGGTCCTCAGGGCATGCCAAGAGGAAGACCGTCACCGTTATGGATGTGGTGTATGCTCTTAATTGCCAGGACCGCCCTTCTACGGCTTCAGAGGCTAAAACTTCTCCCCAGCTCCATCTCACATCATGTGAGTAGACTCTGCAATCACTCGCATTGTAATGCTGTGAATTGAGTTAGCTGGGTGTTCCTGAGATTATCTGATTTAGGCTGCAACACCCCCTTTCTTCTATGCCCTAACACCTGGTTAACACCTTGATGTCCCTGACAAGTTCCCTACCCCAAGTACGAAATGCTAAATGACAAGCCTTGTGTGCTTGTCTGTCATGGGTGCTCCTGTGACCCATGTCATGGGTGCTCCTGCGACCCATGTCCGGTTAGAAGGCGCACCCATGTACCTCTGTGCGGGAGCTTCAGTCATACTCACCCGTCCATGCTCTAGCGATGACATCCTAAGGTGCGTGCGCACCGCCTCTTTGAAATGTAAAGGCTGCTAATTCTCTGCTGCCTGTATTGACCTTCTGCTGCATCCCCAACTCCGATCCTGTGCCACCTGTCCTGACCTCCTGCCTGACTACGATTCTGATTCTGCCTGCCATTTCTGTACCTTACCTTGGCCACCACCGCGAGCAAAGTCGCGCCTGTGGAATGACCTTGTAGTATCCCGCAGCAAGTCCAACCAGCTTCAAGGTATTGGCTTACGTCATTGCTCATGGGGGTTCAGTGGGTCCACGTCCACCGAACATGACAGTTTCAATGTACTCCTGCTTATCATGGTCATCATGTAATTAAAACCATCCATCCAATAAAAAAAAAGACCCTGGAAATTTATATATGAATTAACTCATAAAAGCTAAGGGGGCGGTAACTATTTATTTTCATACAGCACACAGAAACACCCCACCAAAAATAATAAATGGTTACCTCCCTCTTGACTAGTTTGAGCTTATTTACATATAAACTGTTGAGGGACTGTTGCAGTGGCAAATCAGACTTAACACAAGGTATGTCCTTAAGTATTTTGCCCACTAGCGCAAGGTGCTCCACTAGTATAGTAAAGCCTCAATTGTATGATGTTTATAAAAGTAATATGTTTCATTACTCAATAGAAATAAACAGCTCAAATAATCTTCATCATACTAGAAGATCTTGTCACCTGCCACAGTGAACGGAAAGTCATTGACATCATAAAAGTTTAAACAATGTTTTATATATTTTGAATAATTTCCCCTACCAAGACAAGGTGAAGAAAAGAAATCCCTACTTCCTACCTCTCCTGTGTACCTCCATGCCATCGGTTGTTTAAACATATAAAGTTCTTGTCCATCTACAGACCAGGGTGTATAATTCCCAACGTGAATATTAGTTCTGGTGTGTTCATTCTCATAAAACCAGTTCACTATCTTATATGAGTGGACGGTCTCTCCATTCTCATCAAAGTAAGGAGCGGAGGTATTGGAGTCATGTGACCACTTCATTCGTTTCAGGTAGTGATTTAACTGAGATAAGAAAGAATGATATCAATATTATATTATCATTATTTACTGTCTTCATTCTTGAGCTCATTCACTTGATTTTTTCTCATTCACCCCTCAGATTTCACCTTCTTGGCATAGCACAAATCCATTGTGCAACACTTAGTTGATCCTGCCCTGGCGTGCATCATGGCTCACTGAAGTCCCAAACCCTTCCTGCTTTGGTAAAGGCAGTTACTCAGGCAGCTAAGGGAATAACCCATCACCGGTAGGGACCTGTCGCTAGTCCATGCTGTCATAGACACCAATGCAAGTGGCAGTGCCCTGCTCTGTTTCTCTGGAGGATGTAGGCCGTGTAAAATGATGCATCCCTGCACAAAATAGCGAACCCAGCAGAAGAGCCAAGTGAAGAGGAGACAACCATAATGTGGGGGAAGATAAGTATCACAGTCACTATGCACGGAGGCCGGAAGAAGCGCAGACTGCGCGAAACGGCCGTTGCCCTGTTATAGCATCACTCTCCACTCCCTCCCTTGCATGTCCGATTTTTTTGTGAGTATCCTTTATATGTTCAATAAAGAAGAATAATCCCGTTTACCGGATTTTGGTGAGTGCCTTTCTCTCTACACTACCTTTGCCCTTATTGTTTATCTCGCCTACAAGATATGGAGCACCACTACTTTATTGGGACTCACAGTACCTGATGACACACTCACGTTCCTGCAATGTATCATGTGGATAAACCAGACTGCTGATCAGTGGGTGGTAGTGCCGTGATCATTTTTCCTGCTTTTTGTTTTTGAAGATAAGTATCAGTTTAATTATTTTTGCCATGTCCACATTATTAATAATAATTTCTTGGGGAGGGACTTTGTATAACAGAAAAGGGAGATCTGGATACAGGGCTGATAATATGGGGAAGATTTACTTACCCGGTCCGTTCGCGATCCAGCGGCGCGTTCTCTGCGCTAGATTCGGGTCCGGCCGGGATTCATGAAGGTAGTTCCTCCGCCGTCCACCAGGCGGCGCTGCTGCGCTGAAAAGCATCTGAACGCACTGGAGTTCACCGGGCCGGACCAAGTGAAGGTAAGCGCTTCCCAAGCGACACATTTCTTTTTTTAAATGCGGCGGTTTTTCCGAATCCATTGGGCTTTTGCTCGGCCACGCCCCCCGATTTCCGTCGTGTGCATGCCAGCGCCGATGCGACACAATCCGATCGCGCACGCCAAAATCCCAGGGCAATACAGGGGAAAACGGTGCAAATCGGAAATATTCGGGTAACACGTCGGGAAAACACGAATCGGGCCCTTAGTAAATGACCCCCAAAGTGTCTAAGTACATGTCTAAAATGGGGAAGGAGGCTAAATATAGTGCCCTGAGTTCAAATGGGGGGTGGAGGAGCAGTTGAGCACTAAATATATGAATAAACTAAAGGTTATTGGGCCACTGCAGACAAGTCACACCTGAGGAATGACCTGGTGGTACCACGCCGCAGCTTGTCTAACCCGCCTTGCGGCGGGCTCTGGTGAAAACCGGGTGCCACTTAGACTCCGGTCCCAGGTAGTGGCTTGAGTCATCGTCTGCAGTGGTCCAGAGGATCCACATCCCGTAGCCTGACAGGGGTGCTCTGCCATGGACATTTTATTGATGGAGGTGCTCCACTGTGGGCATTTTATTAATGTTTAGATGCATTTTTACACCTAAATAAAATTGATGGTTATATTATTTAGAATTGTTTCCCGTAAATGTTATCCTCATCCAATCCCTTCCCTTCCTTGGTTGAATTTGATGGACAGGTGTCTTTTTGAAACCATATAAACTATGATACTTAACTGTTATTTATATGCCCTAGTATGCAGCCTTTGTCCTAAAGAACTTTGTTTTATTAATATGAAAATTACCTCCAGATGCTACTTGTTGCATTGAATAGCCTGTGTGATATCCAGGGGGTAAGGATATTCTGAGCCCCAAGCAGCCTCCCTGTGACGTGTGAGCAACTGTGAGGCTAACAAGGACCAGGAGCTTCTGTGCATGCGCAGAGCTCCTCTGAAGCTGGCACCAGGAGCGACTGTGCCTGTGTAGCCAACTTTACAGGGCTACTCGAGATGTGGAACAGTCGTAGCCTCTGCACGCCCCGAATAACCTATGCAGGTAATTTACATACAGTTTGTACAGAAAATATTCAGACCGCTTTAAATTTTTCAATCATTGTTTCATTCAAGCCGATTGGTAAAATTATAAAAGTTCTTTTTTTCTCATTAATGTAGACTCTGCCTCGCATCTTGAAAGAAAAAAACTAAAAAGTAGATTTTTTTGCTACTGAACAAGAAAAACTGAAATATCACATGGTCATAAGTATTCAGACCCTTTACTTGGTATTGTCTAGAAACAACTTTTAATCTGGTGCAGCCATGAGCTTTCTTGGGAAGATGCAACAAGTTTTCACACCTAGATTTGGGGATCCTTTGCCTCTTACTTGTAGATCCTGTCCAGATCCCTCAGGTTGGATGGTGAACATTGGTAGAAGCCATTTTCAAGTCTCTCCAGAGATGCTCCATTGGGTTTAGGTCCAGGCTCTGGCTGGGCCGGTCAGGAATGGTCCCAGAGATGTCCTGAAGCCTCTGCTTTGTTATTTTAGCTGTACTTAGTGTGCTTAGGGTCATTGTCTTGTTGAAAGTTGAACCTACGGCCCAATCTGAGCTCCACTCCACAGCCTCTGGAAGAGGTTTTCATCCAAGATATCTCTCTACTTGGCCGCATTCATATTTCCTTCAATTGCAACCAGCTGTCCTGTTCCTTCAATCTTTGTCTCATTAGACCAGAGCATTTATTTCTCATAGTCCTTCATGTGTTTTGCACACTGTATGAAGTTTTTTATATGTAGTCCAATCAGTTTAATTAAACACAGCCGGACTCCAATAAAGGAGTAGAACCATCTCAAGGAGCATCAGAAGGAAATGGAGAGCATGTGAGTTAATAGTCACAGCAAAGGATGAACTTACCTTCACTCAGCCCGGCTCGGAGTATTCCATTGCGTTCCGATGCTCTTCAGCGCAGCAGCGCCACCTGGTGGACGGCAGAGGAACTACCTTAGTGAATCCCGGCCGGACCCGAATGCGCCGCTGGATTGCGAATGGGCCGGGTAAGTAAATCTGCCCCAGTGTGTTCTTAGTGCAATTTGTCTTCATTTGTGGAAGTGTAAGCAGCTGTGAAAAACAAACCAGCCAAACACGCGTTTTCAGTCCATTTAAAAACAATTGAAGAACTGTCCAAGAACACACACAAGAAGGGTATGAATACTTATGACCATGTGATATTTCAGTGTTTCTTGTTTAATAAATTAAAAAAAAATATCTACAGTTCCGTTTTTTTTAAATTTAAGATCGGGGCAGAGTGCACATTACTGAGGGGTGTAGAGCGAAATGAGCAAAAGAGAGCTTTCTTGTCAATTGGCTGCAATGAAATAAAGAGTGAAAAATTTCAAGGGGTTTGAATACTTCCCTTACTCACTGTATTAGTAAAATAGGCTGCATACTAAGTTAAGCCATGAGTAGTAGATTCTCAATGGTAGATTTCCTTCAAGATATTATAGTGGTTCCATAAGCTATGGCCATTTAAAAAAAAAATGTATACACCTCCCTTGGCTCCCACAATCTCCGCCTGTCTACTGCCACAATTGGCAAAGAGGGAAAAGAGTCATAGAGCGACACATGTCAGGTAAGTATCCAGACTAAGTCACACTCAGAAAGTGAATAGCATCAGCATCTTAAAGCTATATTAATAGTGCTCAAGGCCACATTGCTATACCAGCTAGGGGCCTCTAATCGAAACAAATGACAGAGTATCCACTGGTGTTCCATTTCAGCCCCTGGTGTTTGAGTTCTAGAAGGTTTTGTGGCTTGTAAAGTATTGTATTATATTTTACATACTGCAGTCCTATTACACCCTACCCTAAACATTTCATAGGTTCCCAGCAGTTCTAGCAACTATGGGCAGAGATCATCACGTAACAACTTAATAGGAACCGGTCAGCAGAAATTGACCTAGTACATTGTCAGATTAAAACCTTCTAGATCTTATAACTTTCATGGTTCAGTGTCATGGTATCATCCAAAAATAATTAAAGTCATAAAGATAGAGAGGAAAAGAGACCCTGTTGGGGGAAATAAACTCTCTAGCAGCACTTACTAAAGTTAGAAGCTCCCTAGGCCTACCCCAGTTATGGCAGTGTTAAATCTCTAGCTTTATCGGAACGTACTAATAAACTAGGAAACACTGTAGCACAAAGCGGTCCGAACGTGAAACCAAACTTAGAGTAGTACAACATATTTACGAGGAAGCGGTCCGTGGCACTCCCCTCGGGTAACGGCCCGGCTGCATGCTGCATTCACCGCCTCAACTCATGAATATGCTTATGCTTGGTCCGATGTTTGGACCGCTATATACTGCAGTATTTCCTAGCTTATTGGTTTGTTCTGATAAAGATAGCAATTTCTATATTTACCCCATTACTGGGGTAGGGCTAGGGAGCTGTTATTTTTAGTAAGTGCCGCTAGAGTTTACAGGTCCTCTTTAAGCTTTTTGGGTGTTGATTTACTTAAGTTGCCCATGTGCTATTGCTGCCGTATAAATGATCCATGCATGTTCCTCAAGTCATTAAACAGTCCTGCTTCGGCAGGCAGAATATATGCCTAAATTCATACTAGTTAATTGCAAATTAAGACCAGCATTAAAGATGCCCCCACCCCCTATGTATAGCGAGCAAAAGCAACTTCTCACCTTGTTTACATGATGCTTATATCTCAAAACTGACTCATATGTTGGGTGTTTATTACAGCATAGCATGAATATGTCATGTAGAGCGTGTGCCATGGCTTCCACACTATGGTAGACCCCAGGAGTCACCCCATAAGACAGAAAATATCTCAGACTTGGAGAAAAAAAATTAGCAGTAACATTAAATTCATCTGTAAAACTGAATGCAATGAAGGAATTTTGATCACCTACTGATATAAATTCAAATAAAGTACACAAAAAACTCAGGTTAACCATAATGGAGAGATTCTGGTAATTTTTCACAAATTCTTCG
The DNA here is from genome assembly GCF_040894005.1 of Engystomops pustulosus. Taxonomy (NCBI): domain Eukaryota; kingdom Metazoa; phylum Chordata; class Amphibia; order Anura; family Leptodactylidae; genus Engystomops; species Engystomops pustulosus. The sequence continues at coordinate 286,608,155 of NC_092411.1, forward strand.
ACTTCAGGAATTGGTGAGAATAAAAAGTCTACAGCTAAACTTCCATTAAATTGTACGTAAAGATCCTCTATAATGATAGAACTCGAGGCCCAGGAAGGAGAAAGAATAAGCGTTTTATTATCTAATAAAGACTCAAAGTTTAAAAGAAAAACTGTTATATACTCAGTGTATGGTCCGCATAGTACAAACACGTTGACCCCTGAGCTGTTTATATTGTGTGAAATCTCGTCTTTCTTTTCAAGGATTTTATCTGTAATTTTTATGGTGATGGCGGCACAGATCCCATATTCCTTCATGTACGTCATTAGTATTTGTAGCTCGTTCTCTCCATAGCCATTGTCGGATAATATAATCCCAACCCAGGTCCATCCAAAGTGATGTAACAGTTTGGTTATTACCATATTGTGGATGTGGCTGTTATGTACTGCCCGGAAAACATGTGGATAGAGGAGTCTATCAGTCAGGGAGTGGTCTGTAGCTCCATAGCTGATCTGCGAAACAAAGTTTATAAATCATTAGAACAAGTTTAAAAGTCTATCAGGTCTTTGTTGAATAATAATAAGTATCTGTAGTGTCTTTTTTGAGGAAATCCATGCCCTGAATGCAGAGAAATTCAGATTCAGATTAGTACAAATAAATCAGTTTCTGCTAGTCCACCATGATGACCACCTGGAGGATGCCCTTTAACCTTTGTTGGAACAGGAAGGAGAGAGGATAAAAGTCCCCTCCCTGCATCCTCCCACCAGTGACTACCAAATAACCACACCGGAATGGATGCAAAAATTATATCTATTTAGTATGTTCACATCACACACCAAAGAATACAATACAATAAAGAAGGTAGGGAATATATATAGGCTGTCATTGTGGACTAGTGGAAACTGATTTACCGTTAGGTACTAAATCTAAATTTTTACTACGTCCCCCATGAAAACCACCTGCAGATTTATCAAATGAGATGTTGAATCTTAGAATAGGAGAACCTTCCTCATGAAGGCCACATCCTTGGTTCTTGGAATGTCCAGTCTATAATGTGAGAATGTAGTTTGTGAAAACCAGGTGGCTTCTCTGCATATCTGGTCTAGGGTTGCACCTTTTCTTTCTGCCCAGGAGGCGGACATGGCTCTTTTAGAATGAGCTCTGAGATTAGAAGGGATCGGCTTGTTTTGGAGAGAGTAGAATTTTGTAATTGCCATCTTGAACCATCTAGCAATAATTTTTTTTGGATGTCTTTTTTCCCCTTGTTTGCCCCTAAAATTGAACACAAAATCCATGTGTCATGATTCAGTAGATTGGGGATATTTAAGGACAATATGCCTTATGTCAAGTGTATGCCACTCAGTTTATTTGGAGGAAGATGGATTCCCACAGAAAGATGGAACAATTATCTTTTGGTTCCTGTGTAACTCTCGGGACCACCTTAGGTAGAATGATTGAATCATGGGTTATTATAATCCTATCATCCATTTTTGGAATAGTTCTTGAATAGAGATAGCTTGGAATTCTCCCAGTCTTCGGGCTGATGTTATAGCCACTAGAAATACTGTTTTTAGTGTTATATTTCTGATGTCAGAATCTTTCACTGGTTCAAAGTAAGATTTATGAGATGAGAAAAGGAAGAAAGGGAAGGAGAAGATGGTTTAAAATATTACGCATTTTGAATTATTTCTTTAACATAATTTCTGCCCATTTTGATCCATACATCAGGAGTCTTCCCCCAACCTTGCCATCACTGTTTCTTACTTTTTGAGATATCGTTGGTTGCGGAGATAAAAAGGAAACCGCATCACTTGCCTCCCTTGGGTTAGCTCCTAAGGCCTTGTTTTCCTTCACCATGAAAATTGTTATTTTGGTCTGAGCGGCTAAGAAAAAGTTGAGCCAGAGGGCTATTCTTAAGGCATCAGACAGAGCCCCCTTTTTTAGCGGACAACCAAATAGATTCTGGTGAGATGTCTGCTAGGTAAGCTGTAGCCAATTCCAAAGTGGAATGTTCTCTAGGATTACCTCTCTTGATGTAGTTCTCCAATTCACTGAGCCAGAAAAGTAGAGTGTTGAAATGGCTGCAATATTGGTCTTCAGATTTAGCCTGGAGCTATTCCAAGCTTTTTTGAGTAAGGAGCCAGGCCTACGGTCCATAGGGTTACATTGTTGAGCCACGTCAAACGATCAGTCAATTTTCTTGGTCAACTTAGTAAACTGATCGTACAATCCTCTGGTTCAAATAATAAACGTTTCCGAAAATTTTTAGAAACTGAGATTCTTTATCTGGAACCTTGCCTTTCTTCAGTAATCAATAGCTTTAGAGTGTTATTGACTGGAAACACTCTTTTACATCTACTTCTAAGCCCCCCAAATAAATCTTCCTCAACTGACCTGGGATGGACCACATCTTTGATGTAAAGTGTAACCATTATTGCCCTAAGTAATCTGTCCATCTCCTCAACTGGGAATAAATATCTGGTTTCAGAGTCATATCTTCAACTTATCTTCAATAAAGACTGTAAGTTCATCCATAAATATAGGCTTTGATCCAGAACAGAACATGCCGAACGTGGAGCCACTCAAACCCTGTTTAAATACCTTAAGGGACGCCTCCCTGTAGCAGACTGTGTCTGGTGTCCTTGTTCGGAACTTGGAAAGTCACTTCCACACACAACGTAAGTACCTATACCTCTTCATCCTGACCACTGTGGGAACAAGATGGACACTGGTGGGAGGATACTGGGAGGGGAATTTTAACCTCTTTCCTTTCTGTTCCCACAGAGGACACAAGGCACCCTCCAGATGGCTGTCATGGGGAACATGGTAGAAATCTTTATTTTATGCAAATTACCACCATGTTGAAACAAAGGGAGGGGTTCCATGACATTCAGTGGATCTTCTTCAGTGGACCCAGTTTTACAGGGGGAGTAGGACACTTAAAATCAAAATCGATTGAAAGGCATTGGATGGCCAAAAAAGGTAAGAAACGGTTCACTGGACCTTGCCACCACAATCATGGTGTACAGGCGCATGGTGCTCTCAACCCCTACCCAGTCATACAATGAATGCCTATGTAGTACATTCAGTAGTCTGATGTGCTGTAGCAGATTCATCTCTAGGTAAGTGTAAAAGTTTGGGTTTTATGAGCTTGGGACAAAATGGGGCATATTTATCAGGACCTCTGCGCACCGCCAGTGGCACAGAGGCCCTGAAATAATCGCAAATGCTAGCTTATTGCTAGCTTTTGCGATTATTTTCCCCAATCCGCCACCTTCACGCCAGTGGGGCGTGAAGGGGGGGGGGCGCGGCCGGCCGAGCGGGGGGGCGCGGCCGGATGAGAGTGGGCCGGCGCGGGGCTTTACGCTGCGCTGCTGGCAGCCCGATACATCAAGAGGCAGAAGCCTCGAGCGCCAGCGTATGATAAATATCCCCCTATAGGTCTATAAGGACATGTAGTTGGCTTAGTGTTCCAAATTGCCCTGACAGGTTCTCTTCAAAGGAAATCTACCACTATATATTAGTAAAACTAAACTTACCTCTCTCCGTCTTCTACAGTAGCCCAAACAAAACAAAAACACAACAAAAGAGGACAGCACCTCGTGTGATATCGTCAAGAAAATGATAGAAATCCAGGTGAGTAAATAGAGCTGCTCACCTGACAAACATTTGTTGTAGTGCAGGACCCACTCTGGGGTACGGTATCATTGATGGCTGCTAGATTGTTTTCAATTTAAAGATGGTTATTCCAGCAGCTCCTACAGTTCCAAAATAAGTAAACCATAGAGAAACTGGTAGAGTTATGATACTAAGAGAAAAAAGGGGCACTAATAACCTAATCCAATTGAGTGTCAACACCAGAAACCACACTGATTCTACTCCAAATTTCAAAAAAATAAAACTATTTGTTTAATAGTAAAACTTGGGCAATGGTTACCCACAGTGAAATAAACAAAGCATACACAAAAGGGTAAAGAACCCTTCTTCAGACCAAACTTTCTTCAGAACAACCCTTCTTCAGACCACAACTCATAAGTTGGTTTACATAGCTTGATAGATCTTTAGGAAGGGCTGTCTCCAGGATACCCCAAAATTTAACATTATTCCTCTGTTACCTGTCCTACAGGTCTGCTACTTTGGCCTTAAATTGAGTAACCTCATCCTCTAAGTTATAATGTGCATTCATTAGCTCATAGTCTGAGGACACCACATCCCACATCTTATTTTCAATATGATCAATGTGGTTACTAAACTCCGTTAAGGAGTCATTCAATGGTTACACTAGTTGTGCAATGTCCTCTTTAAATGTGCGCCATAGTATCAGCAGCATGCCTTTCATAGAGGCTTCAGTTATGCCCGAGTCTGAGGCTGGTAGGTTATAAAATAAGTCAAGAGTTCTCACCATCATTGGCTCCTCTTACTCCGTTCGGGGGAATCTCAACCATCACTCACCAACCAGAGTCGGGGCCTTTGCTTTGCGGGGCTGCCGCTCTGGGAAGACAGTGGCGAGCATAGAGACAAGCGACTAGATGCTAATAGTGGGAAATTATCCACAGTTAGTCCCCCTGTGACAGTGGCTGTAATGTTGGTCATGTCCGGGACTTCTATTTCTGCTAGGCGAGGCAGTAATGGCGAAAGGCTAGTTCTCCACAGCTCTGCATTGCCTGGTGTTAAAGTCTCCCCAAGTGCAGAAGATGGTTGAGATGCGCTCACCTCCTGCGCACATGGCGCTTCGCCATCTTGGATTTTGCTCTGGTCCGTCGCACTGTAAAAATTTGTATGTTTCCGTGGTCTAGATCCCTGAGTCTTCTTTCTGGTCACCATGGTTATTGATTTGGTCTGTCTTGTGATGAATCACTAACATTAACCCGGCTTTAAGCCCTGTGTCCGGTGCGGAGCTCGGCTAGCATGGGGCCGTGCACTCTGGCTGCCTAGACAAATTCATTTCATTTTCAAAATGTTTTAAAACATATAAATAAAGACATATAAATTCAATATCACTGTGATCGTACTGAACCAAAGAATAAAGCAGAAGGAAAAAAGTGAAAGTCGTAAAAACTGAGTTTTTTTTGCCAATTTCACCACATTTGGATTTTTTCCAGCTTCCCAGGACATGGAGTAATAAGTATTATAAGTATTATTTATTACCAGAAAATAAGCCCTCACACAGCTCTGTACACATTCTTAAGGGGTTAATAAATCTTACAGGAAGAGGGGCTCCAAAGGCAGTCATAGAAATACAGAGATGCCTAATTATAAATAACCCCACTTTAATGGTGATGTTATTGGGGAAGATTTATCTTAATCTGCGGTTGTTTTGTGGTTGTATTTTAGTGACTTTTTTTGAGGCGTTGGGTTATCTGCACGTTTTTGTTTTCTTTTCATTTTTTCTAGAAGAGCGCTGGAGTTCGCCATGTAGCAGTAATCCGAGTTTGTGCCCAATTTGTCCATATTTCTCCTGCTTTCAAATGTTTGTACCCGATTAAACATTGTTTAAATCATTGGGCAAAGACACTCAAGTCCTCACCTTTTTTTAAAAAGACTCAATTGAGTTTCAAAAACAGAGAAGAGGAGAGGGGAAAATATAAATTACCCCTTTACTAGTGTTGCAATAAAATCAATCACCTCTTCCTGACCGAATCTGGGAGATAAGAAAATGTTAAGGTTCTAGTGGCTTACGCATAGCGACCATTGTGTGTAGGTTTAAGCACATTGGGAACACATTGGGGCACATGTATTATCGCATCTACGCCAAAAAAATGGTGGGATTTTAATGGGTTTTTTTGGCGCAGAACGCGCAGAACTGTTGCAGATCATTTATAATGAGTTTGCGCCAGAAAGAACAGATTTTTCCGACTATCCCGGCACCTCCATCTTTTTTTGGCGCAATTGGGCATGGCCTAACATTTCCACATTATCCTCCACATTTATGTGTATTTTAACAGCATTTTTTCGGCGCAATTTTTGGCGCACGATAGACCAGGTAAAAATTGGTCTGAGAGCAAAATTAAGGCGCAGTCCATGTAAGATTTGGCCGCACACTTCATTACTATCGTCATTTTTCTGGCGCACGACTGATTAATTCCGTCTACCCAGTGATCACTAACAGCCGTGCACCACTTTAATACATCGGGCTGCGCTTTCCGGAGACTGATCTCCGGTGCCGACAGTAGTGCTTGCGCCAGAATTAGTAAATCCCCCCATTGTGGCATATTTACATAAAGTGTCATAAGGTAAGACAGTGCAAAGTTAGCTTAGAAAGACTTAAAGGGGTATTCTCATCTGGGCATTAACATTCAGTTTTATTAATCTGCCATATATAAACATTTCTTCAATTAGATGTTATCAAAAAAAAGTTATGGTGATAAGATAATTTCTCATAAATGTAGTGATATAGTCCCTGAGAAACAAGACTGTGTCCTTTGATACGACCACCTCTGCTGGAGGGATTTCACGAGGAAACAAAAAGTTTCTGTACATGAAATGTCCGTGGAGTTACTACAGGTCCCACATCCCTCCTGTGGTAATGATTGCTGAATCCAGGTGGTCAGGCAGGGCTCAATAGCGCATATCTGGTCACCGCTGCCAAATTGTGAGGTGGTCGTATCTGAGGAAGCCATCTCGTTTCTAAGGGTCAATGTGACAACATTTATGAGAAATTATCTTCACACAGGAACATTTTTTTTAATAACATCCAATTAAAGAAATGTTAACGTATGGCAACTGAATTTAATTAAATGTGAATGCCCAGATGGGAATATTCCTTTAAGTCTTATTGCCCACATCTATTAAAGTGTTTGCAGGAGCACTGGCATATGATAAATAACCCCCTATGGGGCACATTTACTTACCCGGTCCAGTCACGATCCCGCGGCGCGTTGTCCGACGAGGATTCGGGTCTGCCGGGATTCACTAAGGTTGTGCGCCTGATATCCAGCAGGTGTCACCGGAGTTCACCTTCTTCTTCCCGGTGCATGTGAGAGCGTGTCTTGCGACACAAATTATTTTTTAATTCCGCAGTTTTTCCAATCTGTTGGGTTGTCCGAAGGCCACGCCCCCATTTATGTCTTTTGAAAGCCGGCACCACTATCCGATCGCGTGCGCCAAAAACCCAGGGCAATTTGGCGCAAAACGGCGCAAATCGGAAATATTCGGAAATCCAGACGGAATCGAGGCCGCAGGACCCTTAGTAAATGAGCCCCTATATGTCTGTTGTTAGATGATAAATCTGGTGCAGTATAAGACTGTTTAGTCATACTTTGCACCTCCTATTACAGGCGGTCCCCTACTTAAGGACACCCGACTTACAGACGACCCCTAGTTACAGAGAAACCCCTCTACCCACTGTGACCTCCGGTGACCTCTCTGGATGTTACTATAGTTCCAGGCTGAAATGTTCAGCTGTAAAGTGTCTGTAATGAAGCTTTATTGGTAATCCTTGGTCTTATTACAAAACAACATTTTTTCTGGAACTACAATTATGAAATATACAGTTTCGACTTAAATACAAATTCAACTTAAGAACAAACCTATGGAACCTATCTTGTACGTAACCCGGGGACTGCCTGTAGTTGGTTTATTTTACGCCATAAAACTAGGACAAAATTCTTTCAGGTCAGCATTTATGGCGCACAGAATTTTTTGGCACAAGGCTATGACCATTTTCATAGGTCCTTCTAGTTGTAGGAGAGCCAGAAAACTGTCTAAAACCCTTTATAAAAGTGGTGCAGACAGTTTTTTAGTGCAAATTCCGACATAATTCTGTCGTGGACATATTAGTAAATGTCCCCCATTGTTATTAGATGTATATACATTCTATTTTGGTCTTGAACACTAAAGTGTCTCACTTTTACTTTACTATTCGAGTGTGTGCCGTAGTAGTGTATATTCTTTTTCAATTCATAGCACACTCACCTGTGTATATCCATATAGGCCAAGGATCTGAGCTGCTGGGACAGTGGTGGACGAGTGGTGGTCTCCAACAACCCCGGCCAGCTGCCCGTGTTCTCCACAGGAGTAGTTAGGAATCAGGTTATTGGGTCCGGACAGAAAATCTAATATCGATTTTACAGCCAATTTTGGATCTAAACATGTGTCAGAAATATGAAATCCCAGAGTGATATTGGGTAAGATGTTAGGATTCTTATTAATTTTATCAATAGCAAAAGCTAAAACCATTGCATGTATAAATCCCTGGTTATTTGTTCTGGAAAAAAAAGGAAAAACACAATTTTCAAACTTATTGTACAAACTGTAGTATCAAGCCTTTTCAATCATTGTAGCCTGTGATGGAAGATACGACTGTGCGTTAATAGTTCAGTTAGTTATAAGTCTGGATCGTAATAGGATTATATTGGGCCAGAAAGCTGCCTAAGTAGCATATGATATAAGACCAAGAACACGGCCATGTGGATTGAGGTAAAAGAGCAGCCCAGGTTAAATTAGATATTTAATGGTCTTAAAGGAAGTCCACCGATCTCTACAGAGGCTACTCAGGTGCATGGAGTATCCTTAGACCCAGGAGCTCACAAAGGCTACTGTATGCCCTGAGTAGCCTCTGCAGCTATTTAGCATATAAATAAAGTTAAAGTTTTAAAATTTATAGGCTGGACATAATAAAAAGATCTATAGGACTGAGTGAGTAGCACTTCTGCCTTGCAGCACTGGGGTCCTCGGTTCGAATCCCACCCAGGTCAACATCTGCAAAGAGTTTGTATGTTCTCTCCGTGTTTGCGTGGGTTTTCTCCGGGTACTCTGGCTTCCTCCCACACTCCAAAACATACAGGTAGGTTGTTTAGATTGTGAGCCCCATGGGGACAGGGACCAATTTGTCATGCCTTGTGCAGCGCTGCGTAATCTGTGTGCGCTGTATAAATAAAGAAATATATATATATCATATATTAATATATATATAATATTGGGATGAGGGTAACTTGAGAAATCTATTTCTGGATCTACTAAGGTAAGATTCCAAACGGTAGGTTTCCTTTAGGTGAACACTAGACAAAACTCTATATACACAGTGGTCATAAATATTAATGTAAGTTGTGGTACAATTCACTTTCAGTCAATAAATAAAAGTCTGTTACCAATTAGGCCTCGTTGCTCGTTGGGAAATGAGTGGAGCCAAGGATTTCTATTTTCCTATTACTGCTTCATATTAACATATGACCCCTTGGTTGGACACTCACTACCCATCACATGTAGAGTTGTAGTTTCCTCCCCTTGGATCAGACACGTGAAACTCCTCACAGAGTTCACCCTAGAGACCAATAACAGCTTCATAATCATGCTTCCGCAAGGAGTTCTGCATTTTTCTCCACCATAAGGTGGGGGGGGCAGGATGGATAGAGGTCCAGATGGCCGGTCTTCCAGTTTACAACATGTAGAAAATTTAATCACTATACTATGCATTGCATAAGTAGAAAAAGAGCAGCACTCCGGTTGATGGTGGTAAAAAAAAGTGAGTTGTCCTGCTTAATCCATACAAGGGTGAACAGCGACGTTTTGGCTCAACAAGAGCCTTTTTCAAAGCCAAGTGACAATAGTGAGCAACGGATATACATATATACGGAAAGACATGGTCACATGATCAACAGAACGTAATCACTAATTAACATATTAAATGTTTCAAAGTGCAAATAAAGTATTATGAATAATCAAACAGGATCATTTGTTACATGTATACATATACAGAAAAATCAATACTAAAGTGCACATGCATATACATAGTCATACATATACATCTCGATACTCATCGTGCCTATAATTAAAGTGCACAGGGCTAAAGTGTGTTAAGTTAAAAGGCATACTGTATATACTCGAGTATAAGCCGATTTTTTTCAGCACAATATTTGTGCTGAAAAACCCTAACTCGTCTTATACTCGAGTCTATAAAAAAAATTAACACTGTACTCACCTTTCTGATGCCCCCAGTAAGTCCTCTTGTGCTTTTAATGCTCCAGTGTCTACTTGGGTCCTCATCAGCTCCTCTTCGGGTCGTTCCACTCCTCTTCGGGTCCGTTTGCGATGACGTCTGCAAGCGGCTTACATCATTCTGTGTGTCTGCCGAGCGCAAAGTCCCACGGAGGAGGGGAACAAGCCGATAAGGAGCCGAAGAAGACCAAAGGACCCGAAGAAGATCTGAATCAAGAAGAGAACCTACGGGGGGTGTTGGAAAGGTGAGTACAGTGTTCTTTTTTTTTTTTTTACTGGGGGGGCAGGTTGGCTATATTCTATGGGGTGGGCAGGCTATATACTACAGGGGACTGGCAGGCTATATACTACAGGGGAGTGGCAGGCTATATACAGGGGGGGCTGTGACCAATGCATTTCCTTCCCTCGTCTTATAAGTTTTCCCAGTTTAAAATAAGGTACTCGGGTCGGCTTATACTTGAGTATATACGGTAATACATGCATTGGGGCAAATTTACTTACCCGGTCCTGTCTCAATCCCCGATCCAGACGGTCAGACGAAGATGAAATCCAGCGCGATTCACGTAGTTTGTGCGCACGATTTCCTGCTTCCGTTGCTTCCCCGCCAAGGTCCACCGGAGTTCACCTTCTTCTTCTTGGTGCTTGTAAGTGTGTGTCTTGCGACACAATTTCCGATGTTAAATCCTGCACGTTGTCCAAATCTGTTGGATCGTCCGACGCCCACGCCCCTCTATTTGCGACACAATCCCCTGTTAAATGCAGTGCAACTTGGAAATCGTCTGGACCCTTAGTAAATGAGCCCCAATATGTGGTTGTCTCGCCATCTGCTCCATCTGCAATGTGTACACACACAGATTTTGCATAAATGCGCACACACTGCGGATGGTGTGTAATAGGCATTAAGGTAAATGTGATTTGGAAAAAAAATCATTTTTTTCTTTGGGGAAATTGTTTTTTGGTGCGGAAAATAAAATACTGATCATGTTACTTTGCTTGTGCTTCCTCACATATCTTTGCAGGCATTTTTGTTCATTGAAGCCTGTGGGAAAGTGAAAATCTGCCTAAAATCTGCATGAATGTGCAGTTTTCATGCAGAATTCCCTCAGCAAGAGGGATGGGGAAAAAAGAGGAAAAAAAGACATTTGGAAATACTACATAAAATAACTCGCATAGAAAACTGCACGGATTTTGCACATGACAATCCACAAAATGTGCATATAACCTCACCCACATATACTTAGATTTTCAAACCCAAAAAAAAAAACATCTATAATTATTTGCACAAAAGTCGGTAAAAAAAATGCAAGAACTCCCCTGCTCTGAGCAGCTGCACGTGAGAAAAAACCTCCCTTTTAATTACTGGAAACAAAGGTCTTCACCTCCCAAATGAAAAATTAACTGAAGAAAAATCCTACATCACAGATTTAAAATGTAAAATGTCATCATCTTTCCATTAAAAGGGCCATTTTCTATGTCAGTGATGGCGAACCTTTTAGACACCGAGTGCCCAAACTACATCCAAAACCCACATATTTTTCGCAATGTGCCGATGCAACAATTTAAACAGTAACTTATTACATGTTTAAATTGTATAGGCCCCTGAGGACACCAATACAGTAGAAGGAAGGAGTAGAAGTTTGTATTATCATTGTAGCTTCCTTCTAGGGTCCTGGGCTGCCTGGGACTGCAAGAGGCCTTGTGTCCTATCTGGCGAAGCCTGCCATGGGGAGATGGCATGAGTGCCCATAGAGAGGGCTCTGAGTGCCACCTCTGGCACCCGTGCCATAGGTTCGCCATCACTGTTCTATAGGATGATATTTTTGAGTGGGATTATTGTTAATCTTAATGTGCAGATCTAAAAATGCCATCTCCATTTCCTACATTATGATAAAAAAGGCAAAGACTCATTTGAGCAAGAAAATGTATCTGTTTTTTTTTTACATATCTTTAACTTTTAGTCTGAATATTGTACATGAATTAATTTTTTTGTGCAAAAATTAAGCTTTTCTCACTCTCGCTTTATTATTGGTAGCAAATGAGATCTACTTTTTGGGTGAATAATTTGCGCCAAGTTAGGTGCAAAATGAGTTAGTTTTGACGAATGCCTTAGTTTTTACGAAAAAAAAAAAAGATTTAGAAAATATACCTACGGGGCTCCTCTTCCATAGATGTCAATGGAGCCTGGAGTCCCTCAGACTCATTTGCACAATTTTGAAAACCTTCTTTTGTAAAAACAAGGGCATTAGAAGCTAAAAGAAGGGCAGATCCTGCCAGAGGGGGCACGCACCAGTATGTAAGTGTGCTGGGTTTACAATCCTTCATCCTGGTGGTAGATTCCCTTTAACCAAGTTGATAGGCCCTTCTGTTTGGACACATCTCTATTGTCCTCTGATGTTCATGTTAGACGCCTGTGTCTGGGATGAGTCTCGTACAGTATCTCGTGTCATGTGGGGCTTTATCTTCTTCTAGAGAATTGCTGCAAATTGTAAGTTTAAACTTCATGGACCAGAGACTTTAGTGTAACTATAATAATTAAGAAGAAGACTTACTGTGCACAAATAATAGTTTCCCCCGTTTCTCCTGGAAGGAGGTTATCCAGGCTTCTTGTATTCTCCGTCAGCAATCCTCCAATGATGATGTCTCCATCCTTGGAAAATGACTGTATATAATCTGTATTTCTAATCCTGAGATGACAGGTGGAGGGCGAATCCTTAGATATGGTCAGAGTCACCAATAAGACAACAACATAAAACATAAGACTACAGCAGTGAGATGAAGCTCCAGAACTGATGAGAACATCTATTATAGAGTGATACATTGGTAATATAAGGAGTTCAAATAATGGCACAGAGGACACAGCATCAGCTGCATTGTGTGGAGCAACAGCCCTGCCTCTCCTTATATACAGTGTCAGGGATATACTTTACATGGTGACAGATATAGTCACCATCACCCTGGATCTATTCCCAGCAGACTGCAGCCCATAATGTACTCAATACTGTAGAAGAATAATCCCTCATTGGAAACAACCAGCAAGAATGATTCAATAACATTTCTTTTCTACTTCTGGATTTTTTTGTTGTTTTCTTATTCCCTAACGAGAGACAAAACTGAACATTCACAAAGGTTTTGAAAAAATATGTTTGACTTTTTACTTTGTTAGTCATTAGCATTATATCTCTTGTAGGATTTCTGCTCCCAAATGTTATAGATATTGGGGTCTACATCTGATTGATTTGTTCTGTGCTAAGGCTAGCCATGGAGACCTAGGGATGTTTCTCCCAGGAGCCCTAGGTGATGGCGTCTCCTGGATGTTTGAGGATGGACAGGACAAGCCCCAATAAAGTGCTCGGGACTGGCACAGTACAAGCAGAGGTTCTCCTGACAACATCTGGAACATTCCTTTATGGTGAGACGGGCTCGGTCGACTTGCAAAGGCTCCACTTTTGACTGTCCGTCAGGAGGCTGGAATGGCTGGAGAGACCGGAGCCAAACAAGGTAGCTGTGGAAGCGGAGTCTGTGGTTGCTCATAATGCAATTCCCTGGCACGCTTTATGAACCGCACATCTATCCAGGTGGCCAGGGGGATGAGACCACTCTGAATAGACGGCAGATCATGAGCGGCCAATGCGTCCTTGACCTGGGAAGACGGTTCCTTTCTGAAAGTAACAGCCAGGGCAACGTCGTTCCAGGAGAGAAGAGAAGCCAGAACTTGACTCCATACTCGCCTACGGTCAAGTCTCCTTGGAGCAGGTCCAGCAGCGCCGTTTCAGCTGAGGAGGCTCTTGTGGGTTCCTCAAACACAAAGCGGAATTCAGTCAGGAATGCAGTATGCGTGGCCGTGACTGTATTGCCTCTGTCCCATAGAGGTGTAGCCCAGGCCAGGGCCTTCCCGGAAAGTAGACTGACGATGAATGCCATCTTGGAGCATTCGGTGACAAACTGGGATGGCATCAGTTCTATGTGCAGGGAGCACTGGGTAATAAAGCCCCTGCACAACTTGGCATCGCCATCATAATTGTCAGGCATAGAGAGTCTGAGCCTAGGTTCTGACGCTGGTAGACAAGTCGGAGTAACAAGTGGGGTTGCAGGGACTGCCACGGGAGTGGTCGCTGGAACCAGAAGCTGGTGCACAAAGGAAATCAGCTGTTGCAGTGCGACGGTGACTTGACCAAGTAGTATTAGTCATAACATATTAGTCATAACATGTGAAGCAATCTGCAGGGAAATATCAGCCAGTATCGCAAGCGGCACCTCAGCGTGGTCCATGGCCGGATATTACTGTCAGGGTTCTGGGTCTGTGGATCCTCTAGACTACCACGGGAGATGGTACTAGCCGACACCTGGGACCAGAGTCTAAGTGGTAACTGGTCTTCAACAGAACCCTGGTCTTGCTGTGGTGGGGTGCCTCCAGCCAATGTAGAAATGCATGACACAGTCCAAGCCCGGGGTAACAGCGGGAGAACAAGGCTGGAAGGAACACTGGAACTCACAGCAGGACACTGGAGCAGGAATACAGAACAGGAACGCAGGAACATGGGAACAGGAACACAGGAATGGTGCAGAACACAGGAATGGGAACACAGGAGCAGGATCACGGGAACACATGAGCAAGAACACTGGAACACAGAGGAGCTTTCACTTCACAAGAATGGCTTGAAGATCTAGCAGGGAATCCTGGGAACAGCCGTCCTTTAAGGAAACCTGGGAGTGCCAGCACCAATCAGCGTTGTGCTGGCCCTTTAAATCCTCGAGTGCCGTCACGCACGCACCCTAGGGAGCAGGGACTTGCGCGTGTACCAGGCCAGATGGGAGCAGGCTCGTGGAGAGGTGAGTTTGGTTCTGGGGCCGTGAGGTAGTGCCACGAAGAGGGGGACGGACGTGCCCGTAATCCGAGACATGGATCGTGGGGGCACCCATGACACTGCCTACACTAGAATAACTATTGAGTCACACAAATCTGTAGTTGTTCATAAGATGCTAATCATCTGATTTTGGCCTGTATGTCTCAGGTGTATGATCTCACACTCACTTCTCATGACTCTATCTCAAAACCCACTCAAATGATGACTGTAACATTTTACTAAAGTTCCTAAAGATTTCTTACTGAAAGGAATCATACACTACAGCCCCAACATGTTTTGCCACCAAAGTGGTGTCCTCAGGGGTGCCAGGGCTAAAATCACCACCAATTATCTTGTACACAATACACAGCCAATCACCAATCAGACTGAGACACAAGGGAAATATGAACCACCTTAAATTCTGGGCAATAGACCAAATAAAATTAGACCCCCGAAAAGGTGACGCCAATAAACGTTCAATTGCAAGCCTGTTGTACTGACCGTCTGGACTGTCTCATTCTGAATGGTCAGAACAAAGGTTTCCCTTTTTCAGCCTTCCTATAATATGCCTTGTATACCCATTTATATATTAATGAATATCAAGTGCTGATCGATAATAACTTTCTAAGTGTAATCTTGTGGGATGAGAATAGATATTAGGATATTAAACAATTAAAGAGCTTGCAACTCGTCTCCTTTTTCTTTCTCCACTTCTCCAATATTTCACTAAAGTTTTTTTTTTTTTAATATGACAGTAGTCTATTGAGTGGGTGTTGAGAGACACAGATAGAGTCATAATAAGGGAGTCTGAGTTGATAGACCTGAGCTATACAGGGCCACAACAGACGATTAGTTTTGTATGAACAACTAGAGATTTGTGTGACTCGATTGTTAATATAGTTTAGGCAGTAATAACAAGTTCTATGAATATGTTATGACTAATTAATCAGTGTTTGTAAATATAGATCTTTCTACACTATAGAGAACAACAGGGACACCTATCGCCCAGTAGTGGTAATGCGTAAAAACCACACTCTAGAGGTGATAATCTGATGGTAAAATACACAGTAACAATTTAAGTTTGTACAATATTTGGTAGAATGTACTTGTGGTGGACTATTGTATAGTGCAAAATAATTACAGGATACAGAACACTATCAGATCAGTGTGTGGTCCCAATGCCAAATGAGACACTCTGATACAAAACTGGCTTTCCTAAGTGGTTGCGTCATTTTTAACTTATACATGGAAATAACAACGCCACACAAAATCCATATGAATTGTTTTAATAAAATTGATAATAAAAGTTATGTTTTATAACCATTGGCTAATGGGTTTCGGTGAGGTCATAAAAGACCTTTATTGTAAATAAATTGATGTACGGACCCAGTCATAAAATAATCCACAGAATTGTCATCATAGTGAATAGAGCACAATAATACGTGAATTATAAAAGTGCTTATAATGTAATAATAGCATTTTTATTATCCACATATTAATGAGTTATTCGCTATGATGAGCACATCTATGATTCATATATTAATACACCCTCATACGCAGATAATAGAAGTGAAATTATGTGAAACGTGCTCATAAATATGTGAATAAAAAAAATGTGATTAGACAACATTAATATGTACAAAATAAAAGGGCTCATCATAGTGATTAGTGCACATTAATACATGGAGAATAAAAGTGCTTGTCATAGAAAATGTGTGGATTAAAAAAGATCTGTTGTGTAGATAAGTAGATAATAAAAGTGTGGTTGTCTGTTAATAGCGCACACTAATTAATGGATCATAAATGTGCTGTTATTAATAAATAGCGTCCAGTAATACCTTGATTGTAAGGGCGCTCCTCTCAGTGAGTAGTGTACAGTAACACCTAGTATGTAATTTTCCAGGATGACCGATAATATTCATCACATTTTGCAGTGAGTTTATCATATGGATTATTTTTTATTACTACACAGCAATCAAGCTGCACCCACAATACACATGTAAAATCCATACCAAAGTCTTACTCTGCGGCTTAGGTGACTTTAATTTTCCTCTGTGTTTTGTGTGTGTGAACTGTGGCTAAGCTTGCTACTGTGTGCCACACCCAGCTCCCTGCAGCTTAGCTCTGTCCCGCAAGGCTTACTAGAGTTATGGACGTCCGATCCAGTCAGCTGCAAGAGGCTGTGTCCAGGAACTCCTTTATATATCTGCCCAGTTCTATTTTTCCTTGCTGATTATACTAGTGTCTTCATACCTTTTCACTGTGATCTTGTGTTATTACCCACTCTTCACTATTCTGTCCCTTTACCGCCATCTTGTTTTTGACACAGTTCTGTTTGATTCTGCATGTTTATCTGTATCTGTTGTTTGTTCCTCTGTGTCCTAGTATAAATACTGGTCAATCTCTGACCTCTTGATACCTGTCCACTCCACCATCCAGCAGCTGCAGAACAAAGTAACTTTCTCTGTCAACTTGCAGGGTCTGTTAGTTAGGATCCTGATAGCAGGTTAACCCTCAACCGGGGCGTTTTATCTGCTTTAGGCAGTTCCGAAGTCTGTAGGGTAAGTTTGCCAACGCTTACCCAGTCTGACAGCTCGTGCCACCGTTTGCTGGACAGGTATCTGACAACAGAGAGGGAGAAGTGTTATTGACTGATTCCACTCTGGTGTGGTGAATACTTCACTCTGAGGACAAGCACCAATTTCTTGGTTGCAGCATCCAAAGGTTTCCATATTTACGGGCAAAGCTCCTCATCCTGGTTCTGGTTTTACCGGTCCTGCAATCACTCCAGAGAGACAGTGATGAGTTTAGAGCTAGGCCGTAGCTTTCATGTTTCTCTGTCATTAGTAAAATAGATTTGGACCTTAGTGTCCTCCATTGAAATATTATCAAATCTACTCTGCATATAATCCATATTATTTTATCTTTATAGCGCAGACCACCAGGTCCTTTCCTCTCTCTGCTATAGAAGACGCAACAGAAAAGCCCCTGATCCTTTCTCACACTATCATAAAAGATGCAATGGGTATCCACATGCTCTTTCGAAAGGATTAACACTAAACAGGGCTATTGCCCTTCAAAAATTGGATTGGGTAAATTACGTAAAAAAAATAATTAACCCCTTAACGACCAGGCCCTTTTTCGTTTTTGTGTTTTAATTTCTCACTCCTCACATTCAAAAATCCATACATTTTTTCGATTTCCATGTAAAGAGCTGTGTGACGGCTTGTTTTCTCCGTAACAAATCGCACTTCATAGTGACCATATTTAATATTCCATGCCATGTACTGGGAAGCGGGAAAAAAAATCCAAATCAAGGGGAATTGGTGAAAAAACGCATTTGCGCCTTTTTGTTGTGGGCTTGGATTTTATGTCTTCCACTGTGCACCCAAAATGACATGACTAGTTTATTCTTTTGGTTATATTTACATAGGTTTATAATGTTTTCATACATTTATAAAAATTAAAACCTGTACAAAAAAAAAAATCTTCATATTGCCATCTTCCGGCGCTAATAACTTTTTCATACTTCAGTGTACGGAGCTGTGGGTGGTGTTATTTCTTGAGACTTTTGATGACATTTTTATTGCTACCATTTTGAGGACTGTAGTGCCTTTTGATCACTTTTTATAGAATTTTTTTTATTTTGCAAAATGGCAAAAAAAGTGGCACTTTTGACTTTGGCCGCTATATTCCATTATGGGCTTAAACACCAGGAATAATCGTTATTATATTTTGATAGATCAGACATTTTAGGATGCAGCGATACCGAACATGTTTCTGATTCTTTTACTTTTTTTTACTATTTTTCATACTTTTTAAAAAAAAAATGTAAATTTTCTTTTACGATTATTTCAGACCTTCCAGGGTACTTTAACCCTGAAGAGTCTGATTGCTAATACTACATACTGCAGTACTACAGTACTGTATTGCAGTATATATCCATATTGCTGATGATCTCTAATAGCCTGCCATCTGCTGACTATTACCGATCATTACACATGGCAAGCCTACGAGTATCAAAGAGACTGTAGGCTGCCATGGCAACTGATCCCACCCACCGATGACGTCACGGAGGTGGCGTTCGGCCATCCAAGTTAGATGTTGCGGACGATGTAATGGTAAGTTAGCCGGCATCTACTGCGGCATTAACAGACCGGCGTCAGCTGTATTATACAGCCGACACCCGCTGTGTGTGAAGAGACCTCATATCTCTCCTTACACCCCTCACAGCATGAGGACGATATAGATCGTCCTGGTGCACGAAGGTGTTAATCTAATTTAAAAAAAAAAATTGAAAAAGAAAAATGCATAACAAAAAAAATACAAGTGTCAGAGGACCAGGGTTAGCAGGAGGAGTTGGAGGTGGATGTGGCGATGTAAGTTGAAGGTGGAGGAAGAATATGTAGCCAACCTCTTAGTGAATATAAGAATGTCCACATTGGATGTGTATAGGTGGATCCTATTGTTGGTGATGAGACCTCCAGTAGTGCTAAACACATGTTCTGATAGGACACTTGCTAAAGGGTAGGCCAGTACCTCCAAGGAATAGAGGGCAATAGAGACCTGTAGCCACATGTCCAGTTTACCAACCCAGAAATTGAATGGGAAGAACACCCATTACCAGGGGGTGTTTTTTAGATAGTCATCCATCATGTGAGTCCTATTCACCTTTTATTGGCCATTGACAAGTGACTCTCAGTCTGCCTCCTGGTACTAGGGGCCATATATCATGTTGGCGCATGGATGTTCTGCAGAATTGAACAGGATGGCAATGCTAACCCTCCCTTCTGAGATGGTGATGTTGACCCTGATACTTTGGTGACTTTCTCCTCCTCCTTGGCCTTGTACTACCACCACGTCCTCAATAATGCCTCCACCAGGTTCGCTTGTATTCTCTACACATCTATCACACTGTAGTGGTGTAATCAAGAATGTTATTTTATCCTTACATTAGGGATCCAGCAGATTGGCCACTTTTGACAATGTGGGCATCATGGTGTTGGTTGTGTAGGTACTGGAGCACGTAGTGGCTCATATGATCCAGGCTTCCCTGAGGCAACGACAGGTTGTCCTGGGTGGGAGCTGTCTATTCTCCTTTCTCATCCCCCCAGCTATGCTTCAAGCTGGAGCTGTGCCGAGTGCCCCGCTGCTAAAAGCAAATCTCATACTCCTCTACTTTCTACTTCTCCAAAACTGTCCCCTGGCTGGACCATGGAGTACCTGGCAGCAGTTGGTCTAGGAGTTCGCCCTGTGTGCCTTGTGTGGACTGGCCTGACATCTCTTCTCTCCTTCCTCTTGCACCATTATAACATCCTCTGTCATGGCCTGAAATGTTTTTTTCTGGCAGGCAAGGGTTGGGGATAGTAGCACTGAATATGGCACCAGCAGAGCTGATCATATTGGTAGTGTATTGGAAACACTGTCGCATGAGACACATGTCCTTCATTGAGGCCCACTTATTGGTGGAGAAGTGCTGTCGGACTCACCAGCTCTTTCTGCGCACAGCAGGCACATAATTTAAGCAATAGCTCCAGCATATCTGTGTACTTGGCCAAGAAGCTTTGCACCACAAAGTTAAAAAACTTGTTTTTTTTCCCAAAAAATTAATTTTTTCCCAAAGTCCCAGTTTTTCGAAAAAAAAATTTGTAAAAGTTTCTGTTAAAAAACAATTGGTTAATCTAGTGAGTTTCTATAGAGGTTGTGAGGGAATTTCTCCTTACTTTGGGTTTTGTGTGGTCCTTTGCCCTGACAGATTAGTTTCAGCATGGCACAGCACTGGTGGTGCTGGTCGATCCAGGAGAAGAGGAAGTGGAGTTGGTGAAGGAGGCAACTAGAGACAAGAAGTGATGTCGTGCAATCCTTGGTGGTGGAAGTATATGTTCCGCAGCAATTCCTGCCCATAAGCCCATGCTTACTTGTCCACATATCAGTTGGTAATGTGCACCTTGCCACCAATGGCATAGCATAGTGCATATCATATTTTCTCTTCAACCTGTTGGTGCTGAGTGGGGATGGCCTGCCCAGTAAAGTAGTAGAATTTTTAAAGCTGCTTGGAATGGAAGCTTTATCAAATGCCAACAACCGTCCCGATCAGGACCAGGGCTCATAGGTGAGATAGGTCAAACTTCCGCTTTCCCTTGATTGTTTGGAAGATAGAAAGTTGAACCCTTACATGGGTCAGTGTGGACAGGCTTGGTGGTGGTGTCACATCCTCCTGTAGTGCCCTGGATCAGAGGAGCATTGAACTTTGGCCACTTGAGGACATTTGAATATTTCCCCTATGCAAACTCGGCAAGGGTTAGCTTGCATTGCATTGTTTTGCGTAGACTAAAAGAAAGGGTTAATAAGCAATGAGAGACATTTCTGACTGTGTATCTCTATCACTCAGAGAAGAAAGTAATTTTCCACAGCTATATTGGGTTGTTTTGCAGAAGAAAACCACTTTGTTGGTAGACAGGTGGCCTTGTCACTTGGGAGGCCGTGGTCGAGACTTACACAAGCAAAGCAGCAGAGGGAACCTCAGGTGTCTCCATGTTTTTTTTCTTGGTTTGTTATCCACTGCAGTTCATGTTTTGTTTGTGGGGTCTGGTCGTACACGGGGGTGCTCAGGAACTGGTGGTACAGCATTTGTCTTCTGCACATTTCTTCAAAAAAATGCCACACCAGATAGATCCCCTGGACAATCTTGTGTGCACATCATTTGACAGAGAAGATGGTAACAGGCCATGTCATGGCTATGAGCTGTCCAATGCTCCTTTGCACCTATCTTTATGTATCTTCTATGGTTTTATGCCCACCGGCTCTTCCTCTGAACTATCATTGGCTTTGAGCCTTGTTGGGTCGAGGACATCATCATCACCCATAAGATCTTCTTCCACCAAGCCCTCACCGGTGCCCTTCTTCTCAGTAACCCCATTGCAGAAAGAGGGCACTTTAGTTTCATCATCATCATGATACATATCCTGTGATAGTCCACTGTCCACATCCCGTTCCCCATATATACGATTATTACTGTGTCTGTGAGAACACGTAGAATTTATAGAATGGTAAAGGCGTTCGTACCACCTAAAAGATAAAGTGCCTTAGGTTTAAAAAAAAACTGTAAAAATTCAAAAACATTCAAAAATATTTAAAACATGTGATAAAAAAAACTAGTTTATTTTTTAGTTTAAATCACCCCCTTTACCTAATACTGATATAAAATAAACAAATCAAATCATAAACATGTTTGATATCAGCATGTCCCTAAACATCGAAACTTAAAATAGGTTATTACTGGCTGTAAATCCAGTAAGAGAAAAAAGTGCCCAAATCTACACTTTTTCACCATTTTCCAACTAATTTGAATAAAAATGATCAAATATCCCCAAAATCCCGGCAATGAAAACGTCAGCACATCACATAAAAAATGACCCCTAACACACATCAGTACATGGTAAGAGAAGCACACAAGAAAATGGTGTAAATGTGTTTTATCAGAAATTGAATTCCCACTTTTCAGTACGTGGTATGGAAGATAAAACAATGAGACACTAGGAAGTGCAATATGATAAGCAGAAAACAAGCCCTTACAGCTCTGTACAGAAAAACAAAAAATGTATCGATTTTTAAAAGCCTGGCACTTAATTGTTGAAATATATGCAAATGAGCTGAAAGTGCTCCAGGGGGCGACACCAGAGCCTTCCCAGGCTCCTGCTGCACAGGCAATAACCAACCCCCTGGATGGAGCACTTGCAGCTCATTTGCATATTTTTAAAACATATTTTTTAGTCCAGAACTAGCATCAGGGTGCAAAGTGGATTCAGCCCGTGATGCTGATTTATAAGTTTATAATATTAGTAGATTTGCTTTACGTGAAAGTTTGCTCTTGTTCTCTGGAGTCTATGATGTCAGCGACATTTCGGTTCTATCCTGTAATTATGATTGTGAATGAATAGTAGGAGCAGGATAATTCTACACGGGGCGGCACCGGGGCTGAGATGTGAGGAGGGGGCCGCTTTGGTTATTTTTTACTATTGAGTCTCCATCCTTTGTAATTATGTATCCAGGTAACTGCTGGATGTATTACACATCTATCCGTGTAGCGAGGGAGGGGGAGCGCAGCGCGACACCTGGGATCGCAGCTCTCATCTGGAAATTTGGGAAGATAGTGTATCATTGAGACTTTTGTCAGGTCTTTTTTGCAACTTATGTATGATCATGTCTTTTTCCTGTGTTACATGTTTAGTTATTTCTATGCTAGAAAGCGCAAATTGTGACTTTTTTTTAGACTTTTTATTGAAAAAGTCTCAAATTCAAATTGACACAAGCCATGTGAGGGGTTATATACAGGAGAGGATACAAGCCATGTGAGGATGTTATATACAGGAGAGGATACAAGCCATGTGAGGGGTTATATACAGGAGAAGACACAAGCCATGTGAGGGGTTATATACAGGAGAGGGTACAAGCCATGTGAGGGGTTATATACAGGAGAGGATACAAGCCATGTGAGGGGGTTATATACAGGAGAGGATACAAGCCATGTGAGGGGGTTATATACAGGAGAGTATACAAGCCATGTGAGGGGTTATATACAGGAGAGGATACAAGCCATGTGAGGGGTTATATACAGGAGAGGATACAAGAAATGTGAGGGGGTTATATACAGGAGTGGATACAAGCCATGTGAGGGGTTATATACAGGAGAAGACACAAGCCATGTGAGGGGTTATATACAGGAGAGTGTACAAGCCATGTGAGGGGTTATATACAGGAGAAGACACAAGCCATGTGAGGGGTTATATACAGGAGAGGATACAAGCCATGTGAGGGGTTATATACAGGAGAGGATACAAGAAATGTGAGGGGGTTATATACAGGAGTGGATACAAGCCATGTGAGGGGTTATATACAGGAGAAGACACAAGCCATGTGAGGGGTTATATACAGGAGAGTGTACAAGCCATGTGAGGGGTTATATACAGGAGAAGACACAAGCCATGTGAGGGGTTATATACAGGAGAGGGTACAAGCCATGTGATGGGTTATATACAGGAGAGGACACAAGCCATGTGAAGGGGTTATATACAGGAGAGGGTACAAGCCATGCGAGGGGTTATATACAGGAGAGGATACAAGCCATGTGAGGGGTTATATACAGGAGAGGATACAAGCCATGTGAGGATGTTATATACAGGAGAGGATACAAGCCATGTGAGGGGTTATATACAGGAGAGGATACAAGCCATGTGAGGATGTTATATACAGGAGAGGATACAGGCCATGTGAGGGGTTATATACAAGAGAGGGTACAAGCCATGTGAGGGGTTATATACAGGAGAGGATACAAGCCATGTGAGGGGTTATATACAGGAAAGGATACAAGAAATGTGAGGGGGTTATATACAGGAGAGGATACAAGCCATGTGAGGGGTTATATACAGGAGAAGACACAAGCCATGTGAGGGGTTATATACAGGAGAGGATACAAGCCATGTGAGGGGTTATATAAAGGAAAGGATACAAGAAATGTGAGGGGGTTATATACAGGAGAGGATACAAGCCATGTGAGGGGTTATATACAGGAGAAGACACAAGCCATGTGAGGGGTTATATACAGGAGAGGGTACAAGCCATGTGAGGGGTTATATACAGGAGAGGATACAAGCCATGTGAGGGGTTATATACAGGAGAGGATACAAGAAATGTGAGGGGGTTATATACAGGAGAGGACACAAGCCATGTGAGGGGTTAAATACAGGAGAGGATACAAGCCATGTGAGGCGTTATATACAGGAGAGGATACAAGCCATGTCAGGGGTTATATACAGGAGAGGATACAAGCCATGTGAGGGGGATATATACGGGACAGGATATAAGCCATGTGAGGTGGTTATATACAGGAGAGGACACAAGCCATGTGAGGTGTTTTATACAGTAGAGGACACAAGCAATGTGAGGGGTTATACACAGGAGATGATACAAGCCATGTCATGGGGTTATATACAGGAAAGGACGCAAGCTATGTGAGTGGCTATATACAGGAGAGGATACAAGCCATGTTAGGGGTTATATACAGGAGAGGACACAAGCCATGTGAGGGGGTTATATACAGGAGATGACACAAGCCATGTGAGGGGTTATATACAGGAGAGGATACAAGCCATGAGAGGGGTTATATACAGGAGAGGATACAAGCCATGAGAGGGGTTATATACAGGAGAGGATACAAGCCATGTGAGGGGGTTATATACAGGAGAGGATACAAGCCATGTGAGGGGATTATATACAGGAGTGGACACAAGCCATATGAGAA
This sequence comes from Engystomops pustulosus, assembly GCF_040894005.1. Lineage (NCBI taxonomy): Eukaryota > Metazoa > Chordata > Amphibia > Anura > Leptodactylidae > Engystomops > Engystomops pustulosus. The sequence continues at coordinate 286,633,214 of NC_092411.1, forward strand.
GTTATATACAGGAGAGGATACAAGCCATGTGAGGGGTTATATACAGGGAAGGATGCAAGCCATGTGAGGGGTTATATACAGGAGAGGACACAAGCCACGTAAGGGGGTTATATACAGGAGAGGACACAAGTCATGTGAATTGGATATATACAGGAGATGATACAAGCCATGTGATGGGGTTATATACAGGAGTGGACACAAGCCATGTGAGGGGATTATATACAGCAGTGGACACAAGCCATATGAAAAGTTATATACAGGAGAGGATATAAGCCATGTGAGGGGTTATATACAGGAAAGGATACAAACCATGTGAGGGGTTTATATACAGAAGAGGACATAAGCCATGTAAGGGGTTAAATACAGGAGAGGATACAAGCCATGTGAGGGGTTATATACAGGAGAGGATACAAGCATGTGAGGGGTTATATACAGGAGAGGATTCAATCCATGTGAGGGGGTTATATACAGGAAAGGATGCAAGCCATTTGAGGGGTTATATACAGGAGAGAACACAAGTCATGTGAGGGGTAATATACAGGAGATGACACAAGCCATGTGAAGGGTTATACACAGGAGAGGATACAAGCCATGTGAGGTGTTATATACAGGAGAGGATACAAGCCATGCGAGTTGTTATATAAAGGAGAGGATACAAGCCATGTGAGGGGGTTATATACAGGAGAGGATACAAGCCATGTGAGGGGTTATATACAGGAGAGGATACAAGCCATGTGGGAGGTTATATACAGGACAGGACACAAGTCATGTAAGGAGGTTATATACAGGAAATGACACAATCCACGTGAGGTGTTATATACAGGAGAGGATAAAAGCCATGTGAGGTGTTATATACAGGAGAGGATACAATCCATGTGAGGGGTTATACACAGGAGATGATACAAGCCATGTGAGGGGGTTATATACAGGAGAGGATACAAGACATGAGAGCGGTTATATACAGGAGAGGACACAAGCCATGTGAGGGGTTATATACAGGAGAGGATACAAGCTATGTGAGGTGTAATATACAGGAGAGGGTACAAGCCATGTGAGGGGGTTATATACAGGAAAGGGCACAAGCCATGTGAGGGGATATATACAGGAGATGATACATGTCATGCGAGGCGGTTACAAACAGGAGAGGACAGAAGCCATGTGAGGGGTTATACACAGGAGAGAATATAAGCCATGTGAGAGGTTATTTACAGGAGAGGTTACATGCCATGTGAGGGGGTTATATACAGGAGAGGACACAAACCATGTGAGGGGTTATATACAGGAGAGGATACAAGCCATGTGAGGGGGTTATATACAGGAGAGGACACAAACCATGTGAGGGGTTATATACAGGAGAGGATACAAGCCATGTGAGGGGCTATATACAGGAGTCGACACAAGCCATGTGAGGGGTTATATACAGGAGAGAACACAAGTCATGTGAGGGGGTTATATACAGGAGATGCCACAATCCATGTGAGGTGTTATATACAGGAGAGGATACAAGCCATGTGAGGTGTTATATACAGGAGAGGATACAAGCCATGTGAGGGGATATATGCAGGAGAGGATACAAGCCATGCAAGGGGGTTATATACAGGAGAGAACACAAGCCATGTGAGGGGTTATATACAGGAGTGGACACAAGCCATGTGAGGGGATATATACAGGAGAGGATAGAAGCCATGTGAGGGGATATATACTGGAGATGACACAAGCCATGTGAGGGGATATATACCGCAGAGGACACAAGCCATGTGAGGGGGTTATATACAGGAGAGGACACGAGCCATGAGAGGGGTTATATACAGGAGAGGATACAAGCCATGTGAGGGGGTTATATACAAGAGAGGATACAAGCCATGTGAGGGGGTTATATACAGGAGAGGATACAAGCCATGTGAGGGGGTTATATACAGGAGAGGACACAAGCCATGTGAGGGGTTATATACAGGAGAGGATACAAGCCATGTGAGGTGTTATATACAGGAGATGATACAAACCATGTGAGGGGTTATATACAGGAGAGGATACAAGCCATGTGAGGGGTTATATACAGGAGAGAACACAAGTCATGTGAGGAGTAATATACAGGAGATGACACAAGCCATGTGAAGGGTTATACACAGGAGAGGATACAAGCCATGTGAGGTGTTATATACAGGAGAGGATACAAGCCATGTGAGGGGGTTATATACAGGAGAGGGCACAAGCCATGTGAGGGGATATATACAGGAGATGATGCAAGTCATGCGAGGCGGTTATATACAGGAGAGGACAGAAGCCATGTGAGGGGTTATACACAGGAGAGAATATAAGCCATGTGAGGGGTTATATATAGGAGAGGACACAAGCCATGTGAGGGGGTTATATACAGGAGAGGACACAAACCATGTGAGGGGTTATATACAGGAGAGGATACAAGCCATGTGAGGGGGTTATATACAGGAGAGGACACAAACCATGTGAGGGGTTATATACAGGAGAGGATATAAGCCATGTGAGGGGGTTATATACAGGAGAGGACACAAACCATGTGAGGGGGTTATATACAGGAGAGGACACAAACCATGTGAGGGGTTATATACAGGAGAGGACACAAGTCATGTGAGGGGGTTATATACAGGAGATGCCACAATCCATGTGAGGTGTTATATACAGGAGAGGATACAAGCCATGTGAGGTGTTATATACAGAAGAGGATACAAGCCATGTGAGGGGATATATGCAGGAGAGGATATAAGCCATGCAAGGGGGTATATACAGGAGAGAACACAAGCCATGTGAGGGGTTATATACAGGAGTGGACACAAGCTATGTGAGGGGATATATACAGGAGAGGATACAAGCCATGTGAGGGGATATATACAGGAGAGGACACAAGCCATGTGAGGGGATATATACCGGAGAGGACACAAGCCATGTGACGGGGTTATATACAGGAGGGGATACAAACCATGTGAGGGGATATATGCAGGAGAGGATACAAGCCATGTGAGGGATTATATACAGGAGAGGACACAAGCCATGCAAGGGGGTTATATTCAGGAGAGAACACAAGCCAAGTGAGGGCTTATATACAGGAGAGTACACAATCCATGTGAGGGATTATATACAGGAGAGGATATAAACCATATGAGGGGTTATATACAGGAGAGGAAACAAGCCATGTGAGGGGGTTATATACAGGAGGGGATACAAGCCATGTGAGGGGTTATATACAATTGAGGATACAAGCATGTGAGGGGTTATATACAGGAGAGGATACAAGCCATGTGAGGGGTTATATACAGGAGAGGATACAAGCCATGTGAGGGGATAAATACAGGAGAGGATACCAACCATGTGAGTGGATATATACAGGAGAGGACACAAGACAATGTGAGGGGTTATATACAGGAGTGGACACAAGCCATGTGAGAGGTTATTTACATGAGAGGATACCAGCCTTGTGAGGGGTTATATACAGGAGTGGACACAAGCCATGTGAGGGGATATATACAGGAGAGGGTATCAACCATATGAGGGGTTATATACAGGAGAGGACACAAGCCATGTGAGGGGATATATACAGGGGAGGACACAAGCCATGTGAGGGGGTTATATACAGGAGGGGATACAAGCCATGTGAGGGGTTATATACAGGAGAGGACACAAGCCATGTGAGGGGTTATATACAGGAGAGGAAACAAGCCATGTGAGTGGATATATACAGGAGAGGACACAAGACAATGTGAGGGGTTATATACAGGAGAGGATACAAGCCACGTGAGGGGTTATATACAGGAGAGGATACAAGCCATGTGAGGGGTTATATACAGGAGTGGACACAAGCCATGTGAGAGGTTATTTACAGGAGAGGATACAAGCCATGTGAGGGGGTTATATACAGGAGAGGACACAAGCCATGTGAGGGGTTATATACAGGAGACGATACAAGCCATGTGAGGGGTTATTTACAGGAGAGGATACAAGCCATGTGAGGGGTTATATACAGGAGAGGATACAAGCCATGTGAGGGGTTATATACAGGAGAGGACACAAGCCATGTGAGGACGGTTATATACAGGAGATGATACAAGCCATTCGAGGGGGTTATATACAGGAGAGGACACAAGCCATGTGAGGGGGTTATATACAGGAGAGGACACAAGCCATGTGAGGGGTTATATACAGGAGAGGATACAAACCATGTGAGGGGTTATATACAGGAGAGGACACAAGCCATGTGAGGGGTTATATACAGGAGAGGATACAAGCCATGTGAGTGGATATATACAGGAGAGGACACAAGACAATGTGAGGGGTTATATACAGGAGAGGATACAAGCCACGTGAGGGGTTATATACAGGAGAGGATACAAGCCATGTGAGGGGTTATATACAGGAGTGGACACAAGCCATGTGAGAGGTTATTTACAGGAGAGGATACAAGCCATGTGAGGGGGTTATATACAGGAGAGGACACAAGCCATGTGAGGGGTTATATACAGGAGACGATACAAGCCATGTGAGGGGTTATTTACAGGAGAGGATACAAGCCATGTGAGGGGTTATATACAGGAGAGGATACAAGCCATGTGAGGGGTTATATACAGGAGAGGACACAAGCCATGTGAGGAGGGTTATATACAGGAGAGGATACAAGCAATTCGAGGGGGTTATATACAGGAGAGGACACAAGCCATGTAAGGGGGGTATATACAGGAGAGGATACAAGCCATGTGAGGAGGTTATATACAGGAGAGGATACAAGCCACGTGAGAGGGTTATATACAGGAGAGGATATAAGCCATGTGAGGGGTTATATACAGGAGAGGACACAAGCCATGTGAGGGGGTTATATACAGGAGAGGACACAAGCCATGTGAGGGGGTTATATACAGGAGTGGACACAAGCCATGTGAGGGGGTTATATACAGGAGAGGATACAAGCCATGTGAGGGGTTATATACAGGAGAGGATACAAGCCATGTGAGGGGTTATATACAGGAGAGGATACAAGCCATGTTAGGGGGTTATATACTGGAGAGGACACGAGCCACGTGAGGGGGTTATATACAGGAGAGGATACAAGCCATGTGAGGGGTTATATACAGGAGAGGATACAAGCCATGTGAGGGGGTTATATACAGGAGAAGACACAAGCCATGTGAGGGGATTATATACAGCAGTGGACACAAGCCATATGAGGGGTTATATACAGGAGAGGATACAAGCCATGTGAGGATGTTATATACAGGAGAGGACACAAGCCATGTGAGGGGTTATATACAGGAGAGGACACAAGCCATGTGAGGGGTTATATACAGGAGAGGATACAAGCCATGTGAGTGTATATATACAGGAGAGGACACAAGACAATGTGAGGGGTTATATACAGGAGAGGATACAAGCCACGTGAGGGGTTATATATAGGAGAGGATACAAGCCATGTGAGGGGTTATATACAGGAGTGGACACAAGCCATGTGAGAGGTTATTTACAGGAGAGGATACAAGCCATGTGAGGGGGTTATATACAGGAGAGGACACAAGCCATGTGAGGGGTTATATACAGGAGACGATACAAGCCATGTGAGGGGTTATTTACAGGAGAGGATACAAGCCATGTGAGGGGTTATATACAGGAGAGGATACAAGCCATGTGAGGGGTTATATACAGGAGAGGACACAAGCCATGTGAGGAGGGTTATATACAGGAGAGGATACAAGCCATGTGAGGGGGTTATATACAGGAGAGGACACAAGCCATTTGAGGGGGTTATATACAGGAGAGGACACAAGCCATGTGAGGGGTTATATACAGGAGAGGATACAAGCCATGTGAGGGGGTTATATACAGGAGAGGATACAAGCCACGTGAGAGGGTTATATACAGGAGAGGATACAAGCCATGTGAGGGGTTATATACAGGAGAGGACACAAGCCATTTGAGGGGTTATATACAGGAGAGGACACAAGCCATGTGAGGGGTTATATACAGGAGAGGATACAAGCCATGTGAGGGGGTTATATACAGGAGAGGATACAAGCCACGTGAGAGGGTTATATACAGGAGAGGATACAAGGCTTGGGAAGGGGTTATATACAGGAGAGGATACAAGGCTTGGGAAGGGGTTATATACAGGAGAGGATACAAGCCATGTGAGGGGGTTATATACAGGAGAGGATACAAGCCATGTGAGGGGGTTATATACAGGAGTGGACACTACTGTAAATTTTAGATTTGAGGCCGTGGGCTGCATTTTTTAGCCCTGTAGTCACACGCCAGGGAGATGATGATAAACAAGGGTGCGGTCACACGTGGTGTTTGTGATGCCTTTTTTAAAAGCATTGCAGAAACGTCTGTGTTTTACATGTTACCTTGTGTTTGGTTGTTTTTCTTTCATTGTTGGAAGTGTAAGCACTGGTGTTAACATTTTCACAGCTGCTTAGATATCCAGCAATGAAGAAAAACACTTCCTAACCAGCCAAACGGCAGGGCAACATGCAAAACACATCTCAAACGCCATGTGTGACCGCACTCTTAGAAGTAATCAATAAATTGAAATTAAATGTGATGGCAAAAATGTATAAATTAAAGAAAAAACAGCTCAAACTTTCATCGCTCAGCAGGTTTAAACATTTGCAGCATGTGAAATAATTCCAATTCACATGTTAAAACAGGGTCCATGAAAAAAATTCTTCCTCTGCAACCCATGTCTCGTGTCGCAGGCGCACCCATGCACCTTGCCCGGGTCCCAGCGGTGCCTCTGTTGGCTCATTTCCAGCGTCCCGGCTCTGTAAAATTTAAAGGGCCTCCTGCGTGAATTCATGCCTCTCACAGGATGTCACCTCCCAGAGTCGTGAAAAATCAACAGCCTGGAGCGATGTTCTCGGTGCTCTGCTGGTCCCAGTGGTGGGAACCCTAGGCCTCAGATACTTATCTAACTAACTGCGGCCTCTGAAAAACACATACAGCAGCCACGCCAGTTACCTGACCTCCGCCCTCTCTGATGTGGCTTTCCATAGGTTCACCACCACTGTATTATCCCATCAGCTGTCTCATTATGCATTACATGTAAAATATAGATGAGAAATGAACAGGTTCACATGAGAAACAATGGGCAGGAATTTTAGACACTGATTCAATGGGGGTCATTTACTAAGGGCCCGATTCGCGTTTTTCCGCCGTGTTACCCGAATATTTCCGATTTGCGCTGATTTTCCCTGTATTGCCACAGGATTTTGGCGCACGCGATCAGATTGTGGCATATCGGCACTAGAATGCACGCGACGGAAATCGGGGGGCGTGGCCGAATGAAAACCCGACGGATTGGTGGACGTCGGAGGAACTACCTTAGTGAATCCCGGCCGGACCCGAATCCACCGCAGAGAACGCGCCGCTGGATCGCGAATGGACCGGGTAAGTAAATCTACCCCAATATGTTGGAAAGTGGAAACTCTTATACATCACACGATGAGAGAATTTGTCGCTATTGGACTAGTTTTGAGGCAGGGTTGTCAGATGCACATGTGCAGGCAAAGCCACTAGTGTCTCTTTTTTTTAAATGCGGCGGTTTTTCCGAACTCGTCAGGTTTTCGTTTGGCCACGCCCCCCGATTTCCGTCGCGTGCATGCCAGTGCCGAAGCGCCACAATCCGATCGCGTGCGCCAAAATCCCGGGGCAATTCAGGGGAAACCGGTGCAAATATTCGGATAACACGTTGGGAAAACGCGAATCGGGCCCTTAGTAAATGACCCCCATTGTCTTGTGAGAAGCAGGGAGCTGCATTACCAGGAACTGCCTCAATGCCATAAAAACTAAACACAAAACAGGAATTGCATAGAAATGGTATAATGGACAGAAATCCCTACAACATGCTGCCAATTGTATACAGAAGTGAGAAAGAGAAAGGGAAAAAAGCGCTATCATGTGCAGACTATTGGCAAGCAGATCAATGGTATTTAGGTGTTTTTTTGTTCTCACCTTTCTGGGTTGTGCAGTCTCATATATCCTTGTTAAATGGTTCCGCTGATTTCTAGGAAATACAAGTCAGCTAGTAGAGATAGCAACTGAGGAAGAGTCCGTTACGGACTTCAAACGTGTATTGCCCCCTATTTATTTTACTCTGTGTTACTTTACCATATGTTTTTAAGTATAACCAATGATTTTAAGGTCAGTTTGACAATTTTGTAAAGGAAAAAAACAAAATATTAACCATATATACTCGAGTATAAGCCTAGTTTTTCAGCACAAAAAATGTGCTGAAAACCCAAACTCGGCTTATACTCAAGTTAAAAAAATATAGGTTTTTACCAGGATTTTGTGGTAAAATTAGGGACCTCAGCTTATACTTGGGTCAGCTTATACTCGAGTATATACGGTATCAACTTGTTTATCAGTCACATAGAAACGTGGACATCAGGACATCCTGCAATGGCTCTCGCTCTTCACGCTGCGCCATGTGATGGGGCCATTGGGTTTACATGTGGTTTAAAAATTCTTAACAATATCATGCAGGTTACTTTACTCACAAATTTCTATTCAAAATATGAACAATTTCTGTCTCCTGGAAAACCCCTTTTATTGTCATTTATAAACATGTTTTATTTGCTCTCAATATTGTGCCCTTTATTTGTTTAATGAGGAACTCCTGGCTTCCCCTTTTTATTTAGATGTGGTTTCGTTTGATAGACATTCTGACGGCTGCCCTCATTTATGAATAGAGGGGTCTCCAAGAGCTTACAATCTAACTGGAATAGGGTGACGCATACATTACATAGATGGTGATAGTTATTGTCTTGGCAAGAATAATATCAGTAAGAGTGTATGAAGAATTGTTCTATGGAGAATCTAAACCAACATTTCGGGTTTGGGTATAAACCATAGATTGGGCCTATGTGACACCATTGCATAGATGAGTATTATACTGTAGAAATCGAGGTAGATTGGTACAACATGAAGTCGTTCGTCATTTGATGTAGTTCTCTAATATTATATTGTGATATCATTTATTACATTTATATTTGGCTTCATTGCAGAAAATTACTGTATGAATCCAACTAGAAGCTGTTATCGAGCAGGCGACGCTACGTCACCATGGAAACCACCTGATCACCACAGATCTCGCCCCCAGAAGCCCCTTTCTAGATGATCGTCCCATGCATTTTCTTTACTTTAGTCCCATTGAAATTTGGAAAGGGGAATTTTTTGGGTTTTGTATTTCATAAATTTTTGAAAAAAGTGTACGTGACCCCCTTCTAGAACAAATACATATCACAAACCAAGAGGCTTAACAAATATAGACTATACATTCCATTTAAAGCTCCTATCCTATAAATACAAATCCCTGTATGTTCTACAGAGACCCCAAGATTCCACCTCAATAAAGACCTCAAGATCAGACTACTCACCTACAAGGACGAGAATGTCCCTTTAATGCAAGCTCCAGACAAAACTACCCCATAGACATGTCCGACTACCCCCCAATAGTTAGTCCTTGTTTTTACCGATGTGGGTAAAAACATGTAAGCTAATAACAAGAATACTCGCTGCTCTGAAGAACAAAGAGGCGCAAAGCATTCCAAGAAGAAGCATCCCGAGAAGAAGCATTCCGAGAAGAAGCATTCCGAGAAGAAGCATTCCGAGAAGAAGCATTCCGAGAAGAAGCATTCCGAGAAGAAGCATTCCAAGAAGAAGCATTCTGAGTAGAAGCATTCCAAGAAGAAGCATTCCGAGAAGAAGCATTCCAAGAAGAAGCAAGCGCGTATCTAACCCATAGAATCATCTAGGGGCAGACAAATAGTGTACAGCTAAGAAAGTCCAGGTGAGTGCCAACCTATGTTTCTATAATCTCTCTATCACATGTTCCACCGGCCTAATGTTGGTGTCTGGATGACCTTTTCAGGGGTAGATCGGCCATTGACTCTACAGAGTCAGGACTAACAGAAGAAAAGAAGCCACCAGCAGGACACGGCTCCCTTACACAAGCCCAACCTCATCATGTTTCCAAACATAAGAGACCTTAAGCAACTCTTCTCCCTAACTTCTCCAGGGTTCAGAGTTTACTGAATGTGAGACTTACTTTGAAAAATATATTTTCTAAACAATATTCATCGTCTACCAGCAAATCAACTTATGATTCTCTGACTTTTCCTGCTTCTTTGATTCTGTCGGCCGCTAGACTGCACCCAATCATAGGGTAACTGTAAAAATAATTTTCAGGGTTTCAATGGAGAAAGTGTCTGAGCAATGATCTACTTGTAGCCTCAGGCTCCGGCATCGTATAGATCAGTGATTTTCAACCAGTGTGCCCTGGCACACTAGTGTGCTACGACACATGGTCGGGTGTGCCACGGGGAAAGTTCCCCAAACTACGGTGCCCCCTGTGTTTTGTTTCCTGGCAATGTGCAGCGATGCGCAGTCACAGCTTCTTACAATGTAGGAGACGTGTACAATAACACATGTGCAAGCTTTGAACTTCGCGCGACAAAATGATGTCACCGAGGCCGGCGCATCATCCTGAGAGCGGAGAGACTCTCGCATTTGCCCACCGCCAAGGTTATGCCCACCAATAATGCTGACTATATAAGCTTTTGCCAGAGTATATGAACTGTTGGCAGAATACTCAGCATATGAGCTGGTACTTTTAGTACTCCAGCAGTATACTGCATATAACAATGAGAAATACTATAGTCATGAGGCTGGAGTACTATGCTGAGTATATGAGCTGGCACTTGTACTCTGGCCTCATGGCCATAGTACTTCTCATTGTACCCCTTTATTTTGCAGTATATGAGCCACATAATAATCAGCACCATATACTAAAAACAGGGAGAAACTGAGAACTGTTGAGGAAGAGCTTTGTGTGTGTCTTTCCACCATTCCTGCCAGGATATCCCTTTTGTGTTTATCAAATCAGGCCCAGGTCTCACACTGAGTGAGTAAAATAAATGTAGAATCTATATTATTAACTATGTGTATAATATGACTGTTTTAGTGTCATTTTGTGCTATTTTGGTTGGTGGTGTGCTCCAGGACTTCCTAGTATAAAAAGTGTGCCGCGGCTCAAAAAAGGTTGAAAATCACTGGCATAGATGTTACTGTGACACAAAACACACAACTAAACATTGTACAGACCATGTACCCCCCATGGCAATGGTGCCCAATCTTTATCTGATAACCCAATTATCCTTGGCTTATTCATTGATATTATTTAGACTCTCGTTTCAGGTTCTTCCTCATTTCGGAACAAGAGAAAAGAATCTAGATTTTGCTGACAGGAACTAAAAAGAGGAAGAGGGATGAGATTTAGGCATGAAATATAAAGCCTCGGGGATAAGTGACAAGATAACAGGTCGGATGAGCAATGCTGAGATATTCCTGAAAGGTAATTCATTCATAGAAATCCCTTACGCTGTAATAGTATTAGGGACTTTTGGGGGATATTTTTGGGTTATAAGATGTACCTGATTATAACATATGGAAAGGCAGAAAAAACTGTAGCTGCACAAACAAAAATCTTGTTTTTATTTATTTTTGTGGGGCTAAAAGGGGTAAGTAGTTCAGTCTAAGGTTTTCAGTCTACAACTTCAACTAATAATGCAAAAGAGAACGAAGATGCAAAAGCGTTTAAATAAATAGGTTTTGCTTTTTGTTTTAAAACTCTTTAAAAGCACTTTTCTTGTTTTTTTTATGTGTATTTAAGTGCCAATAATTTTTTATATTCCACCCATAGAATAACCGTAAGTGATGTAAGTGTCAGGAAAACATTTCCTTTATGTTTTATAATGCTTTTGTTTGCTTTGTCCAGACCCCGGTTTGGTCATGTGATCTCGAACTGACCCGTCAGCTCACACGGTCTGTTATGTGGGAACGGGATGAGAGTTTTCCCATTTTCTCATTCATTCCTATAAGATTCTGAAAATCAACATTATAGAAGTAATTTGGAAAAATGGCCTCCTGGCTGGTCACACATCAGTTTGCTGATCACATGATTCTGCCGTTGTGGGTGTAGAAGGTCGTATCTGGACTCAGGGGGGATCCTAGTTACCCCTTAGTGACATAAGAGAACAATTTGAACACATACTTGTAGCAATTGAGGAACATTTAGAAACACTAAATCACCATATTGGTCAGTAAAAGGTCTTAAAGAGGACCTGTCAGATCTACTTGGGACCCTAAACCAATTAAAGGTCCCATAATGACCTGCTTATCAGTTAGCGCAACCTTCTTTTCAAAAAAACCAAACATTTATTATAAATGATTATAATGACTTATACTTACCTACATGTGTCTGATGGGGCACATTGGAGTCACATCTGCAGATCCTGTGCCTCCTTTTGAAGCTAGTATAATATTCCACTTTCATTGTGCACGTGCTGCACCTACGGCACTTGCGCAGTGAGGTCGGGGTGTACTGTGCCGGCTCCACTTGCTAAAATGCGCAGGCTCCAAGAGTTACAGAAATAGGAAAGTAAAAATGCTTTTTTTTTAACACAACCATGTAGATGGTTATTTGGGAAACTAAACTACTGGTTTACATGATGTGGATGTTGTAGACATGTTAGGATGGTTTGACCAAGAAGTCAAATCCCAGTTTATCCTCAAACCAAGGGGACACTTGTGGCCAATCAAAGCCGTGGCTAGTTGTTAGTGGCATCAATATGGCGGAATGGCTGTTCGAAGCCAATCTGGCAATATGTCCGGAGCGCCCCCAAACCTGAACGGAAAGTTCAGGTCCACTCATCTCTACTTAGTCAACTAAAAGTCTGTTCCCATTATGTGCAATCTAAACCCAAAAATGTAAGGATAGTATCCCACAGGCCTTCAGATTTGACCAAGACCTTAGAAATTCTAATATCAGGCCAAACCCTTCTTTTTACGTATCGGTTCAGTGGATGGTAGGTCACAGGTTCACCATCATGTATTTGTTTTGGTGTTTTCGTCACTGACTGCTGTTACATGACCAAAGATTGTGTCATTGCTCTGAAATATTTGAAGTCATGTTAGTGAATTGGATAGAATCTTGACCATAAGCATTCTCTGATTGTGACCCCAGTAAATCTCTGAATTTTGGCCTTTTGTTTCACTTGGTCCATCGATGGATCTTCTGGTACTTAGATCTTCTGCTGAGGGGATTCACGGGATCATCAGTGTATTCTGTTGTGTCTTCTATTGGCAGTGTTGGGCTGAGAGTTAGGCAGGGGTTAAAGCCTTGTGTTTTTTATCTTGGCTTAGCTATGAAGCTTCATGGAGACCGGTATTCCATTTGTAAATCCACATATTTGGTTACCTCCCTGAGTGGTTCTATTCTGTGTGTCTGGTTTCTAGTTGCCTAAATTTTGCTTAGTTCTCGGAACATCCATTGCCTTTATGATTTTGTACTGCATTGCAATCATGTTGTAATCTTTATATTTGACCTGCTGCAGTGTCCTGCTGACTCCTGCTTTGTTTCCCATTTTCCCCTTGTTCACCTTATTTAACATAAGGAACAAGTTGGGAAGTTGTAATTTAGGGTGGTCGTCAAGTAGTCAGGGCCAGCGTTAAGGTTAGTATCAGAGTTCACGTCCCTTACCCCCACCTGACCTGACTTCCCCTCCAAAGTGAGTGTGTGGTCAATGCCGGAGTGTGCTGTGCACTTTTTGGTGGTTTGAACTTTCACAAGATCTCACTTGTTGTTTTTTTTTTTTTTTACTTACCGCTGATTTTACACTTTTAAAGCAGATGCTAAATTTCCTTTGTTTTTTGACCGAACACATTTTCAATTTTTCTGTACAAGGTAATATTTATGTATACAGAGTAGTTTTTTGGACTTTTCAATGGGATACATAGGGTCTTATTGTTATGCTATTTTTAGTCAGTTTTAATTTTTTTTTTAATATCTGGAAGTAAAAAGAAAATAAAGTTATAAGACATGATTAATCAGACCTGCCTCGCTTCTATTGCTCCATGACTGAGTTCTGATGGAACCTACTGGTCAGGAAAAGTATTACAGTTACAAGGGATTTTCATGTTTGGAGTTTCCAAAACACAAAAAGTTATTTCATCCATTTCCTACCTATAAGGGAACTATGAATTCCAAAATGTATCTCAAACCAATAACAAAAGCTTAACCTCTTAGATAACCCCTAATCTATCATCCAAATTTATCATGATAAACCTACTATAAATCCAGGCACTGTGACTGTGATAATCTTCTTATATTTGTTATCCATGGCCTCCTTCCTTCTAAAATCAGCTTTTACAAGGTTAATGAGCCAGACGGATTCCAGATTCCCTCTGTGCTGTAGCTTCATAGGCTGCTACACTGTATTTCTCCCCACTACTCCCTCAGCACTTCCCCCTCCTTCTGCCTGATCACAGGGCAGCAGTAGCTTTCAGCACATGATGGGGGAGTGCTCCTGGAAAGTGTAGCAACCTGCAAAGCTACATCACAGAGGGGCTCTGGTAACACCCCCAGAGCCCTTCTCGCACATTAGCATTTTTGTAATGTCCCTGGTTTATCATGAAGAATTTTCATGGTGGATTTGCTTTAAGTTTTATTGCTAGGGGATTTTTTTTTTGCTGGGCAACCGTGTAATCATGGAGAGACCAGAGCTGTCATAATCTTCTCTTTCTGAACCCTAATTTAGACGACCTGTAAACAATCTGTGCTGCTCTTGGTCCATTTTTTCTCTCTGTATAATCATTCCTTGATCCGTACGTTCATAAAAACATGGCTGTCTTTATACCGATTCACCATTTTTGGGAAACCACAAAAAACAAAAGGCTGACAAATTATGACACTTGATTGGTTATGGGTGGGTCCACAAATAAAGACTCGATAGCGGTGTGGCATCTATATTTTCATGTTCTTATAGTCCTCTATAGGAAGGCAAGCGACAGGCTCTGAATTATCTACAATCCCCTCACTGATCTCTGAAAAACACATGTGCATGGGTCCAGTGATACGAATGCATCAGTGTATGGTCCGCACAATACGCACCCAGAACCAGCGTGCAGGACGTGCTGGACATGCCCTATATCTCACAGTACACCGTCATTGTGCGGTGAGACAACGTGTGCTCAACGCACTGTGACCGGGCGCCATAGACGTCAATGTGGACCAATATGCGGCGTATATATCGCTTCCCATTATGTTCGTGGAAATAAGCCCTTAGTTGTATTGGATAGCACCTTATAGGGGACCTCCTCTATATGGTGCATATACCTTGATAGGACACATAGTTGGGTATTAACTCTATAGGAAACCCCGGTGGACATTGCTGTAAAGGGAGACATTTTTTAAGTTACATGTCTTAATCAAAAAATTAGAATTTTGATAATATTATTTGTTTCCATCTACAGTCAAATCAATTTTTATTTCATGTTCTTATAGTTACTAAAGAGAGAAAATGCTGGCGTTCGGGTCATATCTTCTGGTCCTTCTGGGCATCCCAGGTATTTGTCTATCACTGGTGGAGCTAAATGTTTTCATAATTTATCATTAATTCTGAGAATTAATAATACCCATAAACTCCCAGTTTTCTCTTATTGATACGTATTTTCCTGGAATATAAACCCTGTGATATGATGCCAGAAAACCTGCTCCTGCCCCTATTTCCTGTTCCTATGGGACCCACTTTGGCCAATCAATGGCATCCTCAGACCAAGGTGTCCCTTGTAGAGATGAGCGAGCACTAAAATGCTCGAGTGCTCGTTATTCGAGACGAACTTTTCCTGATGCTCGAGTGCTCATCTCGAATAACGAGCCCCATTGAAGTCAATGGGAGACTCGAGCATTTTTCAACGGGACCATGGTTCAGGAATAAAATGTGTTATTTAATTGAAAAAGAATGTCTTCTGATAAGTTAGCAGATGTATGCAAACATCTGCAATCTATTCTTCACTGTTCCGCACGTATATTATCTCCCGACAAGTTAGCAGATGTGAAGAACAGTGAAGAATAGAATAAAAACAGTGAACACAGTGAACACAGGATCATTTAAGTGAAAAACGCAGTGAAGAACACAGTGAAGAATAGATTACAGATGTTCTGCACATCTGCTTACTTGTCGGGAGATACGCTCCTCTTCTTCCACTGAAGTCTCCGTGCTGCCCCGATGTCTCCATGTGCTGCCCTGATGTCTCCATATGCTGCCCCGATGTGTCTCCGTGCTGCCCCGATGTGTCTCCGTGCTGCCCCGATGTGTCTCCGTGCTGCCCAATGTGTCCATGCGCTGCCCCGATGTCTCCATGTGCTGCTCCCCGGTGTCTCCATGTGCTGCTCCCCGGTGTCTCCATGTGCTGCTCCCCGGTGTCTCCATGTGCTGCTCCGATGTGTCTCCGTGCTGCCCCGATGTGTCTCCGTGCTGCCCTGATGTGTCTCCGTGCTGCCCGATGTGTCCATGCGCTGCCCCGATGTCTCCATGCACTGCCCCGATGTCTCCATGTGCTGCTCCCCGGTGTCTCCATGTGCTGCTCCCTGGTGTCTCCATGTGCTGCTCCCCGGTGTCTCCATGTGCTGCTCCCCGGTGTCTCCATGTGCTGCTCCCCGGTATCTCCATGTGCTGCTCCCCGGTGTCTCCATGTGCTGCCCCGATGTGTCTCCGTGCTGCCCCATATGTCTCCGTGCTGCCCCGATGTGTCCATGAGCTGCCCCGATGTCTCCATGCGCTGCCCCGGTGTTTCCATATGCTGCTCCCTGGTGTCTCCATGTGCTGCTCCCTGGTGTCTCCATGTGCTGCTCCCTGGTGTCTCCATGTGCTGCTCCCTGGTGTCTCCATGTGCTGCTCCCTGGTGTCTCCATGTGCTGCTCCCCGGTGTCTCCATGTGCTGCTCCCCGGTGTCTCCATGTGCTGCTCCCCGGTGTCTCCATGTGCTGCTCCCCGGTGTCTCCATCTGCTGCTCCCCGGTGTCTCCATGTGCTGCTCCCCGGTGTCTCCATGTGCTGCTCCCAGGTATCTCCATGTGCTGCCCCGATGTGTCTCCTTGCTGCCCCATATGTCTCCGTGCTGCCCCGATGTGTCCATAAGCTGCCCCGATGTCTCCATGCGCTGCCCCGGTGTTTCCATATGCTGCTCCCTGGTGTCTCCATGTGCTGCTCCCTGGTGTCTCCATATGCTGCTCCCTGGTGTCTCCATGTGCTGCTCCCTGGTGTCTCCATGTGCTGCTCCCCGGTGTCTCCATGTGCTGCTCCCCGGTGTCTCCATGTGCTGCTCCCCGGTGTCTCCATGTGCTGCTTCCCGGTGTCTCTGTGCTGCTCCCCGGTGTCTCTGTGCTGCTCCCCGGTGTCTCTGTGCTGCTCCCTGGTGTCTCTGTGCTGCTCACTGTGTTCTTCAATGTGTTCTTCACATACTATTTTGTTTGCACCGTTCCGCGCGTATCTTCCGACAAGTAAGCAGATGTGCCGAACATCTGTAATCTATTCTTCACTGTGTTTTTCACTGTGTTTTTCACTTAAATGATCCTGTGTTCACTGTGTTCACTGTTTTTATTCTATTCTTCATTGTTCTTCACTGTGTTTTTTAAATTAAATGCTCGATCTCGAGCAGGGGAAATACTCGTCCGAGCAACGAGCCGTCTCGAGTACCTTAATACTTGAACGAGCATCAAGCTCGGACGAGTATACTCGCTCATCTCTAGTCCCTTGCTCTTGCTTTACAAGTCATGTCCCATGGTCCAAGAAGGCAACTGATCGCCAAAGGGTATACCAAGATCCCATTGTTCATGCTGAGATTGGCAGTCGTGGGAGAGAAAGTACACTTAATTTTTTTGGCTTTCCTACATAGGCCCCCATAAGGTTTTACAGGATTTCTTTCAAATGTATCTACCAAAGTGGTTTTAGAGTTATATAGTGGAAAACCTTAACTTACAGGAAAGACTTACTTGGTCTTTAGCTCTCCCCGGCTCCTCATTTCTGCAGCATGAGGCCACTGTGTCTTATTGACTCCTCATTGACTCCTTACACTTGGCTAGAACTGTTGGTGATCACATGACTGCTCTGGTCAAACCATGGCCGCGGAGCTTACAGAGCGGAGACATCAGATTTCTCCCTCCTGTGATCGCAGTGGTCATGTGACAGCTGACACTTCCAGCCCGACTGGAGAGGACAACAAAACACAACCACAGGACCATGCAGCTGAAGTAAGTAAGTACTTTTTATATATCCAGCCCCCAGTTCCTCCGAGTCATTGGGTTTTCTTTATGACAGTAAAAACCCCTTTAAGAATGACTCTACTAGATTAATTAATAAAATATTTGATATAAACCTTCATCTTTCTAGGTGTTTACTGCGACTGGGGAGTGTTTTACCCCAATAACGTGAAGGGTGTCTCCGAGTCCTGTGCCGTCATCCCATGCACCTTTAACTACCCAAGTGATGTTCAAGCTCTGGATGGAATTGTCAAAATTTGGTACAAAGACTTTAACAGTAACCGAAAGCTAGTGTACCATCCTTCTGACCCAGTAGATCAGGCGTTTGTGAGCCGCATGGAATCGGTGGGCGACACTACGGCCAAAAATTGCACCATCCTAATCAAAAACCTCCAAACATCGGACTCCGGGGTGTATAATTTCAGATTTGAGATTGTTAATAACAATAAATGGTCAGAAAGAAATGTGGTCCAGTTGGAAGTGACAGGTGAGTCACCAGAATCTGCTACTTGCGGAGGGGAAGATATTATGAAGGCTTCACAATTTACTTCTCTATAAAAGCTGTTGACTTATTGGGGGGGGGGGGTGTTCCAATTAGCCTGGAAAATGCCCTGGCCAGCAGTAATGGAGGTGGAGGATAAAAAAGGTACTTACCTCTTTCCATTTCACCTCTTCCAATGCCAACACTTCCAGCACAAGAACTCTAGCACAAGATGGCGGAGCCATAGCGGAAACCATTTTTACAACCCTTGTTTCCGGTGGCCAATTGTCTTACAAGTTCACTGGAATACTTCTATTATAATGAAATGTAGTTTATCAACTATTTTCACAATGTAGTCCTTATAGTCAGTGTCTGACTAGGGTTCCTGTGGACTCATTCTTCATCATCCGAAAGGAAATAGAGGCCAGCAGCCAACAAATTGCTGGACCTCTGAGATTCAGTATTGGTTTGAACCAGCGCCCACCGGAGGATCCTCTGGTTCTCTGGTGGGCCAGTCCGACACTGCTTATAGTAATGTCCTTGTTCCTAATATTCTAGGGAATATTTTATTCTAGGGGATCTAAATTCTAGGGACGTAACTTCTGGGGTGCTTCCTCACACTGCTTTGTTCTGAATTTTTTTTGGCACTGAATTTCCACACAGTTTTAGTATTCAACAAGAAGTCAACTGCAGCTCATGTTCAAAGCAGAATTTAGGGAGGAGAGCTAAGTGCACAGCAGTGTGAGGATATGCCTCCAATTTGTGGGCCTGTCTTCATAATGTAACCCTTTTTGCAGAGGATCTCCTCACTCCAGAGGTTATGGTTCCACCAGAAATTAATGAAGGCTCTTCAGTAACGTTTCAGTGCTCGACACCGTATTTTTGTCCTGATGGCTCGGTGTTACTAGAATGGACTGGTTATTCTTCGGTGAGCTCAGACCTACCCTACGCCGTACAGATGGACACAAGCGGGGTTCTTTTTACCAGGAACCTGACCACAAGCTTCACCTGGATGGACCATGGGAAAAAAATTCAGTGTGCAGTGTCTACTGGGAAGAAAAGGACAACTAAAGAAATCACTCTCAATGTTGCACGTAAGTCAGAATTTGGAGCCCACATCTAGGTCCTGTGTTCTGGAGTTAAAAAGGACAAAGACCAAACAGGCCCATTTTCACCTCTATATTCATCGGTAGGGTGACAATATAGATATACAATATATACAGATATACAGTATTGTACTACTACTCCTAACCTGTACATATGAGCAGATCACAACTTATCCTGCATTTACAGTATAGACATATTCCATTACTACTACTCCTATCCTGTATATATGAGCACAGCACAGTACTACTACTCCTATCCTGTATATATGGGCACAGCACAGTACTACTACTCCTATCCTGTATATATGAGCACAGCACAGTACTACTACTCCTATCCTGTATATATGAGCACAGCACAGTACTACTACTCCTATCCTGTATATATGGGCACAGCACAGTATTACTACTCCTATCCCGTATATATGGGCACAGCACAGTACTACTACTCCTATCCTGTATATATGGACACAGCACAGTACTACTACTCCTATCCTGTATATATGAGCACAGCACAGTACTACTACTACTACCCTGTATATATGAGCACAGCACAGTACTACTACTCCTATCCTGTATATATGGACACAGCACAGTACTACTACTCCTATCCTGTATATATGGGTACAGCACAGTACTACTACTACTACCCTGTATATATGAGCACAGCACAGTACTACTACTCCTATCCTGTATATATCAGCACAGCACAGTACTACTACTCCTATCCTGTATGTGTGGGCACAGCACAGTACTACTACTTCTATCCTGTATATATGGGCACAGCACAGTACTACTACTCCTATCCTGTATATATGAGCACAGCACAGTACTACTACTCCTATCCTGTATATATCAGCACAGCACAGTACTACTACTCCTATCCTGTATATATGGGCACAGCACAGTACTACTACCCCTATCCTGTATATAACAGCACAGTACTACTACTCCTATCCTGTATATATGGGCACAGCACAGTACTACTACTCCTATCCTGTATATATGGGCACAACACAGTACTACTACCCCTATCCTGTATATAACAGCACAGTACTACTACTCCTATCCTGTATATATGAGCACAGCACAGTACTACTACTCCTATTATGTACAACATTTACCCTCATATCAGTATGAGCCAAATGTACACTTGAATGGTGAATGTATATTATTATATTTTGGGGGATTTTCACTTACAATCTTTCACCAGGGAGTTTCCTATGGTGCATTATACAATGGGTATTGTAGTCAGGTAGACCCCCCCCCCCCCAAATGAAAGCGGAAAAACAAAAAACTGCCGGTTCAGCTGGTGCTGGATGACTTGAACATGGATAAATCTCTCGGGGAATAAAGAGGATAAATCTAAAAGTGAGAAAGTGACTTAAGACCAGAGGTAAAAACAGACGACGCGTTTCACATTCAGAAGGAAGGAGTCATGGGGTCTTCCATATAGAGGGGACATTATGCTTTAATATCTAAGAACAGGGAGGGGGACGTGATAGAGGCCTGACATTATAACATCTACAAAAGTACAAACTGGAAGATTTAGCTATTAATATATTTATACATTTTTATATTTATGTATTAATATTCCGGCTCCTGATATTTTTGTATTAGAAACACAACTATAATTGTATTTTGTATAATATAAGGCGATAGGTTGTTGTTATAAGAAGCATCCAACTCCCTCACCCCACCCCCGATCACTCCCCCCACCCCCGATCACTCCCCCACCCCCGATGACTCCCCTCCCCTCCCCTTCCTGTTATTTTTTTTTTATAATCTAATGATCTTTATTAACATTTTCTTTTATGAAATAGAGAATTATCATAATATTTCTTATACAAAGTGTTTGTAAAGACATTCATTTTACATAATTCCACATCACAAGATAAATAATTAGTACAGCACCAGACTGCTCCAGTCCCTAACCAGATTTCCCCATCCCCTAACCATACACCCCACCCCCTAACTAGACTGCCCCACTCTCTAACCAGACTGCCCCACCCCCTAACTAGACTGCCCCATTCTCTAACCAGACTGCCCCACTCTCTAACCAGACTGCCCCACCCTCTAACCAGACTGTCCCACTCTCTAACCAGACTGCCCCACCCCCTAACCAGACTGTCCCACTCTCTAACCAGACTGCCCCACCCCCTAACTAGACTGCCCCACCCCCTAACCAGACTGTCCCACTCTCTAACCAGACTGCCCCACCCCCTAACTAGACTGCCCCATTCTCTAACCAGACTGCCCCACTCTCTAACCAGACTGCTCCACCCTCTAACCAGACTGTCCCACTCTCTAACCAGACTGCCCCACCCCCTAACCAGACTGTCCCACTCTCTAACCAGACTGCCCCACCCCCTAACTAGACTGCCCCACTCTCTAACCAGACTGCCCCACCCTCTAACCAGACTGTCCCACTCTCTAACCAGACAGTCCCACCCCCTAACTGGACTTCCCCACCCCCTAACTTGACTTCCCCACCCCCTAACTGGACTGCCCCACCCTCTAACCAGACTGCCCCACCCTCTAACCAGACTGTTCCACCCCCTAACTGGACTTCCCCACCCCCTAACTGGACTTCCCCACACCCTAACTGGACTGCCCCACCCTCTAACCAGACTGCCCCACTCTCTAACCAGACTGCCCCACTCTCTAACAAGACTGCCCCACTCTCTAACAAGACTGCCCCACTCTCTAACAAGACTGCCCCCCCTAACCGGACTGCCCCACCCCCTAACCAGACTGCCCCACCCCGTAACCAGACTGCCCCACTCTGTAACCGGACTGCCCAACCCCCTAACCGGACTGCCCCACCCCTAACTGGACTGCCCCATTCTCTAACCAGACTGCCCCATTCTCTAACCAGACTACTCCACCCCCTAACCATACTGTCCCACCCCCTAACCAGACTGCTCCACCCCCTAACCGGACTGCAAAGTCACCCTTCTCAACTCATCTCTCATGTTAGTTTAATGTTATTTTGTGCCCTCATTCCAGTTATAGTTCCCGCTATTGCCCTTTCCACATTTAGTAGAAAATTTAGTCTAAACTTAGCGGCCAATTTTATGTCTTCGTAAAAAGTACGCAATTTGGGATTGGTCAATAACCTGTTCAGAAGGTTATTGTATAATAATAGTAATCTATTGTATTTAACAGGTAGGGATAGTGGTAGAGCCTGAATATTATATGAAACTGAGAGAAACAGTTTTCATATTCTTAAAAATATTGTGGCTCATTTACTAAGGGGCCAAATCGCCGGGTTTCCCGAATGTTACCATTTTGCGCCATTTGTCCCTGAATTGCCCCGGGTTTTTGGTGCCGGATTGTGTCGCATCGGAGCCGGCTTGCATGCGATGGAAATCGGGGGGCGTGGCCATCGGAAAACCCGACGGATTCGGAAAAACCACAGTATTTAAAAAACTATTTGTGTCGCTTAACACGCACTCACATGCACCGGGATGAAGAAGGCCACTTCGGACAACGCGCGGCTGGGTCGCGAATGGATCGGGTAAATAAATGTGCCAGATTATCCCAAAAACTGATTCTTTGTGGGCGTTGGGTGGGGGTGCATGGAGAGGGCTCAGCCCGTGAGCCCTCTCCGTGCATCTGCACCCGACGCGTGCAAAAAAACCCTGTTTTTGGGACCAGTTTCCCTCTCCATAGTTTAAGTCAGTACATGATGCTCGGGGGAGAGGCAACCTCAACAAAGACGTGGACGCTGCCATCTTTTAAACGGTGCTGGGGTGTTTCCCGGTGGCAAACAAAGGGTTAACGCCGACGATCGTTGCTAGCCCGTGAGCCCTCTTCATACACCAATCATAGCTCGACAATGGATATAGCAGTGAGCGTGTAGGGGGTAATCACAGTTCATACAGGTCAGCTTATATATGTCCTTTACACAACAGTGGGTACGGATAGTATTCAGACCCCTTTACATTTTCACTCTTTGTTTTATTGAAGCCAATTGGTAAGATAAAAAAAATTATTATATACTATGCATCCTATTTTGTCAAAAAAGAGAAATGTAGATATTTTTGCTAATTAAAATATCACATTTCGGAAGTATAAAGACGCTGATCTGATCTGATCCTCCTTGAGATGGTGCTACTTCTTCATTGGAGTCCAGCTGTGTTTAATTAAACTGAACTTCATTAGGAAAGGCACACACCTATCTATATAAGACCACAGACTGCACAGTGCATGTCAGAGCAGATGAGAATAATGAGGTCTAAGGAATTGCCCAAGGAGCTCAGAGACCGAATTGTGGAAGGCACGGATCTGGCCAAGGTTACAAAAAAATTTCTGCCGCTCTCAAGGCTCCTAAGAGCACAGTGGCCTTTATAATCCATAAATGGAAGAAGTTTGGGATGACCACAACTCTTCCTCGACCTGGCTATCCAGCCAAACTAAGCAGCTGTGGAAGAAGAGCCTTGGTGAGATAAAGAAGAATCCAAGATCCCTGAGGCTGAGCTCCAGAGATGGGAATTACCTATCCAGTGGCGTAACTAGGAGAGACAGGGCCCCCTAGCAGGCTACTGCATGGGCCCCCCCCCCTTCCCACTTAAAAAATATACATATTAGTATACTCACACATGCAATTTAAAGTCACATATAAATACATTCATGTGCATATACACATACATACATACAAGGTATATAGACACCATATACACATCACAGATACTGCATTATGAAGTTTTTCTCACCTGGTTATGGGGATCCTCTGCCTCGTCCTTGCAGATCCTCCCCAGTTCCCTCCCTCAGGTTGGATGATGAATGTTGTTGGAGGCCATTTATTGGTCATCCCAAACTTCTTCCATTTATGGATTATAAAGGCCACTGTGCTCTTAGGAGCCTTGAGAGCTGCAGAAATTTTTTTGTAACCTTGGCCTCCAACAACATTCATACATCACAGTATATGTTATATACATATTATGCTGAACATGTGCAGTACAATATAGATATAATGGTGCACATCCTCCATGCTTTATTGTGTCAGGTCGGATGACGGGGACCCCTGACACTGCGGGCCCCATAGCGGCTGCTATGGCTGCTACCACTGTAGTTACGCCCCTGTACCTATCACTGCAGCCTCCAGCAGTCGGGGCTTTATGGCAGAGTCTGGAAGCCTCTGCTCAATGCAAGCCACATACAGTGTGCAAAACACATGGAGGACTCCCAAACTATTAGGAAGAAGATTCTCTGCTCTGATGACACAAAGATTAAACTTATTGCTGTTAATTCTAAACGGTGGAGAGAACCAGGCATTGCTCATCTCCTGCCAAATACATCCCAAACAGGGACACATGGAGGTGGCAGCCTCATGGTATAGGATGGGGGGGAGGGTAATGGTTGAAATTGAAGGAAAGATGAATGTGATCAAGAACAAAGATATCCTGGATGAAACCCTTGTTCCAGAGTGCTCCGGACGTCAGACTGGGCCGAAGGTTCAACTTCCAGCAATGACCCTAAGCAAGCAGGTGAAATAACATAGCAAAGGCTTCAGAACATCTCTGTGATCATTCCTGACCGGCCCAGCCAGAGCCCAGATCTAAACACAATTGAGCATCTCTGGAGAGACTTGAAAATGGCCTCCAACAACATTCATCATCCAACCCGAGGGAGGGAACTGGGGAGGATCTGCAAGGACGAGGCAGAGGATCCCCATAACCAGGTGAGAAAAACTTCATAATTCCCAAGAAGACTCCTGGCTGCACCAGCACCAAAGCTGCTTCCACTCAACACTGAGCAAAGGGGCTGAATACTTATAACCATGTGATACTTCAGTTTTTCTTGTTTAATAAATTAGCACCAATACCTACTTTTCTTTTTTTAATCATCTGTTAAGTGCACATTAATGAGAAAAAAAAGAAACTTTTTGAACTTTCCAATTGGCTGCAATGACCCAAAAAGTTAAAAATTTAAAGGAGTCTGAATACTTTTTGTCCCCACTGTATATGGAATTTAACAGGGCCAGTAGGTCTGGGGATTAGAAAAAAGAAAGGATACTTACCCCCATCTGACTTCCCATACTTGTGCCATGGTGCTCTGGTCTGTGCTCCAGTCAGTTGCTACAGAGGTCACGGGAAGGAGGGGGGACATTCAGCAGTGATGTGATTGTTTTATCTTATGTGACCTCTGTGGCCACCTTCTCACCCCAGTGCACAAGTGACCTCTGACGCTTTTGACCCAGGGGTCACAGAAGAATCTCACATCACAAGATTTGGGAACCAAAGGGAGGTAAGTACTTATCTTTCTTTTCCAGCATCGCATTCCCATAAAAACACCCCTTTAACATGTAATGTGAAATATGGAATATTGTGTTCTCATTGATCTACATAAATCCATCCATAGATGCCCCAAAAGGTGTGACCATCAGATTGAAACCTCCCTCTGGAAATATCAAAGAGGGGGATCCTGTAACCCTGACCTGTCAGGTCAATAGCAGCCACCCCTCAGTGACCACTTACACCTGGTACAAGGATGGACAGCAAATTTCCAAAGAAATGGTTATAACATTCAGCAGCCTGTCCAGGAACGACCATGGAAAGTATCGGTGTGAGGCGGAGAATCCATTGGGTCAAGCATCGTCAGATATCGCCCGACTGATTGTATTCTGTGAGTAATGTCCTAGTAATTATAACTCTTTCAAATCCCGCAAATAAAATCTATCTGGTCATGAACATTAGACTTTGACTAAAAATGATAAATTTGACTATACAGATCAACTTTCCAATGAGTTTGCCTCAAATTCTTCCTATTTGAAGATTTTTTTTTGGTTCAAACACTTTACCTGGCTCCTTGCCAGCAGTATGTGGTGAGTCCCGAGGAAAGCACAGCAGCCTGTCTGTGCCTGCCTGTGTCTCCTCATGTATTATTACTCTACCCCACATCATCCCCCTCCCCTGCCTGCTCACTGCACATGACAGGACATTGCGAGGGGTGAGGGATCTGCATGACTTTGGAGGAGAGGAGATTGACACAGGCACAACCTCGCTGCAGCTCTTTCCTCGGGACTCACCACATACTGCTGGCAAGGAGCCAGGTAATGGGTTTGAACCAAAAAGGATCTGGAGCCACGGGCGCATGGGAGGAGTTAGTTCCAATGGCCCGAGTTCTCGTCTCCTCACCTCATCTTCCCTTCCTCCTCACTCATCCCCCTCCCTCCATCTCCCCCTACTCACTTCTCCTGCCAGTCAGCAGAATCAAGGAGATTGTAATTCGGACCATTTGAACCGACCCCCACGTGACTTGCTGGATTGTCCTTGGAGCTAATGTCTATTATGTTTAATAGGAGTTTCCAGGATAAGAACTTTAAGGTAGTGTTATTCTATTTATTTAAAGCAAATCTACCATCAGGATGAATGATTGTACACCTACCACGCTGACATACTGGTGTGTGCCTCCTCTGGCAGACTCTACTCTTCTTGTCACTTTTTATGCCCTTGTTTTTATGAAAACTTTAAAAAGTTCTGCAGATGAGCCTACTGGGCTCTACGGCTCATTTGCATATTTTTAAAGCCTTTAAAAAATACTAGGACATAAGAACCTAAAAGAAGAGCAGATCTTGCCAGAGGGGGAGGGGGGGCAGATACCGGTATGTCAGTGTGCTTTACAATTGTCATGTCAGTGTGGTTTACAATTCTTGATCCTGGTGGCAGATATCCTTTAAGATACATTAACTTATGAAATATAATAATTTCTCTACATACAATATAGAAGTCAGCAAATCATATTAACCTAAAAAAGTTAGAATTCAAGTCATTCGGTAACAACTGCAGAATACAAAAAAAATATATGTACCGACTCAAAAAATAATGTTAATTAATACAATTTTTGGAGAAATGAAACCGGGATTTAAAATGCTGACTATGAGGATTTTTTTTATTTGCAGAAGTGTAAGCTATGAATCCAAATGTGATGTTTCAAAAATGTAATAAAGCTAAAATTAAATAAAATTCAACAAAAATTCTCGGATTTGAAATTAACTAGGATTTTAAAAAAAATGAATAAGAATCCTGATAACAAAGTGGAGTCTGAAGGACCTAAAACTTGCTGGTTGTCATTTTTCACACTTGTGCCCTTAATTAATCATGGAAATGTATTATGGAAGCAGGTTTTTCTTTTTCCTGAGCTGTGATCCCGTGCAATTATTTTGGATGCTCAGAAAACTCAGCACCCCCTGCCTGTTCAGTGTCTGTAGATTGTTAAAATTTCTCTTTACATGCAAATATGTAGAAATATATAACTTCCCCAAATGCATATAATTGGTTCATTGTTTGGATAAAGCCTTAGGCTATATTCACACTGCCGTTGCCCGCCCGTACCGTACCGTAGCGGGCAACGGCAGTGTACGGGGAGAGGAGGAGGAGGTGAGCGCAGCTCACCCCCGCCCCTCTCCATAGCAACCTATGGCGCACGGCGCCGTATTACGGGGAAAGATAGGACAGGTCCTATCTTTCTCCCGGGTACGGAACGGTACGGTGCCGCACGTGTGCGGCACCGTACCGCTCCCGTAGGGTGCCGTGCGCCCATAGGAGTGTATGGGGGACGTATATCGGCCGTATATACGTCCCCCATACGTTCGTGTGAATGTAGCCTTAGTGTCCACAGTGTTCCTGAAAGTGCTGACTGCTTCAAAACCAACCAGAAGATTGTGAAGGCTATTGGTCACTATCATCCCATCCTGTATTACATAGCAGCTTCTACAGATTCTATAATTTTTTCCAAAAAGTCAACACATCTTGATAAATTGACAAGTGGGTGCTACCATGGAGGATATCTCTGCATTGTCTGATGTTATTTATCAGTGATAACCAGGATCTGACCGGTGTTTTCGAGAAGATCCCCAAGATGATCCAGACTTTCACACAAGAGGCCTCAGTGATCCAGCTTTAGACAAACACATTTGGTGGCTACTAGCGGCTTATTGTCCTGGGGGTTGATGGAAGGTGGGCCCTAGAATATTTCTTCTGGTTGGCCCAAGGAACCTCAGTTTGCCACTGGTCATAAATGTCAACACCTCTTCGCCTCATGGCAAGGGAAATATGAATTTTTATGTAGGAGGAACAACAAGACACAAATTCTAAGAAAATATACTCGAGGACTGTAATACCATGTAGTTTTTATGTTCAATTTTATTAAGTGAAAATGTTATAAATATATATTCCATAAAACATAATACAACAACAGGAAAAACTGTGGAAATTACAGCCATGAAAGTATCAGCAAGGGAACGAGAGGTGGGGCCTACTAACTTCAATATTGGATAACAACGTTGGCGAGGTAATGTAGGATCAGTGCTGAGTTCGCTCGTCACCATCTGGGATGGAGCTCATATCCAATCCTTCTACAAGGATCTATGTAGTTTTTAGCACCTTAGGCCAGAAAGGAAAACTCCTCTATTAGTTACCGGTAATCCCAGATTATAATGTTCTCCATAACAATCCTACGTTTTTAGAATTCGATCAATGTTTTACCCTACTATAACTTTTATAGCTGTGAATTGTTTATATGTGGCTTATATGTTTCATGTTTACAGCTGCAAAGATTGTCGTATCTCCAACTCATCAAGATATCAAAGAAGGAGAGTCCGTAACCCTGACATGTGAAGTTCCCGGTGTTGGATCTGATGAAGTCCAATACACCTGGTTCAAAAACAATATCGTTCTCAAAGAAAGTTCAATGAGATCCATCAACTTCCCGACAGTGTCCATCAGTGACAGTGGATATTATTACTGCAAGGTGGATAATGATGAAGGAAGCGATTCCTCCCCTCTGGTCATTATAAATGTCAAGTGTGAGTCCAACCAAATGTCTATAATTGGTTCATTGTTTGGAAAAAGCCTTAGTGTCCACCGTGTTCAACCTTCACCCATCTCTTTTTTCATACCTTGTCCGAATCCATGAACTGGAATCCATGGAATAATGAAGCAGTTTCATAATTTGTGGTATTATACATGAAGGTTTTGGTGCAGTTTTTCATGAAGTTGTCAAATAATATGAAAAAGAAGGTGTGGTTAACTGACTGAGGGGGTGGAGTCACCTGACTGCAAGAGGCGGGGTTACATGACTGCAGAAGGTGAAGTTACCTGACTGCAGGAAATGGGGTTACCTGAGGGCAGGAGGCTAGGTTACTTGACTGCAGGGTGCGAGGTTGCCTGACTGCAAGAGGCGGGGTTATCTGACTCCAGAAGATGAAGTTACCTGACTGCAGGAGGTGAGGTTACCTGACTGCAGGAGGTGGAGATATCTGACTGTATGGGGCGAGGTTGCCTTACTGCAAGAGGCAGGGTTACCTGACTGCAAGAGGTGGAAGTACCTGGCTACAGGAGGCGGGGTTACTTGACTGTCTGACAGCATCCAACAAAAGAATAACAGATTATTTTCATTGATGCTACAACCTACAAATATGCTTAAAACATCAACAGAGGATGTACATATTACAGAAGATGGTGCTGTTTGTGGGCTTTTGGGGGGCCTGCTAGTGTGGCAACAGGTTTGCTTTACACTAAATTAAAAATTCTAACAAAACTGACTCAAAAGTTGTTTATGTTATTACAGCCTTGGGGTACATTCACACAGCGCTTTTCAGGTCACTGACTGTTCCAAGTCATTAGAGATTATACATAATATTTACACGTTTGTTTTCACTACACAGATCCTCCAAAAAGTCCGACCTTCTCCTCGTTCCTCGAAAGTCAACATGGGAACTTAGCCATAATTCAGTGTACTGTGGAGAGCAATCCCTACTCAGAGCTTATGGTGTACAAAGATGATAATCTAATAGGAAGCTCCAGTTCCCATGGCACCCCCAGCGAGAGAATACAGGTGACGTCCACTGTGAACTCGCTGAGGCTGAAGATCCGGGAAGTGATGCTGTCGGATGAAGGGTTGTACATCTGTGTTGCTAAGAATTCTATGGGAAACTCATCTGCAAGTCTTCGGTTCTCAGTAGAAAGTAAGTAATGCTGCTGGTCAAAGATAAGGGGCTGAAGTCGTAGGAAGGTGGGGTCTATTAGATAACCAAAGGAAGCGTAACTTAAAGTCTATGCCAGGCCCCGACTATACCCTATGATTTATAGTACTAGTCTTTTTATATAAGAAAGTGACACCTTATGGGACCCCTATGCCTCTTGTGCCCGGTTGCGGCCACGCCCGTTGCACCCCCTCAAGTTATGCCCCTGCCTATCAGTTGTAGGAGGTTCTTGTCGAATTTGTCCTTGGTTAGAGTTTGAACCCAGGACTTTAAGGCAAGATTGTTCCTTCTAAAAGTGAGTTAAGGCTACTATAAACGCGGGCCTGAATTCCGCTCATCCATTGCACAGAGCTTTTCCCCAGAACACTGGAATACTTTCCTTCTTCCTACTAAGTATCACAATCCTTTCTTACACAGAATTATATAGGATGATCTGTTTTCTACTTGTTTTCCAGCTACTCGAGTGGTCATTACTCCATCTTCCGAAATAGAAGAAGGAAAAGAGGTCACCTTGAGGTGTGTGGCAACCCGGGGGTCAGAGGAAGGGACCACATACACCTGGTATCAGAGCAACAAGAGGCTCAAGGAAGATATGAAAGGGAAGGAACTTGTCCTCCGAAGATTGTCAAAATCCGATACAGGTTCCTATTTCTGCAAAGCTCATAGTAGTCAAGGGACGAGCACTTCCCCCGCAGTGACCCTGCACGTGTTATGTAAGTTTCATTTCTCCTGCTCACACAGAGACAGAACTTGGGGTTTCGTAGAATTAACATCCTCATCTACACAGACCTCAGCAGTGACGTTGTTCTGATGTTCTCATTTGGAGATATTTATGAAAGTGTCAATGAGCAGACCAGTGTAGGGTTAGACTTCACAGTCGTATTCTGTGCCAGACAAATCACTCTAGAAGTAGTATCTGGAGTAGCTAATGACTTTAGGTAGTGCTTTACACCAGCTATTACATGGTCTAGCCTCTGACTTAATTTTCTTGGGCACCCACTGAATTTTCTGGTGCATTGAAAGGTTCCCCCTTTTTCGGGTCGAAAAACTGCCTAAAAATGGCCTAAAATGCTTCTAGGGTTTTGTTGCAAGCAATTTTAGAAACAAATTACTCCTTAATTCTGACGGAGACAGATTGATAAATCTCATTGGGGCAGATTTACTTACCCAGTCCATTCGCGATCCAGCGACGCGTTCGCGATCCCGGCCGGGATTCATTAAGGCAGTTCCTCCGACGTTCACCAGAGCTGCGCTGAAGAGCATCGGAACGCACTCAAGTTCACCGAGCCGGGCTGAGTGAAGGTAAGTGCAAGCTCCGCGACACTTTTTTTTTTTAAATGCGGCGGTTTTTCCGATTCCGTCGGGTTTTTGTTCGGTCACGACCCCCGATTTCCGTCGCGTGCATGCCGGCGCCGATGCGCCACAATCCGATCGCGTGCGCCAAAATCCCGGGGCAATACAGAGAAAATCAGCACAAATCGGAAATATTCAGGTAACACGCGAATCGGCCCCTGAATGACCCCCATTGTGTTCTGGTTCTAAGGAAGAAGACTCTTTTCTGTCTCCCTAGTGCCAAACTTTGAGTAGCTTTCCTATAAATAAATGTTCAAAACTTTGGTTTTTTTATTACAGCCCTTACGCCACTGGCCCATATGTGGCTTAGAGTCCCAAGTAAAATTGGAAAGTTCCCTTAAATATTTATTTGGATATTTCATATAGAAAATTCATTTTCTGGAAAACTTTGTATGACCAAATGTTGCAAATGTTGAACTTCAACTTCTGGGGTGAGAATACAAGTAGAACCTGAAATGGATCTATGGAGCATTGTGAACGGCATTGAAGAACTGTACCTACTTCAATCAGCAGGAGAATATTAATGTTGTATATAACTTCAGTTCCTCCTAGAGACCTCTCACTGAATTCCCTTGTGTCGAGTCAAGTAATCTTGCGTGCGGTCATTCGCTGCACAGTGGACAGTGACCCTCCATCGCAGATGTTCCTTTATCGAGGAAGGACCTTGGTGGCTTCGAGCACACAAGCCGTTTCCAATGAGAGATATGAACTTGCTCTTTCAACTAATTCTTTACAAGTAGAAATCCAGGATGTGGTGTTAGAGGATGAAGGCTTATACCAGTGCCGAGCAAACAACTCCTACGGACAGATGATGGGGACACTGGAATTCACTGCGGAGAGTAAGTATGAATGTTGCGCTTCTCACATTTCCAGGTTTCTTCAATGCCCCATATTTGGGAATTGATAAGTATTTGGTGAAATCCTGTAAGATTTATGGCTCATAAGCCAAAGGATAGACGAGAGATGACTGGAGGCACCACTACAAGGCAAATAAACAGCTTTGTCTTTCCTTGGCAATATCAGCTCTTGACTTAGTAGAAGCTTTTTTAACGAGACAAATCATGATAGATATAAAAAATCATTAATATCAGATCACCCTAAACCATCTGTTATATTAAGTATTTGTTATTTTTATTATTAAGCAAATTTGCTATTTATATCAATATATAGAGTATGTTTCACTCTATATGTTTTTCTCCATTACATCGTGGTTTCCCTTCTATGATGACTGTTAATATAGACCCACAACCCTTATACAGTCAGGTAATTTTAAATATTTTTCTTTGTTGAGGGTTGTGTTTTTTCCTTTTTTTTTTTTATAAATTTTGGGGATATTGGTTCTTGGTGTCTTCCTTTGCCTATCATTTCAGCAGAGTCCATAGCTATGTCACACTTGTCTGGCTGTCTACTTTGCTTCTATATTAATAAAATGATCTTCTATATTCTTATCCTCAAATTTGATCTAAAAATTAGCGGCAAAAATAATGGTGACTCCACCGGATGATATTCGAGAGGGAAATAGTGTGAACCTGACCTGCATCCTCAAGACAATGTCCAGCCACAGAAACTACTCCTATAGCTGGTATAAGAACAACATCCTGCACCTGGAAGGATGGAACAGTCTCTTAGAGATTCCGCAAGTCTCCAGTTTGGATTCTGGAATGTACTATTGCAAAGCCTGGAACAACGAGAGCGGCAAGAGCTCAGCTCCAGTCAGCCTTAATGTCGCATGTGAGTATCATCTGTCATTTGATATGTGCGGTCATGTGCATCTATGAAAAGCATTTATCAATGTCTCCACTATACTGATACACCCACCACGATAAACGTGACTGGTGCGAACCTCGCCGGCGGCATGTGCCCGTGTTATGCCATATTGGTTTAGATCGCCACTTCCTTTTACCATCTGTTACCATGACAGCCTCTGGTCATGCAAAGACCTGAGTCTGTCTTGTTTTAGCCAATCTATTAGGCTAAATTCACACTGCCGTGAGCCCGCCGCACCGTAGCACGGCGAGCACACGGCAGCGCAGAGAGAGGAGGAGGAGGTGAGTGCAGCTCACCGCTGCCCCTCCCCATAGGAAGTAATGGCGCACAGCGCCGTAATACGGGGAAAGATGGGACATGTCCTATCTTTCCCCGGGCTACGGAGCGGTACGGTGCCGCACGTGAGAGCCCCTAGAAGTGTATGGGAGACGTATATCGGCCGCATATACGTCAGACGTATACACGTCCCCCATACTGTAGTGTGAATGCAGCCTTACAACGTGTGATTTGCACATTGTAATAGATGATGTGTAAAATCCCCATATACTGCCAAATTGTAGTATGGCAATAAATAGTAGGATTGGGTTAAAGTACCCTAGAGGGTCTGAAAAATAAAATATAAAATAAAAAATAATTAATTAACTGCTTAAAGAAAACATACAAATTCTAATCACCCCCTTATCCTAGAACTGGTCTAAAAACTTCCCAAAATGTACAATCTACCATAATATCATAACAGTTATTATTATTTGACTAGGACTCCAGCCACTTTTATGGGACTGTCAGAGATGGCTGTCCTAAAGGTCTCCTACAAGACAATAAATGCAGCAAGCACTATAAGTATTATATTTAATTGCTGTAATCTGATAATATACATGCCCCAAAGAGCTTGCAGTCTATGCCTCATCCCACGTGTACGTTCCTTGTCTTCTATTCTACAGATGCACCGCGGCACCTCCAGGTGACGTCTTTCCAGGACACGACTGAGGGGAAATCGGCCTTCATCCGCTGCACTGTAGACAGTTTCCCAGCAGCAGAGATGTCTCTCTATAGAGGAGGCCAAGTGGTTGCTTCCAGCAGATACAATGACCCTGTGAATGAGAAATACCGAGTGACGTCCTCCCACAATGAGCTGATGGTGAATATCAAGAATCTAAAACTGGAAGATGAAGGGAAATACAACTGTACCTCCAGAAACAGAATCGGATCGGCCTCTCAGTCTGTGTATTTCAGTGTACAGAGTAAGTCTAGTTCTATCTGTTATCTTAAGGTGTCCTCCTACATGTTCAGTTACTAGATCAGTCACCCACCACAATGGCACTCAATCGCCTGATAAGTAACCAATTCTCCATTACTGACTCAGAATACAAAAACGGGAAGTGGCCTTCCCTACAATGACTGACAAGGATGTGTGGTCTGAACCGAGAGGATGTACCTCTTAGGAAATATTGACTTAAACCTCCGATCTATGCCCAAGACTAAAAATAGCCTTCAACCAGAAGGGTGGCTTCTTAAGAGGCATTAGTTAACCTCTTTATGAAGGTCTGGTACATCTATATATGTTTTAGAGTGCTCAGGTTTGGTCTTTGGTCTAAAAAAAAAGAAATGGATAGAGATGAGCGAGCACTAAAATGCTCGGGTACTCGTTATTCAAGACGAACTTTTCCCGATGCTCGAGTGCTCGTCTCGAATAATGAGCCCCATTGAAGTCAATGGGAGACTCGAGCATTTTTCAAGGGGACCAAGGCTCTGCACAGGGAAGCTTGGCCAAACACCTGGGAACCTCAGAAAAGGATGGAAACACCACGGAAATGGACAGGAAACAGCAGGGGCAGCATGCATGGATGCCTCTGAGGCTGCTTAATCGCACCATTATGCCAAAATTATGGGCAACAGCATGGCCATGACAGAGTGACAGAATGAAGGTAGATAGCATCTAAAACATCCAATAATTGACCCTGACACTATAGGGGACGGCATGCAGAGGCAGCGGCAGCAGCGGCAGGCTAGAGAGTGTCATGGTGACATACCCTAAATGGACTCAGGCTTCAAACCAATGGGTGGCAGAGAGGAACCAAAGGAGGTGAGCAAGAAGCGCTCAAATAATATCGGTACATGATAAAAGTTTGCCAGTATATTTTGTGGATTACACAGCAGGGTGCCGACAAAGTTAACATGGAAGCCATGAAAACAACCCAAAATTCTGCCTGACACAGCTCGTTTGATAAGGGGACCATGTATGGAGGCAGTGAACTAGTAGTAGATTAAAGGTGCTGCAGTTAAAACTATGTTAGTTGGATCTTGGCATGGAGCTGGCGCTCCGCTGCCAGGCGAGCTTTCACCAATCCAAGCCCCTGTCTCTAGGCTACTCCCCAAACAGCACTTCTAAGAACCTTTTGTATAAGATCAAGTGTAGTAGCGTTCTTATAAGTTTAGGATATGGCGGGTGAGGGGAATGTAAACAGATGCGCAAGAAGCGCTGAAATAATATTGGTAAATGATAAAAGTTTGCCAGTATATTTTGTGGATTACACAGCAGGGTGGCGACAAAGTTAACAAGTTTGTTGTGGAAGCCATGAAAACAACCCAAAATTCTGCCTGACACAGCTCGTTAGATAAGGGGACCATGTATGCCTACAGTTCATGCCAGTCGCTGCACTGGCTGCCAGTCTCCTTTCGAATACAGTTTAAAATAATAACCCTCATCCATAAAGCTCTGTATAATGCTGCACCCCCCTACCTCTCCTCTCTTATCTCAGTCTATCGCCCAACCCGTGCTCTTAGATCCGCCAGTGATCTTAGATTAACCTCTACCCTAGTGCGGACCTCCCACTCGCGTCTCCAAGACTTCTCTAGAGCTGCACCAATTCTATGGAATGCTCTGCCCCGGACTATCAGACTAATACCTAACCTCCAAAGTTTCAAACGTGCTCTTAAAACCCATTTCTTTAGGCAAGCCTATAACACTCATTAACTGCATGAAGTTTTAACTCTTCTACTAACCCGTCCTGTGTCGTCCTCCCATCTGTTATCCAGCAACCAACAGGCACCAGACTTCTCTGCAGTCCCATTCACCCTGGACCTGGTATATAAGATGACGGCTGAGTGGTTCAAGCGACAGCAATTCCATTTATTATATTTTGTTCTATTCCCTAAGAAGAATGGCTTGACCAGTAAATATTCTTTTTCCTCGTGTTACCCCATCATCTTCATAAACCGTAAGCTCTGGCGAGCAGGGACCTCACTCCTGTTGTTCCATACAAATGTTGTGCTCTGTTACATTACATTTGTATTTGTTTCCTATGATTTGTAAAGCGCTACGGAATATGATGGCGCTATATAAATAAAGATTATTATTATTATTATTATGGAGGCAGTGAACTAGTAGTAAATTAAAGGTGCTGCAGTTAAAACTATGTTAGTTGGATCTTGGGATGGAGCTGGCGCTCCGCTTCCAGGGGAGCTTTCGCCTATCCAAGCCCCTGTCTCTAGGCTACTCCCCAAACAGCACTTCTAAGAACCTTTTGTATAAGATCAAGTGTAGTAGCGTTCTTATAAGTTTGGGATATGGCGGGTGAGGGGAATGTAAACAGTTGCGCAAGAAGCGCTGAAATAATATTGGTAAATGATAAAAGTTTGCCAGTATATTTTGTGGATTACACAGCAGGGTGGCGACAAAGTTAACAAGTTTGATGTGGAATGCCCTGTAATAGCTCTTGGGCGGTGTGCCTTTTATCGCCTAGGCTCAGCAGTTTGAGCACCGCCTGCTGTCGCTTAGCGACGGCACTGCTGCTGTGCCTAGAGCTACCGACTGATGGCGCCATGGCCACGGATGGTAATTCGGAGGAGGAGGAGGTGGAGGAGGGGTGGGAGGAGGAGGAGGTATAGTAGGCCTTTGAGACCTGGACCGAGGTAGGCCCCGCAATCCTCTGCGTCGGCAGTATATGACCAGCCCCAGGGTCAGACTCGGTCCCAGCCTGCACCAAGTTAAGTGTAGTAGCGTTCTTATAAGTTTGGGATATGGCGGGTGAGGGGAATGTAAACAGATGCGCAAGAAGCGCTGAAATAATATCCCTAAATGGTAAAAGTTTGCCAGTATATTTTGTGGATAACACAGCAGGGTGGCGACAAAGTTAACAACTTTGATGTGGAATCCATGAAAACAACCCAAATTTCTGCCTGACACACCTCGTTTGATAAGGGGACGATGTATGGAGGCAGCTATATGGACGACTTTTGGAGGTAGCAATGGAGACAATGTGTGGAGGCTGCTATGGAGACAATTTAATTTGGATAGTGCCTGTATGTGGCAGTCCAAAAAAGTTTTCAAACCAGAGGAGCAGGTAGGTGGCCCTCCAGAAAAATGAAATAGATTGAGTGCCTGTATGTGGCAGTCCAAAAAAGTTTTCAAACCAGAGGAGCAGGTAGGTGGCCCTCCAGAAAAATGAAATAGATTGAGTGCCTGTATGTGGCAGTCCAAAAAAGTTTTCAAACCAGAGGAGCAGGTAGGTGGCCCTCCAGAAAAATGGAATAGATTGACTGCCTGTATGTGGCAGTCCAAAAAAGTTTTCAAACCAGAGGAGCAGGTAGGTGGCCCTCCAGAAAAATGAAATAGATTGAGTGCCTGTATGTGGCAGTCCAAAAAAGTTTTCAAACCAGAGGAGCAGGTAGGTGGCCCTCCAGAAAAATGAAATAGATTGAGTGCCTGTATGTGGCAGTCCAAAAAAGTTTTCAAACCAGAGGAGCAGGTAGGTGGCCCTCCAGAAAAATGAAATAGATTGAGTGCCTGTATGTGGCAGTCCAAAAAAGTTTTCAAACCAGAGGAGCAGGTAGGTGGCCCTCCAGAAAAATGAAATAGATTGAGTGCCTGTATGTGGCAGTCCAAAAAAGTTTTCAAACCAGAGGAGCAGGTAGGTGGCCCTCCATAAAAATTGAATAGATTGAGTGCCTGTATGTGGCAGTCCAAAAAAGTTTTCAAACCAGAGGAGCAGGTAGGTGGCCCTCCAGAAAAAGGAAATAGATTGACTGCCTGTATGTGGCAGTCCAAAAAAGTGTTCAAACCAGAGGAGCAGGTAGGTGGCCCTCCAGAAAAATTGAATAGATTGAGTGCCTGTATGTGGCACTCCCAAAAATTGTTTAAAACAGAGGACCGGGTAGGTGGCCCTCCAGAAAAATTAAATGCATAAAGTACTATAGCAAGAGCCAGTGGGCCCTGTCAAAAAATAGCCAGTTTCCTCTGCTTTAGTGTACAAAGAGGAGGAGAAGGAGGAAAATGAGGAGGAGGAGGAGTGCATAAATTATTCAGGTTGAGCTTCCTTCACCTGGTGGAGATTGGAAATTATAAGAAATCCAGGCTTTATTCATCTTAATAAGCGTCAGCCTGTCAACGCTGTCAGTCGACAGACGTGTACGCTTATCGGTGATGATGCCACCAGCTGCACTGAAAACCCGCTCGGACAAGACGCTAGCGGCAGGGCAGGCAAGAACCTCCAAGGCGTACAGCGCCAGTTCGTGCCACATGTCCAACTTTGAAACCCAGTAGTTGTAGGGAGCTGTGTGATCATTTAGGACGATGGTATGGTCAGCTACGTACTCCCTCACCATCTTTCTGTAAAGATCAGCCCTACTCTGCCGAGACTGGGGACAGGTGACAGTGTCTTGCTGGGGTGACATAAAGCTGGCAAAAGCCTTGTAAAGCGTACCCTTGCCAGTGCTGGACAAGCTGCCTGCTCGCCTACTCTCCCTCGCTACTTGTCCCGCAGAACTACGCACTCTGCCGCTAGCGCTGTCAGAAGGGAAATAGTGTTTCAGCTTGTGCACCAGGGCCTGCTGGTATTCATGCATTCTCACACTCCTTTCCTCTCCAGGGATGAGAGTGGAAAGATTTTGCTTGTACCGTGGGTCCAGAAGAGTGAATACCCAGTAATCGGTGCTGGAATAAATTCTTTGAACGCGAGGGTCACGGGATAGGCAGCCTAGCATGAAATCTGCCATATGCGCCAGAGTACCAACGCGTAAGAATTCACTCCCCTCACTGGCCTGACTGTCCATTTCCTCCTCCTCCAACTCCTCCAACTCCTCTTCTTCTGCCCATACACGCTGAACAGTGAAGGACTCAACAATGGTCCCCTCTTGTGTCTCGCCAACATTCTCCTCCTCTTCCTCCTCATCCTCCTCCACCTCCATCTCCTCCGATATGCGCTGAGAAACAGACCTAAGGGTGCTTTGGCTATCAACAAGGGAATCTTCTTCCCCCGTCTCTTGTGACGAGCGCAAAGCTTCCGACTTCATGCTGATCAGAGAGTTTTTCAACAGGCCAAGCAGCGGGATGGTGAGGCTGATGATGGCGGCATCGCCACTGACCATCTGTGTTGACTCCTCGAAGTTACTCAGCACCTGACAGATATCAGACATCCACGTCCACTCCTCATTGTAGACTTGAGGAAGCTGACTGACCTGACTACCAGTTCTGGTGGAAGTTGACACGTGCTGGTGCAGGGCTGGGACGACACATCGGGAAAAGTAATGGCGGCTGGGGACCGAATACCGAGGGGCGGCCGCCACCATGAGGTTGCGAAAGGCCTTGGTCTCTACTAGCCTATAGGGCAGCATCTCCAGGCTAAGCAATCTGGAGATGTGGTCATTAAGGGTTTGGGCGTGCGGGTGGGTTGCACTATATTTGCGTTTCCGCTCCAGCGTCTGGGGTATGGAGAGCTGAACGCTGGTGGATTCTGTGGAGGATCGTGGAGGCGATGATGGGGTTTTTGTGCCAGGGTCCTGGGCAGGGGGCTGACTATCAGCTGACACAGGGGAAGGAGCAGTGGTGTGCACGGCCGGAGGTGAACGGGCTTGGTGCCACTGAGTGGGGTGTTTAGCATTCATATGCCTGCGCATACTGGTGGTAGTTAAGCTAGTAGTGGTGGAACCCCTGCTGATCCTGGTTTGGCAAAGGTTGCACACCACAGTCCGTCGGTCATCCGGTGTTTCCTTAAAGAACCTCCAGACTTCTGAAAATCTAGCCCTCGCCGCAGGAGCCCTCGCCACGGGAGCTTAACTACGTGTCACATTTGGCACTGATGCACCTGCTCTGGCCCTGCCTCTCCGTCTGGCCCCACCACTGCCTCTTCCAACCTGTTCTGGTCGAGGACTCTCCTCCGTCTCAGAAGCACTGTGTTTACCCGGCCTCTCAACCCAGCTTGGGTCTGTCACCTCATCATCCTCCGATCCCTCAGTCTGCTCCCCCCTCGGACTTCCTGCCCTGACAACAACTTCACCACTGTCTGACAACCGTGTCTCCTCATCGTCGGACACCTCTTTACACACTTCTTCCACTACGTCAAGAAGGTCATCATCACCCACAGACTGCGACTGGTGGAAAACCTGGGCATCGGAAAATTGCTCAGCAGCAACCGGACAAGTGGTTTGTGACTGTGGGAAGGGTCCAGAAAACAGTTCCTCAGAGTATGCCGGTTCAAATGCCAAATTTTCCTGGGAGGGGGCAGACTGGGGGGGAGGAGGCTGAGGTGCAGGAGCTGGAGGAGTGCCGATTTCGGTGACATGGGTGGACTGCGTGGAAGACTGACTGGTGGACAAATTGCTCGAAGCATTGTCGGCAATCCACGACATCACCTGTTCGCACTGTTCTGGCCTCAACAGTGCTCTACCACGAGTCCCAGTAACTTCAGACATGAACCTAGGGAGTGTAGCTCTGCGGCGTTCCCCTGCTCCCTCATCAGCAGG
The DNA here is from genome assembly GCF_040894005.1 of Engystomops pustulosus. NCBI lineage: Eukaryota > Metazoa > Chordata > Amphibia > Anura > Leptodactylidae > Engystomops > Engystomops pustulosus. The sequence goes on from NC_092411.1 coordinate 286,674,768, forward strand.
TGGTGTCTCACCCCGCCCAGGACCACGGCCTCTGACCCCTGCAGTAGTTGGACGCCCACGTCCCCGCCCTCATCCTCTACCCCTAGCCCTCGGGTTAAACATTTTGAAAATGAAAGTTATAACTTTAATTTTTTTTTAACTTTTTTTTGTGTTTTTTTTTTTTTTTTGTGTTTTTTAGTTTTTAAAAGTAAACCAAACGATGCTATCCTATTGCTATGCCTATTTTCTAGCCAAGTATGAAAGCACACTGCTATGGCAGATGAGATGACGCTGAGTTATTAAAATAATACACGTAAAATAAAAAGGAAATGGCAGACTGTGCCTAATTGAAATCCAACCCCTAATAAATTTTCCCACTTCGGTCTTTGCAATGGATATGTGCGTCACTAAGCGCTAAACACAACGGTCGCAAGTCTCCCTGCAAATTCCTCACAATTTGGTAGTAGATGCACTGCAGCAAGGACAGCCACCAGCAGATCAACCAGAAATAAAATATATATAACGCTACTGTAGGCGTAAGTAAGCCGTTTGGATTCTCCTATGGCTATTTTCTAGCCAAGTATGAAAGCACACTGATGAGATGACGCTGAGTTATGAAAAAATAAAGGTAAAATAAAAAGGAAATGGCAGACTGTGCCTAATTGAAATCCAACCCCTAATAAATTTTCCCACTTCGGTCTTTGCGATGGATATGTGCGTCACTAAGCGCTAAACACAAAGGTCGCAAGTCTCACTACAAATTCCTCACAATTTGCTAGTAGATGCACTGCAGCAAGGACAGCCACCAGCAGATCAACCAGAAATAAAATATATAACGCTATTGTAGGCCTAAGTAAGCCGTTTGTATTCTCCTATGGCTATTTTCTAGCCAAGTATGAAAGCACACTACTATGCCAGATGAGATGACGCTGAGTTATGAAAAAATAAACGTAAAATAAAAAAGGAAATGGCAGACTGTGCCTAATTGAAATCAAACCCCTACTAAATTTTCCCACTTTGGTGTTTGAGGTGGATATGTGTGTCACTAAGAGCTAAACACAACGGTAGCAAGTCCCCCTGCAAATTCCTCACAATATGGTACTAGCTGCAAATAAAAAAAAAAAAAAGTATAACGTTATTGTAGCCCTAAGAAGGGCTGTTGGGTTCTTGTAGAATCACTCCTACCTAACAGTAAGCTAATAGAACAGCCTAACGCTTTCCCTGACCAGCAGCAGCTCTCCCCCTAGCGGCATCCAGACAGAGAATGATCCGAGCAGCGCGGGCAGCGGCTAGTCTATTCCAGGGTCACCTGATCTGGCCAGCCAACCACTGCTATCGACGTGTAAGGGTACCACGTCATGCTGGGTGGAGTGCAGAGTCTCCTGGCTTGTGATTGGCTCTGTTTCTGGCCGCCAAAAAGCAAAACGGCGGGAGCTGCCATTTTCTCGAGCGGGCGAAGTATTCGTCCGAGCAACGAGCAGTTTCGAGTACGCTAATGCTCGAACGAGCATCAAGCTTGGACGAGTATGTTCGCTCATCTCTAGAAATGGATGAGATGACGAAAGTTCAATGATGACTTACCAATTGATATGTGCAATGGAAAATCTCAGTTAAAAGATTAGAAAGATGAAACCTGAGGAGTGAGATGACAGGGGAACATGGGGGGACTACTAATGGTTACAGGAAGCCTGGAAACCATTACTTATTGTAAAAATATGGGGCATGATGGATCTGATTATGGTAGATTCTACGATCGCCATGTGTTGTACCTATTTTGGTCTCTATTTACAAAGTGATTTTAGCCTTCAACTTGATTGTCTTTGGTTTGAAAGTATAAACTGATGGGACTTCGAGTATCTTAGTCCTTTTGTGGTATCTCTTCCAATTCCCCAACCATGTGCACACATAGCCAAAAGTGATGGAAAAAACACCTAACGACAAGTTCTAGGACAATTTGAGTTCCTTTAAGAACATCAGAATAGGAAAAATATCTACTGTTAAAAGACATCTACTAACAGTCTCACTAATGGTAGACGTGCCTTACTAAGAAGTTCCTGAAGAACGATGTTCCTCAGGACTTCTTTTATTATAACTATATACGCTTCGATTGCGGCAATATAGAGTTATAAAAATTATGCTAATTAGCCTGAGACACTCAGGCTACATCATTGGAGTGCCACAGAGTGACTCTTCTTTAAAGTTATTCACTCCCTCGTTCCATACAAATCCAGGCCACAGTACATAGAGCAGGTGACATCAGATGTGACAGGTAGTGTAACAGGGGAGTGAATAAATTATTAGAATAGGGGTTCTCAGGCACTGCAGGGACACAGCCTGAGCGCCGTAGGCTAATTAGCCTACGTTTTATTACTCTATATTTCTGAAAATGTGGAATATACAGTTATAATAAAACTGTATATGGATTAGTAATTAGTAAAAGGAGAGTTTCAGTTAGCGAGTGTGATAGGCTGCCTAAAAAGATGGGTTTTAAGAGCACATTTGATTCTTTGGAGGGTGGGTATTAGTCTAAGAGCCCAGGGAAAGGCATTCCAGAGAATTGGTGCAGCTTGGGAGAAGTCCTGAAGATGTCCCCTGTCATTTTAAGAAAGGCAATGCCCTACAGCTCTGAATTTATACCATTTATGGTCTTAAAGTATCATTTCAAACTATTAAACAAAGTATGGAGGAGCCACCATTGGCAGCGGTTTCTCAACTGTTACTGTTAGAGATATTGAAGGTCATGATAACATGAATAGATCAATAAACTATTTTAACACAAGGAGAAGGGCACACGAAGCCTGAGAAGAATTGAATGTAATATTCTTAATTCTACTTGTCTTTCTTTTTTAGCTGCAAGAGTCCTAGTGTCTCCATCTGCAGAGGTCCTGGAAGGTTCCCAGGTTACAATGGCTTGTAACTTTATGAAGTCTCAGTTAGAGGCGATCACATATATTTGGTACAAGGACAGCAGGTGGCTGGAGAAGACCATGGACAACTCACTGGTTCTTGACAATGTGAAGGCCGGTGACGCCGGATATTATCACTGTGTGGTACAGGGAAGCGAGGACAGCAATGTCTCCCCGTCCATCTTCCTTCACGTGTCTTGTAAGTAATGACTTTGATTCAAATTTCCCAAATGAAAAAATGTATGAAATCGATTCAAGAATTGAGAAAAAAACTATGAAAAAAAACCCTCCTCTTATAAGTGAAACTATCAAAATTTGAACTCTGCCAAACCCAAATCTTAAAAGAAAACATTCATTTGTTTTTCAGATGGCCCACGAGCTCCAGTGATGTCGTCCTACTGGGAAGCACAGAGTGGACAGAGCGGCATCATCCAGTGCTCGGTGGACAGCGACCCACCATCCAGCTTGGCTTTGTACTTCAGAGGGATCATGATATGTTCCTCTGATTCCAAGGGATCCTCCAATGACAGGATAATAGTATCAACTTCACGAAATATGATAAAGATGGAGATTGCAGAAGTTAGGTTGGAGGATGAAGGAACTTATCTTTGTGCAGCCAACAACTCAATAGGAGAGTCAAGAGCAACTGTCAACTTCACAGCGGAAAGTATGATATCATATGATATTATTATTTTGAGATTTTTAGGAAGTGCAAGGAAAAAACTAGACCCAATTCTCACAAACAAAGGGACAATATACCAACGTCCTTGTCCTGGGTTCAATTATAGACAAGATGGCAGGCAGTGCTTACCACTGAGCCACCATAGTCATCAATACTTACTCCTGTCCATAGATAAGTTCTATCTGCCGAGCTAAAACATACCAGATCTCCAAGGGGTAATTTGCAGATTTAGAGATCTCTGCATTGGTCCATCCATGGCAAGCCCCGGTGGCATGAACACAACTGTGCTGCATGAGCATGGAAGGCATTAGCTGCCGAGTCTTTGGACACATTCATACATTTTTCCTTTAAGTATAATGTACATTAGATATTAATAATGTGATATCCATAGTAAATATTATCCTTTCAGCTTCTTGTCTTCTTTTATAGCTACCAGGATTGTGATAAGTCCATCATCAGTGGTTCCAGAAGGAGAAGCTGTGAACCTGACATGTGTAGTTGCTACTGAAGCTGCAGGTGCAGGGACATACACCTGGTATAAGAACGGAGTCCTGTACCCGGAAAGCTCCATCGATACATTACAATTGACTAATGTGACCAGTGAAGATGGAGGAGCGTTTCACTGCAGAGTTCAGAGTCCCCGTGGATCCAAGAGTTCCCAGTCCGTTATTCTAAATGTCCAATGTAAGTATGAAAGATGGGAGTCCTCAACACGTGACATGGCGAGATATACTGTACATGATAGAGCTGTATCATGTATGCATAAATACAGATATACTGCAGCACGGCATATGCGATAAGACATATTGTATGGTGCACATAGCAAAGAAGGAGCTTATGGCAAAAATCATATAGTGCCACCATAATGTTGACATTTTTTGCCAGTAAAAAATATATTGTGCTAGTAATTCTCTCCAAACCCTTTACATTGACCTCATGAAAGTTAACGGAGTGTTGGTAAAACATCTGCACATGATTTACCCACATAATGGGGCACATTTACTTACCAGGTCCTGTGCGTGCCCCAATCCGCAGTGTCCGACTAGAATGCACTGTGCCGCGATTCACTGGAGTTCACCATCTTCCTCACGGTGCATGTAAGTGCTTGGCTTGCGACACAATTTTAAAGTTAAATCCCGCTGTTTTCTCTGAATCCGTCGGATCGTCTAACGGCCCGCCCCCGACTTGTGTCGCATGAAAGCCAGCACGATTGTGCCAAAATCTGATCGCGTGTGACACAATGCCCTTCTAAATCCCTGTCCCAGCGGCGCGATCCCCGAAAAGTCAGAAAACCCAACGGAAATGCGGCCGCGAGACCCTCTCTAATTAAGAGAATATGATGGGGGCCTCCACGGGCATCACTAACAAAACCTTAAGGACCCCTCTACAATCCAAAGGGGGCCAAAGGAAACTATTGGTATTAGCGGCTAATATAGCGTCCTTTGTTTGGAAATAGAAGCTTGACACACACATGACTGATGTCTTACTTCTCTGCTCTATAAATTTTACAAAAACATTTTTTAAAACATTTTACAGATCCTCCAAAAAATGTGAACCTGAAGTCATTCCTGGACACGGAGCACAGTAAGGTAGCCATTATCCTAGGTAGCGTGGACAGTGATCCACCATCAGACTTGTTTTTGTATAAAGATGGACGGCTCCTGGCATCTTCCACTGATGGTCTGCGGTCCAGCGGGAGGATGCACGTCTACTTCTTACCAAACCTGCTGAGACTGGAAATCACTAACATCAAGTCCAGTGATCGGGGGAGCTATGTCTTCACTGCCAAAAATGCTTTGGGAACTAAGCAAGGCTCCGTTATGTTTAATGTAGAAGGTAAAATACTCGACGGGGTTACAAATAATAGACATTTTCTTCTACATCCATTATTTATGCTGTGTTGAAGTTGCCATCACTCAAAATGTGCCAGATATTTTGTTTAAGGTTCTGATCTGCAGCTGTATAATCTATGCAGCAGGTTATGGGAATAATTCCATGTCAGAACAGCTTTTGCTTCCCCTCTCTCAGCAGCAAGTCACAGCATGAGATAAATATTGAGTGATCAGTAGAAAAACGTGTATAATGTGATGCATAAATCCAAAACCTAAATCAGTGTCTACCAATTCTTTTTCCAATGTCAATGAGTTCTAAAATTAGCAAGTTGTGTTATTGACTGCTAATATTTAGATTTGGATTGGCCCTCTGGGGTACCAGTAATGGTCACACTGCGGTATTTGGCACAGACTTTCAGGAGAAATTTTAAGGAGCCTTCTATTTATTTTATTGGGAGAGGGATATTTCCCACCATTTTCTTTTAGGAAAATCTTTGGTAAAGATCCACTGTTTGAACCAACCCTTAAAGAAAATCTACCTTCAAAATCCATCATGATAAACCTAGACAATTACTCATAGATCGAGGCCTCGTGACTGTGGGAATCTTCTTATACAGGTGGTGTATTTGTAATGATAACAATGGAGATTCAGCTCACCTTCCAGCTCTGTGAGAATCCTGGTATGGCACGGATTGCCCCTCTGCTCAGGCCGCATACATAATGAAAAAACTCCAATATCCAGCCGGGTCAGGAATCACTCATAATGTTTATTTAGGCAAATATTAAAATTCCACAGCAGGTAGTCTTGGCCAACGCGTTTCAAACGGACTAGCCGTGCTTAGTCATGGCTTGTCCGTTTGAAACGCGTTGGCCAAGACTACCTGCTGTGGAATTTTAATATTTGCCTAAATAAAGATTACGAGTGATTCCTGACCCGGCTGGATATTGGAGTTTTTTCATGGTGTATTTGTTATCCCTGACCTAATTCCTTCTCAAATTAATTCTTAAAATTATGCTAAATAATCTGAAGGGCTCTGGGGGTCTTACCAGAGCCCATTAATGCTGCAGATTCACAGGCTGTTATATTAGATCACTACCGGTGGATCTAAGCTGCCCCTTAGGGAAACCAGCTATTCGAAAAGTAACCCCCAAGGCTAAGAAGTAGTTCATGTCTTCATCTTTATAAGTCTAGGTTATCCTAATGATGTGAGAATAATTTCCTTTTATTCTTTGTTTTTCTCCCCTTTTAAATGTTTAACTTTTGATGTAAATCTTGTATTTTTTTTTATTACTTTCTGGCAGATGTTCATGTTCTCATCAGTCCATCCACAGAACTGAGAGAGGGTCAGATGGTCACTCTGACCTGTGAAGTTTTAGATAACCCTCAAGATATAATAAGTTACACCTGGTACAAGAACAGTAGGTGGTTCCAAGACGTCAGAGCGGCTTCCCTGGGGCTGGGGGGTGGAGTAAGTAGCAGTGACGCTGGATCCTACTCCTGCACAGCCCATACATTAAATGGCTCCATGGCATCTCCGCCAGTCTCTCTCTCTGTACTATGTGAGTAGCTGCACATTATTTTACATTTTTTTTCTAATTGTTGACTTTTAACTTAAAGGGAACCTACCACCACGAATCTACCTATAAAGGTAGATCGGGTGGTAGGTGGATGTATGGGACGTGAGGATAGCCCTTTTTAGAGCTAATCCTCACGTCCCCGCTAGCCTAGCATAAACTTTATTGACCGAATATGTTAATTTAATTAAGCGGCTACCGGGGCGTGGAGTAGCCGGGCACGAGGCTACACGGCGCGGCTACTCCACGCCCCAGTAGCTGCTTTCCCCCGCCTACCCTGTGATCTTCGGCGCGCAGCTCCTGGCAGCTGCGCGCCCTCGTCAGAGAAGCCGGAGTTCTGCGCATGCGCAGTAACTCCGGCCAAGATGCGCGATCTCAGGAACGAGGCCGGAGTTACTGCGCATGCGCAGAACTCCGGCTTCTCGGACGAGGGCGCGCAGCTGCCAGGAGCTGCGCGCCGAAGATCACAGGGTAGGCGGGGGAAAGCAGCTACTGGGGCGTGGAGTAGCCGCGCCGTGTAGCCTCGTGTCCGGCTACTCCACGCCCCGGTAGCCGCTTAATTAAATTAACATATTCGGTCAATAAAGTTTATGCTAGGCTAGCGGGGACGTGAGGATTAGCTCTAAAAAGGGCTATCCTCACGTCCCATACATCCACCTACCACCCGATCTACCTTTATAGGTAGATTCGTGGTGGTAGGTGCCCTTTAAATCTTTAAAGTCAGAAATGTAACCTCATTGAATTGCTGCTTGAAAATGTAACTGCAAAGTAAAATTGGCCCACGTAGGTGGAGTACATGGTGGTTGCCTGCTGGTGGCCATGGATGGTGGTCATTTCTAGTGGCACTATTTATATTACATTCAGGATACTGGAATGGTGGATAAAAGTGTCAAAGTTTTGTCATTATCTTATGGGTTTTGTAATCGCTATGAGGTCATAATGACACAGAGGGGGATGTTTATCAGGGCCAGGGTTTTTCTCATACAAATCCTGAAATAATTGCAATTACTTGCAAATAGCGGAATTGCAGTTATTTCCACAGTTTATGCCCATTTACGTTGGTTGGCAGAACACCGTGTTGTCCTCACTAGGGACAACCCATTAGTTGCCTTCACGTAATCCTAAAGTATGAGTAACCTCTCAGATGCTGTGGTCTTATCTGACCCGGGGTTAAAGGTCATTGGACAGAATTTTCTCCAATCCGAGACACTCCTGTGACATCTATGCTGGGTATCACACCTGTTGAACTCACGAGAGGGCTCCATATTCAACCAGCTGACTTATGGGTTGTAGAGGCTCAGAAAAATAGTAGTACTTTGCTAAAGAGAGTCTCCTCGTCATTCCATAGGTCAGTGGTGGCGAACCTATGGCACGGGTGCCAGAGGTGGCACTAAGAGCCATTTCTGTGGGCACTCAGGTTATCATCCTAGGACAGAATTCACCAGACAGGAACAAATCCACCAAATCTTCCTGCAGTCCCAGGCAACTTAGTAGATGCTGCTCTCAGCGCTAGTTTAAAGCGACACTTTGGTTGTTTGGAACAGTGGCAAAAGTGAGAAGGTGTGGACAGGGCTGCATTATCTTTGAAGCTCATCCTGCTGGGCCCACCATTCTTCTCTACAGAGACCCTGGAGACAAGCTAAAATGAGAGTCTGAATTTGCCCTCCTTCCTTCAACTGTATTGGTGGCCGCTGGGGCCGATACGATTGATAGATGTTGAAGAGCAGGTAGTAGTAAGTTACTGCTTTAAATGCCATGTTGGCACTTCATGGTAAATAAGTAGATTTTGGTTGTAGCTTGGGCACTCGGTCTCTAAAAGGTTCGCTATCACTGCCATAGGTGATGTGTGGTACTGAAGATAACTTTTTGTAAAATGAACGAAGGTGATTTGACAACACGATACTCCACCTTAGACAGTTGTAGTCCTGCTTCCAGAAGACAGAAGCCATATTTCATATACATCATATACAACCACTTAAAGCCAATGTCGTAGAGCACACTTTTCTGTAGTCCATGTATATGTGTTTCTCACATAGTGATTTTTAGTAATTTTATTCTTTTAATAGATCCTCCAAGGAACTTATCCATAGCTTCATTCATAGAGCTTCAGGGAAGACAAGAGGGAGTCGTAGTGTGCACTGTGGATAGCAACCCCCCATCACTTATGTATCTTCTCAAAGGAAACAAATCACTAGATTCCTCCAAACTTCATGATTCTACCCAACGTCTCAAACTGTCTTCTTACCACAACACACTGAGGATGGAAATCAGAGACATGACCACCGATGACCAAGGAGAATACACATGTCAGGCTCATAATTCTCTCGGGGCCGTGGAAAAATCCATACAATTCAGAGTACAAAGTAAGAAAATATTTGTCAATATTCTTTCCATGAAATGTCATGTAAATATTTATGGGCCCCAACCAGTGGTTACCATATGTCTTGATCTGCATTTTTATAGTAATGAAATCTTAAAACAACCCCATTTTCTTATATGGACGTGGTCGTGAATTTTTTCTAGGTGCGAGACTGTTGGTAGAACCATCTGAGGAGATACATGAAGGTCGCTCTGTGACTCTTACATGTGAGGTTCCCAGGATGGAAAACACAACCTACACCTGGTACAAGAATAACAAGTGGCTTCATGAAGGTCCTGAGAAATCTTATGAACTGGTCAATGTGTCCAGCTCAGAAACCGGTTCCTACCAATGTCTGGCAAAACACTGGAAAGGCAACAGGGCCTCGTCCCTGGTAGGACTAAATGTACGGTGTAAGTGTATCCATCTAATATCTATCTTAATTTTGCTATTTTGGTCACCTTCTGCTCTCCATCACTCTTTGTTGACTTGAGTGCAGTGATGATATCTTCACATCGCCTCATGATCTCCAGAGGTGGTGATCTTGTGGGTCCACCTGTCATCTTTATACAATCCCCATGTAAGATAAATCATCAATCAGCTCTAACAACGTATAATATTTTTCAATTATTCGAGAAGATAAGTTATTCTCCAGCTTTTCTCAATCGGATTGCCTTCTACTGGGCCCACCTTCTCTGGTGGATCAGTCTTACCCTGATCAAAAATAACCTCTAACATATAAACTTATTGCTCCTTATTATTACAGATGGTCCAAAGAATATGGTGATCTCCTCCTTCTTAGAAACCCGTGGAAGAAACAGAGGAATCATATTGTGTCGTGTGGACAGCCATCCTCCTTCCACCATCGAGCTTTACAAGAACAATCTGCTCCTGGGAAGTTCACGGTCTAGACAGACTGACCGAGGGCAGAAGCACTGGACATCTACATCCTATAATTATCTACGGCTGGAGATACGAGACATCAGAGCAGAGGATTATGGGAGCTATATCTGTGCTGCCAGTAATGCACTGGGAATGGCAAGTTCATCTGTAGACCTCAATATCACAGGTAAGATTTTAAATCCAAGTTTAATACCCTATGAAGCAACTTTATTGTATCTGAAAGAAGTTTTGATGACCCAGATATAAAAGACTTATCCGTAGAGTTATATAAGATTAATTGTATCTTCTTCTGAGCACCCCATGGACTAGCTGAAAAAAGCCCTTCAAATATTTGGTTTAGTGAATGGGACTTGGCTACAGAGAGCTTCCTACAATACAAGTAACCCCCAACAGTATTTGGACTATTACACATCTGGAAGTCCTCACTCCACTATGTCAGAGGCTAATGATACGATCTTCTTTTCATCCCACAGACACAGAGTCTCCAACCTATAAAGTTATTACAGTGGTGGCTATCATCTGTATACTGTTATTAGGTTCCTTTATAATTGTACTTATCTACAAGAAGAGGTAAGTGCCCTTGTTTTGTTTGTGAAGGGTTCTGCCCCACCAAAGATACTTCTACCCTATGTACAGATAGGTGTCAGTAGGTTGCAGCCAACCCAACTAACATCTACCTGCTACATCTATGTCTCCGGGCCAGGGGTCTCCCCCCCTAACATCAGTGGTATAGGGTAACCAGTAGAGATGAGCGAGCATACACGACTGAGCTTGATGCTCGTTCGAGTATAAGCATACTCGGAACGGCTCGTTGCTCGGACGAGTATTTCCCCTGCTCGAGATCGAGCATTTAATTAAGAAAAGACAGTGCTAACTTATCCGAAGACACGTGTGCAGAACGGTGTTCTTCACAATAGTATATGAAGAACAATATGGAGAACACCGTTCTGCACGCGTGTCTTCGGATAAGTTAGCAGATGTACGCGAGCATCTGCAATGTGTTCTTCACTGTGTTCTTTCAATGTGTTCTTTCAGTGAAAACATCTGCAAACATCTGCAATGTGTTCTTCAGTGTTCTTCTTTCAATGTGTTCTTTCAGTGAAAAGTCTCCCATTGACTTCAATGGGGTTCGTTATCCGAGACGAGCACTCGAGCATCGGGAAAAGTTCGTCTCGAATAACGAGCACTCGAGCATTTTAGTGCTCGCTCATCTCTAGTAACCAGCCCTCATTGCTCCTTGGACTTGTTGCCTGCTACCTGATTATCTTCTCTTGTTTTGACCCAACATATCAGACTAACCAAAATACAGCTGTTGTCTCCCAGAAATTGTGACTACTCCACCTCCCTCGCCACTTGAGGGGAAGGGGGTGATGCCAGACTGTAGAATGGGCTGGCACAAGGCGGGTACTAGCCTGCACACTAGCTATAGCCTGTGGCAGACCTGGCATAGAAGTGAGCCGGGCACACATTGCACCTCCGAGGCCAGAGCCTCTTCATATATCTGGCTTGAGTGTGTTCTGCCCGATCACGACAACCAAGTTGCTTAGAATTTTGGTGCTTCTTACAACAAGGTTGAGTTTGTAATGATAAGGCTACACTCACATCTGTTTTTTATGGATACATTCAGTGTATATGCAGAGAAAGCTCGGGGTATACGCTGCACATGTCCATATACACGAGGTGGGGGCTTCCTTTTTTCCCTCCATCTGTACATTATACATCAGATCCTTCAGAATGAAAAGAAACAGCAAGTTACATCATTCCATTCTGCTTCATATGTCATAATGAATGGATGCAATGTATTGCACCTACCCCCTGCTTCAGCTGAGTGTACGTTCACGGAGATCCCCAGTGATGGAAGTGTGCATATAAGGACAGTTATGTCACATGATAAACAAGCTTCTATCAGAAGGGGGGAGAACAGGAGAAAGTGCCCCAGTATATGAGTAAACAGTGGGGCACACCCTAGCCTTCTGTTGTAAGGACACTTTGGGAATCCACCCAACTTATCTTTATAACAGGCAAGAGCGTGTCCTGCCACCACACATGTCCTGTCTTCACACATGTCCTGCCACCACATATGTCCTGCCACCACTAGTGTCCTGTCACCGCACATGTCCTGCCACCATGCATGTCCTGCCACCACTAGTGTCCTGTCACCGCACATGTCCTGCCACCACGCATGTCCTGCCACCACTAGTGTCCTGTCACCACACATGTCCTGCCACCACATATGTCCTGCCACCGCACATGTCCTGCCACCACACATGTCCTGCCACCACATATGTCCTGCCACCACTAGTGTCCTGTCACCACACATGTCCTGTCACCACACATGTCCTGCAGTGACACCGCACATGTCCTGCCACCACACATGTCCTGTCACCGCACATGTCCTGCCACCACACATGTCCTGCCACTACACATGTCCTGCCACCACACATGTCCTGCCACCACACATGTCCTGTCACCACACATGTCCTGCCACTACACATGTCCTGTCACCACACATGTCCTGTCACCACACATGTCCTGCCACCACTAGTGTCCTGTCACCACACATGTCCTGCAGTGACACCGCACATGTCCTGCCACCACACATGTCCTGCCACTACACATGTCCTGTCACCACACATGTCCTGCCACTACACATGTCCTGTCACCACACATGTCCTGCCACCACTAGTGTCCTGCCACCACACATGTCCTGTCACCACACATGTCCTGCCACTACACATGTCCTGTCACCACACATGTCCTGTCACCACACATGTCCTGCCACTACACATGTCCTGTCACCACACATGTCCTGCCACCACACATGTCCTGTCACCACACATGTCCTGCCACCACACATGTCCTGCCACCACTAGTGTCCTGTCACCGCACATGTCCTGCCACCACGCATGTCCTGCCACCACTAGTGTCCTGTCACCACACATGTCCTGCCACCACATATGTCCTGCCACCGCACATGTCCTGCCACCACACATGTCCTGCCACCACATATGTCCTGCCACCACTAGTGTCCTGTCACCACACATGTCCTGTCACCACACATGTCCTGCAGTGACACCGCACATGTCCTGCCACCACACATGTCCTGTCACCGCACATGTCCTGCCACCACACATGTCCTGCCACTACACATGTCCTGCCACCACACATGTCCTGCCACCACACATGTCCTGTCACCACACATGTCCTGTCACCACACATGTCCTTTCACCACACATGTCCTGTCACCACACATGTCCTGCCACTACACATGTCCTGTCACCACACATGTCCTGTCACCACACATGTCCTGCCACCACTAGTGTCCTGTCACCACACATGTCCTGCAGTGACACCGCACATGTCCTGCCACCACACATGTCCTGCCACTACACATGTCCTGTCACCACACATGTCCTGCCACTACACATGTCCTGTCACCACACATGTCCTGTCACCACACATGTCCTGCCACCACTAGTGTCCTGCCACCACACATGTCCTGTCACCACACATGTCCTGCCACTACACATGTCCTGTCACCACACATGTCCTGTCACCACACATGTCCTGCCACTACACATGTCCTGCCACTACACATGTCCTGTCACCACACATGTCCTGCCACCACACATGTCCTGTCACCACACATGTCCTGCCACCACACATGTCCTGTCACCGCACATGTCCTGCCACCACACATGTCCTGCCACCACACATGTCCTGCCACTACACATGTCCTGCCACCACACATCTCCTGTCACCACACATGTCCTGCCACCACATGTCCTGTCACCACACATGTCCTGCCTCCACACATGTCCTGCCACCACACATGTCCTGCCACCACACATGTGCTGTCACCACACATGTCCTGCCACTACACATGTCCTGCCACCACACATGTCCTGCCACCACACATGTGCTGTCACCGCACATGTCCTGCCACCACACATGTCCTGCCACCACACATGTCCTGCCACTACACATGTCCTGCCACCACACATCTCCTGTCACCACACATGTCCTGCCACCACATGTCCTGTCACCACACATGTCCTGCCTCCACACATGTCCTGCCACCACACATGTCCTGCCACCACACATGTGCTGTCACCACACATGTCCTGCCACCACACATGTCCTGCCACCACACATGTGCTGTCACCACACATGTCCTGCCACCACACATGTCCTGCCACTGCACATGTCCTGTCACCGCACATGTCCTGCCACTACACATGTCCTGCCACTACACATGTCCTGCCACTACACATGTCCTGCCACCACACATGTCCTGCCACCACACATGTCCTGCCACCGCACATGTCCTGCCACTACACATGTCCTGTCACCACACATGTCCTGCCACCACACATGTCCTGTCACCACTCATGTCCTGTCACCACACATGTCCTGTCACCACACATGTCCTGCCACTACACATGTCCTGCCACTACACATGTCCTGCCACCACACATGTCCTGCCACCGCACATGTCCTGCCACTACACATGTCCTGTCACCACACATGTCCTGCCACCACACATGTCCTGCCACCACACATGTCCTGTCACCACACATGTCCTGTCACTACACATGTCCTGCCACTACACATGTCCTGTCACCACACATGTCCTGTTACTACTAGTGTCCTGTCACCACACATGTCCTGTCACCACACATGTCCTGTCACCACACATGTCCTGCCACCACTAGTGTCCTGTCACCACACATGTCCTGTCACCACACATGTCCTGCCACCACTAGTGTTCTGTCACCACACATGTCCTGCCACCACTAGTGTCCTGTCACCACACATGTCCTGCAGTGACACCGCACATGTCCTGCCACCACACATGTCCTGTCACCACACATGTCCTGCCACCACACATGTCCTGTCACCACACATGTCCTGTCACCACACATGTCCTGCCACCACACATGTCCTGCCACTACACATGTCCTGCCACCACACATGTCCTGCCACCACACATGTCCTGTCACCACACATGTCCTGCCACTACACATGTCCTGTCACCACACATGTCCTGTCACCACACATGTCCTGTCACCACACATGTCCTGCCACTACACATGTCCTGTCACCACACATGTCCTGCCACCACACATGTCCTGTCACCACACATGTCCTGCCACCACACATGTCCTGTCACCGCACATGTCCTGCCACCACACATGTCCTGCCACCACACATGTCCTGCCACTACACATGTCCTGCCACCACACATGTCCTGCCACCACACATGTCCTGTCTCCACACATGTCCTGCCACCACACATGTCCTGCCACCACACATGTCCTGTCACCACACATGTCCTGTCACCACACATGTCCTGCCACCACACATGTCCTGTCACCACACATGTCCTGCCTCCACACATGTCCTGCCACCGCACATGTCCTGCCACTACACATGTCCTGTCACCACTCATGTCCTGTCACCACACATGTCCTGTCACCACACATGTCCTGTCACCACTCATGTCCTGTCACCACACATGTCCTGTCACTACACATGTCCTGCCACTACACATGTCCTGCCACCACATAAGTCCTGCCACCACACATGTCCTGCCACCACACATGTCCTGTCACCACACATGTCCTGTCACTACACATGTCCTGCCACTACACATGTCCTGCCACCACACATGTCCTGCCACTACACATGTCCTGTCACCACACATGTCCTGTTACTACTAGTGTCCTGTCACCACACATGTCCTGTCACCACACATGTCCTGTCACCACACATGTCCTGTCACCACACGTGTCCTGTCACCGCACATGTCCTGCCACCACACATGTCCTGTCACCACACATGTCCTGCCACCACTAGTGTCCTGTCACCACACATGTCCTGTCACCACACATGTCCTGCCACCACTAGTGTTCTGTCACCACACATGTCCTGCCACCACACATGTCCTGTCACCACACATGTCCTGCCACCACACATGTCCTGCCACCACTAGTGTTCTGTCACCGCACATGTCCTGCCACCACACATGTCCTGTCACCACACATGTCCTGCCACCACACATGTCCTGTCACCACACATGTCCTGCCACTACACATGTCCTGTCACCACACATGTCCTGCCACCACACATGTCCTGTCACCACACATGTCCTGTCACCACACATGTCCTGCCACCACACATGTCCTGTCACCGCACTTGTCCTGCCACCACACATGTCCTGCCACCACACATGTCCTGTCACCACACATGTCCTGCCACTACACATGTCCTGCCACCACACAAGTCCTGTCACCACACATGTCCTGCCACCACACATGTCCTGCCTCCACACATGTCCTGCCACCGCACATGTCCTGCCACCACACATGTCCTGCCACCACACATGTCCTGCCTCCACACATGTCCTGCCACCACACATGTCCTGTCACCACACATGTCCTGTCACCACACATGTCCTGCCACCACACATGTCCTGTCACCGCACTTGTCCTGCCACCACACATGTCCTGCCACCACACATGTCCTGCCACTACACATGTCCTGCCACCACACAAGTCCTGTCACCACACATGTCCTGCCACTACACATGTCCTGCCACCACACAAGTCCTGTCACCACACATGTCCTGCCACCACACATGTCCTGTCACCACACATGTCCTGCCACCACACATGTCCTGTCACTACACATGTCCTGTCACCACACATGTCCTGTCACTACACATGTCCTGCCACTACACATGTCCTGTCACCACACATGTCCTGCCACCACTAGTGTCCTGTCACCACACATGTCCTGTCACCACACATGTCCTGCCACCACTAGTGTTCTGTCACCACACATGTCCTGCCACCACTAGTGTCCTGTCACCACACATGTCCTGCAGTGACACCGCACATGTCCTGTCACCGCACATGTCCTGCCACAACACATGTCCTGCCACTACACATGTCCTGTCACCACACATGTCCTACCACTACACATGTCCTGCCACCGCACATGTCCTGCCACTACACATGTTCTGCCACCACTAGTGTCCTGTCACCACACATGTTCTGCCACCACTAGTGTTCTGTCACCACACATGTCCTGTCACCACACATGTCCTGTCACCACACATGTCCTGCCACCACACATGTCCTGCCACTACACATGTCCTGCCACTACTAGTGTCCTGTCACCACACATGTCCTGCCACTACACATGTCCTGTCACTACACATGTTCTGCCACCACTAGTGTTCTGTCACCACTAGTGTCCTGCCACTACACATGTCCTGCCACCACACATGTCCTGTTACCACACATGTCCTGTCACCACACATGTCCTGCCACCACTAGTGTCCTGTCACCACACATGTCCTGTCACCACACATGTCCTGCCACCACTAGTGTCCTGTCACCACACATGTCCTGTCACTACACATGTCCTGCCACCACTAGTGTTCTGTCACCACACATGTTCTGCCACTACACATGTCCTGCCACTACACATGTCCTGCCACTACTAGTGTCCTGTCACCACACATGTCCTGCCACCACACATGTCCTGTCACCACACATGTCCTGCCACCACACATGTCCTGCCACCACTAGTGTCCTGTCACCACACATGTCCTGTCACCACACATGTCCTGCCACCACACATGTCCTGCCACCACACATGTCCTGTCACCACACATGTCCTGTCACCACACATGTCCTGCCACCACACATGTCCTGCCACCACACATGTCCTGTCACCACTAGTGTCCTGTCACCACACATGTCCTGTCACCACACATGTCCTGCCACCACACATGTCCTGCCACCACACATGTCCTGTCACCACTAGTGTCCTGTCACCACACATGTCCTGTCACCCACACATGTCCTGCCACCGCACATGTCCTGCCACCACACATGTCCTGTCACCACACATGTCCTGCCACCGCACATGTCCTGCCACCACACATGTCCTGTCACCACACATGTCCTGCCACTACACATGTCCTACCACTACACATGTCCTGCCACCACACATGTCCTGCCACTACACATGTCCTGCCACCACACATGTCCTGTCACCCATATATAGTGCGGTGTATATACTGTATACTCAGACAACCTCAGTTCTGCTCACAAAGCTGACAGCGAGAACATTGCACTTCACCTTTTCATGTCGATGCTCAGTGACATTTCACGTCTTCCCCGGTCAGAGAGATCGGTGATGTACCCAGAGAACTCACATGGCTGCGCCTTATGTTCTGCAGGATCCTACAGATGTTTAGGAAGACGTCAGAGCAGGAACCTATAGAGATGGACAAGAAGGAGACGTCAGAGCAGGAACCTATAGAGATGGACAAGAAGGAGACGTCAGAGCAGGAACCTATAGAGATGGACAAGAAGGAGACGTCAGAGCAGGAACCTATAGAGATGGACAAGAAGGAGATGTCAGAGCAGGAACCTATAGAGATGGACAAGAAGGAGATGTCAGAGCAGGAACCTATAGAGATGGACAAGAAGGAGACGTCAGAGCAGGAACCTATAGAGATGGACAAGATGGAGACGTCAGAGCAGGAACCTATAGAGATGGACAAGAAGGAGACGACAGAGCAGGAACCTATAGAGATGGACAAGAAGGAGACTTCAGAGCAGGAACCTTTAGAGATGGACAAGAAGGAGACGGCAGAGGTAAGGGGAAGGGAGTAATATACAGTGTAAGCCGCACCACCACATACTCACAGCCACAGCGCCCCCACACAACAGTGGTAACCCCTTATTACTGCATCTATGGCACCATCTCCTTCACTGGGGTTTAAAATTGATGATCTGACCCTATGGGAGGCTTTAACATTATGTTGGTTGTGTCACACCCCAGACACTCAGTTATGGTCTCTTGAAGTGTCTGTGCTGCACTCCAGCAGAAGAGTTGGTGTTCTTGAGCCCAGCCCATCCTGAAGACTCATAGATGACCAACCAAGTCATCACAGATCGGTGAAAATAAGGGGGAGCACATTTAAATCTATTTTTTAATCCAAAGACCTAAATCAGCAGCACTACCTTCAGCCCAGGTGCTGTAGCTTCCACACTGCCCCTAGTGGCAGCTTCAGGTTGTGATAATTCAGCATCAATGCCTCTCAGTAAGGGATATAAAGAAGCAAAGTGTAACAGGCACAAAATGTGAGAGATATTTTTAATTTCTTCACAACAAATTAACCAGATCTGGACTCCTTTTTCTTATTTTAGAGTTGAACCCCTGGAGACTCTGCATTGGCGGTGAACAACAAGATGATGTGATCCAGACCCAACAATGATTATGAGGGACCCAGGAGGCCCCCATCCTGGCCGCCTGCTATCTCTCACCCGCTATAAGCTGCACATTGCAGGAGGTGCGGGAAATGCTGCGTCTTATTCTGCATCTTTATGGCTGTTGGAAGAGCTCCCAATGATAATGGGCATGAGGTGGGACTACAACTCCCAGCATCCTCTTCCTTATGTTACTGTACATCTGTACTCAGGCGACACCTATTTTCCAAAACATTATCGTAACTCTCCCAATTCTGAATTTCAATTTGAATTTTTTGTCGTTCTGATCCATGTATCTGCTTGTATCGCATTGCATCTATAAGCTCCCTCCTCACCGCAGCTCCCTCCTCACAGCAGCTCCCTCCTCACCGCAGCTCCCTCCTCACCCCAGCTCCCTCCTCACTGCAGCTCACTCCTCACCGCAGCTCCCTCCTCACCGCAGCTCCCTCCTCACCGCAGCTCCCTCCTCACTGCAGCTCCCTCCTCACAGCAGCTCCCTCCTCACCGCAGCTCCCTCCTCACCGCAGCTCCCTCCTCACCGCAGCTCCCTACTCACTGCAGCTCCCTCCTCACCGCAGCTCCCTCCTCACCGCAGCTCCCTCCTCACCGCAGCTCCCTACTCACTGCAGCTCCCTCCTCACCGCAGCTCCCTCCTCAGCGCAGCTCCCTCCTCACCGCCGCCCCCTCCTCACTGCTGCCCCCTCCTCACTGCAGCTCCCTCCTCAGCGCAGCTCCCTCCTCACTGCTGCTCCCTCCTCACTGCTGCCCCCTCCTCACTGCTGCCCCCTCCTCACTGCTGCCCCCTCCTCACTGCTGCTCCCTCCTCACTGCTGCCCCTCCTCACTGCTGCTCCCTCCTCAGCGCAGCTCCCTCCTCACTGCTGCTCCCTCCTCACTGCTGCCCCCTCCTCACTGCTGCCCCTCCTTACTGCTGCTCCCTCCTTACTGCTGCCCCCTCCTCACTGCTGCTCCCTCCTCAGCGCAGCTTCCTCCTCACTGCAGCTCCCTCCTCAGCGCAGCTCCCTCCTCAGCGCAGCTCCCTCCTCACTGCTGCTCCCTCCTCACTGCTGCCCCCTCCTAAGTGCTGCCCCCACCTCACTGCTGCTCCCTCCTCACTGCTGCTCCCTCCTCACTGCTGCTCCCTCCTCACTGCTGCCCCCTCCTCACCGCAGCTCCCCCCTCACCGCAGCTCTCTCCTCACCGCAGCTCCCTCCTCATCGCAGCTCCCTCCTCACTGCTGCTCCCTCCTCACTGCTGCCCCCTCCTCACTGCTGCCCCCTCCTCACTGCTGCTCCCTCCTCACTGCTGCCCCCTCCTCACAGCAGCTCCCTCCTCACCGCAGCTCTCTCCTCACCGCAGCTCTCTCCTCACCGCAGCCCCCTCCTCACTGCTGCCCCTCCTCACTGCTTCTCCCTCCTCACTGCTGCTCCCTCCTCACTGCTGCCCCCTCCTCACTGCTGCCCCCTCCTCACTGCCGCTCCCTCCTCACCGCAGCTCCTTCCTCACCACAGCTCCCTCCTCACAGCAGCTCCCTCCTCACCGCAGCTCTCTCCTCACCGCAGATCTCTCCTCACCGCAGCCCCCTCCTCACTGCTGCCCCCTCCTCACTGCTGCTCTCTCCTCACTGCTGCCCCCTCCTCACTGCTGCTCTCTCCTCACTGCTGCTCCCTCCTCACTGCTGCCCCCTCCTCACTGCTGCCCCCTCCTCACCGCTGCTCCCTCCTCACCGCAGCTCCCTCCTCACCGCAGCTCCCTCCTCACCGCTGCCCCCTCCTCACGCTGCTCCCTCCTCACTGCTGCTCCCTCCTCACTGCTGCCCCCTCCTCACTGCTGCTCCCTCCTCACTGCTGCTCCCTCTTCACTGCTGCTCCCTCCTCATTGCAGCTCCGTCCTCACAGCAGCTCCCTCCTCACAGCAGCTCCCTCCTCACAGCAGCTCCCTCCTCCTCCTTCTACCTTTAGCTGACAAGCTGTGGGGTGCCAGATATCAAACAGCAATATTTTCTGAACCAGAGCACCAGAAACACAGTTCTGGTGTCATTATAAAGGGGAAAATCTCCCCTTTAATGTTGCATATAGATTGTGCCTAGGTGTCAAAGACAAGGAGACTTCCATAGTGAAAGTTATGGTCAGGACTGGGACTGTATATGAAACTTTAAACTGCTGACTGTAACTTTAACACTGGATAGCTCCAGTTCTGTGACACCTAAAATCAAGACTATTGTGTAATTTTAAAGATTTTGTGAAGAATGGCACTTTCCATGGTTCAAAAGATATATATTTGTAACTAGGGCTAATTTTTAGAGACCCTTGTCAACCACACATTTACTAAGGGTCCATCGGACGCATTTCCGTCGGGTTTCCCGAATTATTTCCGATTTGCCCTGAATTGCCCCGGGTTTTTGGCGCACACGCGATTGGATTGTGCCACATTGGCGCCGGCTTGCAAGTGACAAAAATCAAGGGGTGTGGATGTCAGACAACCTGACGAATTCGGACAAACTGCGGAAGGATTTGTGTCGCAAGATCAGCACTTACATGCACCAGGAAGAAGAAGGTGAACTCCGGCGGACCTTGGCACAGCAGCGACACAGGAAGGAACTTGGACGCACCATCTTAGTGAATCGCGCCGGACTCAAATTCTTGTCGGACAATGCACCGTGGGATTGCAAAGGGACCGGGTAAGTAAATCTGCCCCATTGGGAAACCTGACGGAAATGCGTCCGACAGACACTTAGTAAATGTGCCCCATTGTCTCTGTTATGTGCACACAACATGTAACACTGCTCATCCTCCTCATGTCACATCCACTCGGTGTCAAAAAGTTGCCAAATAAGCTTTAGCAACTTTGGGGGGGGGGGGGGGACATTGGTGCAAAATAAGATGTCATTTTTGACACTGCTCTCAGCATTGGGTTGAGCGAGGACACAAGAAAAGGCAGGACTGATGCAAGCTGACAAAAGTATAGTCATGTACACCATGTGTGGCTCCTAACGGGGTCATAGGGATATACCTTGTCCTAACCTCCTCACCCCTGCCAGGTACAGGATATAGTCAAGAAGAATTTACTTTCTGTAAACTGTAAAAAATAAAATTGGGGGGAAAATTGCAAATTGTAAATTGTCCACTGGGTGGCAGCAGAGTCCACAGGATGGATGTAAGCCTTGATTATAGAAGAAATGCATAAAGAACAGCAGTGACTAACTCAGCTCTGACACATCCTATGAGCAGATGTAAGAACAATCTGGGCTCTGCTACATCGCTGCCGTATCTGTTGTCTGTCTCCCCATCTCCCGATATTCACCCTCAGAGCAATGACATTCATATGTTTCTATGTAAATAATCCCGAGTAACCGAATAATGTACAGTTCTGCATCCCCTCCTACACTCCGCGGTTCATATATCATCATTGTCAGGATCTCTGCTTGCTGTCAGTGAATATAAGAGTTATGATTTATTATTATGATTCTTGTTCACACCAAGAAGTGTCAAAGCAGAACTCAACTTCTTACTGCTGCGGTTTTGTTACAATTGTATCCTGGATAGACAATCCTATGTGATGTAGGTAGCGGGGATACAATGTATCATTGTACGGTAAGTAGATGTGGGTAGCAGGGATACAATGTGTCATTGTACTGTAAGTAAGAGCTATGTACATATATGACACATAAATACATTAAATACTATAACCGCTTCCAGCAATAATAAAGTGTTATGTAATAATATAATAAAACTCCGATACCCCACATAGAATTTGTGCAAATCATGTCCTGGACCATGAATAAGAAGCCACACGTGGATATTTTCTCCAAATTTTGTATGAATTCCATAGCACTGGCAATGCCAGGGATGACCAGCAGAGGGCGGCAGAGTCCACACCATCTACATGACTGCACTGGACTATAGCAGAGCATCAGAGTGCTAGTCCCCCCACATCTGAGAACAGGGGGTCCCTTGTGCCACTGACTGCAGAGATAAGTTATTGCCCCTATATAGACCCTTTGAGGGTGCAGTACTCAGTGTCTCCACCAGGATAACACGGGGGCAAGGGGCTGTTCTCTTAATACATTGGGGATCTGTATACATTTCATCTTCTGGTTGCTTTAGGGGTCAGCAATAATTTAGGCATCTGGAAATACAGTTTTGCTAAATGAAGCCCCAGTCAAGGTGGGAAAAAGACAAAAATGACGCATTTCTACCCTATAGGGAACAAATCACCAGATTTTACTTCCTTGTAAACTCCCTGTGCTCTCAGGTCGGGGATGAAATGTCCTTTCTAGAATTCCTTCTTTTATGTGAAATCTCATCCGTTTACCAATAAAAAAAAATCCTGCAAAATGGTGTGATAATGGGCATAAAAGAGTCATATTTTGCCTGAAATGAGACACGTTTAGAGGCTGCAGGGGGAGAATCCCTTCAGACGTCTCTATCTTTGGTTCTATAGATCTAGAAACATTTAGCTGGTGTCATATAAATTATAGGAATCTTACATTTCAGATTGAGGCAGTTCTTGTGGTTCTGTGAGCTACAGAACTGGAGATACAAGTAATTCAGGAAGGCGAAGTCTGAACTGCAGCTCACATTTACAACTATGAGATTCTTATCTTTAATATGACACCAGCAGAATGTATCTAGTTGCTATAGAGCTCAAGATAGGGGTGTCTGAAGTGACACTAACTGTGCAACCACTAAACTTGACTCATCTCTGACAAATATGACTCATCTCTGTTCATTTTCACTTGATTTTGGAGGACCTATTTTAGGTAAACGAGTAAGATCCGACACATAAGGTCACATGAAAGAGGGAATTCTAAAAAGGACATTTCACCCCTCACCCTTAGTGGGATGGGAGTTTAATTTGATAAAATATAATGACAGTATCGCTTTAATTATATTATTAGGCCCAACCCGGCTAATACTCAAAGAACGGAGCTGATCTGACTCTTCTCTTAGAAGGAGACTCCCATCTGATCTGATTTATCCTCTGGAAAGTGGAAGATCTCTCGAATTATGATGCATTTTATAGGCTTCCAGGTCTCCTCTCAAAGTTACATTTCAAGAGAAAATACCTTGTAACCAGTTCTCAATCAAGATAACTACTCATAATTCGAGGAGTCCCTTGACAATTAGCCGGTGACAAAATGTCTTCCTACCAGGACCTCAAGAGACCTACCAGGACCTCTAGCTATACAACTTCCCTGCAGTGCCTCCACAGGAGAAATGAAGTACTACACAGCGTCCAGTCACATGAATAGGTAGTTTGTATAATGCAGGACAGGATGAGTCCTCCAGAGAGAGAGATGATCTTAGTAAACTCTCTTCACCACGAGACGAAGACCTGGACCAGAATTCTGTATAGATTGTACAGAACTTGATAGTAATAAATCCGGACAACTCCAAAATGTGAATACGACTAAAAAGAAAGGGTTTTTTAAAGAAACTTCCTCTTTAAAAGTGAAGTTTTGAGCTAATAACTGCGGAGAGATCTTTCCCGATTGCCGCTGGTGACGGCTCTGGCTGCACCATCATATCACACTCGGGGCAGAGAAAGGTCACCACGAGAAGATGTCATCTCCAGTACAGAAGGAGCCGGGAAGTCCTGTCCTCCATGAATGGTGAACATGGGAGAAGCCAATGTGACTATGAGAAGATAATTTTGGTGACCCCCCATTGACCCGTCTAGTAATATCCTGGTCTGATCGCTCCCAAATGGAAAGGAAGGAACAGATGGAGAAGCAACTCGGAGAAGTTTCGTGCAGCCGGCGCTGTTAGATGTGTTCCAGGTTCTGATGCCCAGGGACACTCGGTCGTTCCGTCTATTGTGCCAGTTACTGGAGGCCAAGTAACATCTCATCACCTGACGGGACTCCTGGATTCACTTCTCTTACCCTCCGAGCGGAGAGAAGATCAAGTGATATAAAAGTTCTGAGCAGATACCTGCCCCAAGTACAGTCACTGGTGGAGGAGCCACCGCTAGTCACCTCTTGTATTAGAGCACCTATTTGTTTAGGCTCCTGAAGAGCCACCCACCGCAGACCCGATTATTTTAGGGGTTAATATTTCATTTCCCCTTCCATTTTCTGGGGTTGACATAATGTTATCAGGAAATTGGCATCAAAAACATCTTCATGGACATCAGAAGATTATCCTCATATTGCGGCCTCCTCTCCTCAATCCTTCCTTTTTGTGACCCTCTCTCCTCCATCCACCCTCATATTGTGGCCCCCAGGCCTCCATTCTACTTAATATTGTGGCCCCCTGTCCTCCATCCTCCCTCATATCATGCCCCCTGACCTCCACCCTCATATTGGGCCCCCCAGGCCTCCATTCTACCTAATATTGGGGCTCCACTCTTTCTCCACCCCAATCATATTTTGGCCACCAGCTCTTCCCTGTTGTTGGGTATTAAACAAAAAAACTTTATTTACCTTTCTATTGTTTCCACAAAGCAGTTCTGGTTTATGTCCTGGTGCTCTGATGTTTAAGAGGAGGGGATGGAGCTACAGAGAACATATGACGTGCAGAGGCAGCGGGAGCAGGTCCTGCCTCCAGGTCTCTGATGCATCGGCTGCTCTCCAGCTTTAGTGTACGGTACCAGGAGGAGGTGGGACAATGTGGGACACCCTGGACCCTGAAATTGTAACTGTCTCGCCAATTCCAAGATGATCAAGAGCTGTGTGTATAGAGATCAGTGGAAAGATATCTATTATATGCACATATATACGCAACACATACAAACACACACACATCATGTATAAGAAACACTCAAATACAGGTGCACATATATAATACCCACATACCTGTACAATACTTATAATAGTGCACTAATGAATATACTATATACATAAATATATACCAGCTGGGAATATACTGCACATTACTATATAGCACCAAAAATGTATTGTACTCCAGGGCCGCCAAAAGGGTGATATAGACACCACTTATAGTATAACTTAGTTGTAGCTCCGGCCTTCTACCTCTGATCAGTCCTGGTCCTCATCTTAGAGGCTCCGCACAGATGACAATTCTCTGTTAGTTACAGAACTTTGATAACTTCTCTAATAATATACTGTCCTGGAGTAACCCCGTAATAATATACTGTCCTGGAGCCCCCCACCCCTTATTATACGTATACTGTCCTGGAGCCCCCCCCCCTAATAATATACTGTCCTGGAGCCCCCCCCCCCTAATAATATACTGTCCTGGAGTAACCCCGTAATAATATACTGTCCTGAAGTCCCCTCCTAATAATATACTGTCCTGTAGTAACCCCGTAATAATATACTGTCCTGGAGCCCCCCACCCCTCATTATACGTATGCTGTCCTGGAGTCCCCCCCCCCTAATAATATACTATCCAGGAGTGCCCCCCCAATAATATACCTTCCTGAAACCCTCCCCTGATAATATACTGTTCAAGAGGCCCACCTCTAATAATATACTGTCCTGGAGCCCCCCCCCCCTAATAATATACTGTCCTGGAGTAACCCCGTAATAATATACTGTCCTGAAGTCCCCTCCTAATAATATACTGTCCTGTAGTAACCCCGTAATAATATACTGTCCTGGAGCCCCCCACCCCTCATTATACGTATGCTGTCCTGGAGTCCCCCCCCCCTAATAATATACTATCCAGGAGTGCCCCCCCAATAATATACCTTCCTGAAACCCTCCCCTGATAATATACTGTTCAAGAGGCCCCCTCTAATAATATACTGTCCTTGAGTCCCCCCCCCCTAATAATATACTGTCCTGGTGTCCCCCCTAATAATATACTGTCCTGGAGCTCCCCTCCTAATAATATACTGTCCTGGAGTAACCCCGTAATAATATACTGTCCAGGAGCCCCCTGCCCCTTATTATATGTATACTGTCCTGGAGCCCCCCCTAATAATATACTGTCCAGGAGTGTCCCCCCAATAATATACCTTCCTGAAACCCTCCCCTGATAATATACTGTTCAAGAGACCCCCTCTAATAATATACTGTCCTGCAGTCCCCCCCCCCTAATAATATACTGTCCTGGAGTCCCCTCTAATAATATACTGTCCTGGAGCTCCCCCCTAATAATATACTGTCCTGCAGTCCCCCCCCCAATAATATACTTTCCTGGAGTCCCCCCTAATAATATACTGTCCTGGAGTCCCCCCCCCCCCAATAATATACTGTCCCGGAGTCCCCCCCCCCCCAATAATATACTGTCCTGAAGTCTCCCCTAATAATATACTGTCCTGGAGCTCCCCCCTAATAATATACTGTCCTGGAGTTCCCCCCCCCCCCAATAATATACTGTCCTGAAGTCTCCCCTAATAATATACTGTCCTGGAGCTCCCCCCTAATAATATACTGTCCTGGAGTCCCCTCCAATAATATACTGTCCTGAAATCTCCCCTAATAATATACTGTCCTGGAGTCCCCCCTAATAATATACTGTCCTGGAGTCCCCCCTAATAATATACTGTCCTGGAGTCCCCTCTAATAATATACTGTCCTGGAGTCCCCTCTAATAATATACTGTCCTGAAGTCCCCCCTAATAATATACTGTCCTGGAGTCCCAAGCTTCAGGCCCCTCCTGTGGCTCTGCCACCGACTACTACAAAGCATGAAACCAAGACTCCACCTTAATGTAGCTGAACATCACAGACGCCTATTGTGGCTCTTTGAAGCAGAATCTGGAGATTGTTGTATAAACAGACATCGGGGACATGTATCAAACGTTTGACTTGCCTTTGTCTTTAATTTTTGAGACTTTCCATGAAGCTTGTGCTCATTTGAGACTTTTTTTTAAGTTCACCATTGTCTCGTTTTCTGTAGTGTTCCCTGTGTTATCACCTGAATCCAGATGTGAAAACAGTTTTGAAAAGTCCCTAAAAAGTCACAAATTTTGGTGCAAATCTAAGGCTGCCCCTGACAAGGCGTAGAAATTAGCTTAGAACTGATTGTGGCTTTTGTTTTACCTAGTCGTAAATTCGCTAAAGACCAAACGTCGGAAGTATCAATAAGGAAAAACCTCTAGGACCGGCAGAAAAACCCAAGAAAAGTCCCAAACAACAAAGGGCATGTGCCCCATTGTGTCTCACATTCGCTGCCACTTTAGTCTAGTGAAGTCCAAGGCCATCTACTCCTGCTGGTGTGATCGCCCATAACAGATAGGGGCTCATGGCTCACGGATCGCACTCTACGGCTTGGATAGGTATATAACAGGTGTCTGTGCTGGGATTGTGATCGTGACGCGATCGGATTGTGTCGCTGCTGCACTGCTTCCATGCAACACAATTTAGAGGACGTCCCGTCGGACAATCCGACCGATTCAGACTGAGCGCAGGATTTGACTTTCAAATTGTGTTGCAAGCCCAAGCACTTACATGCACCCGGAAGAAGAAGGTGAACTCCGGGGACCTGAGCGGGGAAGTGACACATGCAGGATATCGGGTGCAGGATCTTAGTGACTCCCCGCACAGCACATTATACATGGACAATGCACTTACATGCACCAGGAAGAAGATGGTGAACTCCGGGGACCTGAGCGGGGAAGTGACACATGCAGGATATCGGGCGCAGGATCTTAGTGACTCCCCACACAGCGCATTATACACGGGCAATGCACTTACATGCACCAGGAAGAAGAAGGTGAACTCCGGGGACCTGAGCGGGGAAGCGACACATGCAGGATATCGGGCGCACAATCTTAGTGACTCCCTGCACAGTGCATTATACACGGACAATGCACTTACATGCACCAGGAAGAAGAAGGTGAACTCCGGGGACCTGAGCGGGGAAGCGACACATGCAGGATATCGGGCGCACGATCTTAGTGACTCCCCGCACAGCGCATTATACACGGACAATACACTTACATGCACCATGAAGAAGGTGAACTCTGGGGACCTGAGCGGGGAAGCGACACATGCAGGATATCGGGCGCACGATCTTAGTGACTCCCCACACAGCGCATTATACACGGACAATGCACTTACATGCACCAGGAAGAAGAAGGTGAACTCCAGGGACCTGAGCGGGGAAGCGGCACATGCAGGAAATCGGGCGCACGATCTAAGTGAATCGCGGCACAGTGCATGATTGTCGGACAATGCACTTTGGGTGAACTCCAGAGTCCGGGGTAAGTAAATGAGCCCCACTGGGTTGTTCTCGATAGAAGTCTCAAGTATCAAACTAAAGTCACCACTCAGAGAGAGCTCCTGTCACGTTACTGCACGGAGTACAATCCGCCAGGGATACGGGATGACGATGGTCTCCCATATCTGTCATAAGACATTCCTATTTTCTGGGAATTTGAATTTTTCATTAGGCAATAGATTAACCCCTCGCCTGCCAGTGGCGATGCAGGATGTGAAGTGCAGCAGGGTCTCTCGAGAGGTCGAGCCGAGTTCACGTAGAGTTCTGCAGCGCGGTTATATAAGCGGCCAGCTCACGCCTGTCATAGCGTTACAGCGATCCGGAGAGACAGGATACACCGCTCCCCATAATATAATGTTTTCTTACAGCTCCAGCGAGGATGTAATTAAAAGCAAAAGGCAAAGGATAAAAATAGTCGTTCCCCGCAGACAAGGAAAGGCAGGATTAAGATTTACTCAGCCGCCGCAAGCAAATACGTTTTACCTCGTAGACAAAGCTGTAATCGTATTATAAAACATTGTTTTAAAACCTTTTTATTGTCGAGCTCTTCAGTTAAGTTGTGTTCATATGTAGAAAGCTGGTGCCGGTACTTACCTGTATGACATTTACCTCTCTGGCTCCGTGGGGGGGGGGAGGGGGGCATTATTGAAGTTCGATGGCAATAAATACATCATTTTACAAAGACAGGACCACAAATCCCATGAGGTCCATCACTAAGTAAAGGAAATCGACCACTAGAATCAGAATAGACTCTAGACGCGATGCTGGGACGGCTGCGCATGCGCAGGAATACCCAGGACCCCGTTGATATCACTGGTTCTCTGGATGGGCAGGGGAGGGAGGAGGCGGAACAGAGGTGTGAATAATTACCAGACGGCAGAACGTTGGGGGATTCTGGTGACGACCCACCCCTCAGACTCATTTGCATATGTTTAAAACCAAGAACGGATCCTCACCAAGGGGGCACACACCTAAATGCAAAAGTGTCAGATTTACTATGGCTGATGCTAGTGGTAGGTTTCCTTTAAAGGGTTGATCATAATAAAATAAGTCAGTACAATTCAGTTAGTGACTACAAGGAATGTAGTAATTAGAGGTGGGCGAATCGATTCTAGCAAATTGGGCGCGGGCACATTGTGTTACATGGAGAAAGGAACACCACCGATGACATCTGCAGACCTGTAAGCCAATCAGCGACCGGCAGGCTTATGTGATGTCACAGCCCTATAAAAACAGACAGCCATTTGCAATCTCGTCATTTCAAAATGCATGTGCTGTCTCCAGCGTCCAGCTGCCTGTACTCAGTAGCTACTGGAGTGATTTTTGCTCAAAGTCCAGTGTGTCCATTTTGGGGTTCTGTACTCCCCAAATTTCAATTCTATTTTGTTGCTAAAGTTGATATCAAGAAATCCGTGTCAAATCAACATAGTGCACTCTTTGATGTTATAGTTGGATCTTGGCCCTCAGCTCAGTCCTTTCGAGCTGGCACAGGCGTTACCTTGTCAGGCTGCGTTCCCGCTTCACTTATTTGGTGAAGTTGGCCTATGTAAGTGCCCATGGAAGTGAAGAGGGAAGAGATTCTAAGAGCGGCGGCTGTCATGTGCATGTCATACTAAAACACAGCAATGTTTGAAGACCAAACCACGCTCCCTATGCATATTTAAGCACGGCACAACGTTCTACAACACCCTACAGGCTCTCTGAAGATAGGAAATACCTGTTTTTTAACATGATTTGTGATTCGATTCGGGTCGAATTGAATTTTGTCGGAAAATTCGGCGAACTCTGCGAATCGAATTTTTGAAAGATTCACCCATCTCTAGTAATAATATATCAGAGGAAAATTATTCTATCAGTATTTAGCTTTGGCTCTTATTGTGCTCCCACCTAATCTGCTTTTCACTTTGAAATTTTCCCTGAATTTCATCCTGCAAGCAACAGGACAGAAGTTCACCAAGATGTCAGATTACATAGAAGTCTGAGGGGGCTTCTATGGGAATTTGGATCAGTGATTCGCAGCAGTTTTGTCTCTTCCCATTTGTAAACAGAGGACTGGGGAACTACCCCACAGAGAGGGGCAGTGACCAGGCTGCTCTTCCACAAACAGATGGAGTTGACTGCAATTGTGAAAGCAGGGAGTCATCTGCACCCTGCTCCATCATTGTGCCTTTGCTGTGACTATGTGCTGCTGAGGCTGTCAGGCGCAATATGATGACATCATCGCACCTGCTGGTTTCAGAGCCAGGAACAACAGTGCTAGAAAAAAGGAAAGGACTGCCGCGAGGGAATACAGGAATTGGAGTGTCTGATGTTTTTATATTTTTGACTGCAAAGAGAAAGGAAGCCTGGGAATGGAGGCTAAAGAAAATGGAGCTTTAGGTGGAGATGCTACCAAACGAGTTGTGGGCTCAATAATGGATGGGGGGTACATTGGGGGCATTACAGAATAATTGGGGAATAATTGGTTGAGGACTTAATAAAAGTTGTTAGGGGGAACATAAAGGGACCTTATTAATTGGTGGGTCCACTTAAGGCAATGTTTTACGCAGGATCTAAAGTAAGGGGGTGCGACATCACTAATGAGGGGTGTTATACATTATGTTAACACTAGAGGGTGAGGGTAGGGCACTGGTAATGCAGTGGTAACTGTACATGGTGGTGAGTGGCACTTGAGCGGCACTGGGCATAGCTGGACAAGTGCCGGGGCCCAGAGCTGCTTGGGGGCCCACATAAGGCTGTACAAAAGGAATCCATAGGGGGTAAAGGGGGCTGTATATAAAATAACCATCAGGGGGCTGTTTGGGTTGATAAAATAATGAATATTTTAAAGAACAGGAGACAGTTTTAGTTTCTGAATTTTTAATGCCACCAAATGCACCGACTGAGGCGCTGTCACCCAGTGGCCTATTGAAACTTGGAGCTGTCGCTGGTCACATGTGCACATCATAGCGGACAGTCAAGAGTTGTCTATGGGGCCTGATCATTTCAAGTTACAAATTTACAGAGACTTGTTAGAAAATGACCTGGAAACCCAGAAATTCCTAGAAAAGTCACACAAAGTGCAACATTATATAAATGATAGAAGAATAATAATTGTACAGAAGAATTTAGATTTTATTATGAAACCAAAGTTGGAGTCCATAGACTTCCAGGCAAAGGATTCATATTTTATTAATTTTTTTTTAATCTTTAGATATCCAGTTTAAGTATTTTGCCCCATGTCACCAGGCAGATTTTAGATGTTTTTAGCTCACCACTGGGTAAAAGCAGCTACTACTGTAATACCACTACTACCAGCTATAATAGCTGCAAAGATTTTTGTATGTTTTTTTTTTTTTAAATATTTATATATTTGTAGTGTGATTATATAGCAACAGAATCGGGCAAATTTACTAAGGGTCCCGGCGGACGCATTTCCGTCGGGTTTCCTGAATATTTCCAATTCTCCCTGAATTGCACAGAGGTTTTTGGTGCACGCGATCGGATTGAGGCGCATCTGCGCCGGCGTTCATGCGACACAAATCGGGGGGTGTGGCCGTCGGACAACCCAACTGATTCAGACAAACCGCTTTCAAAATTGTGTTGAAAGATCAGCACTCACATCCACCTGGAAGAAGAAGGTGAACTCCGGCGGACCTGAGCGGGGAAGTGACACCTGCAGGAAATTGGACGTAAGATCTTAGTGAATCGCGGCAGCTCCGAATCCTAATCGGACATTCCGCATCGACGGTGTCAACGGGACGGGTAAGTAAATGTGCCCCAAAATGTTTGCATAAAAGTGTTTGCTAAAATCCTAGTTCAAATGACCAATAGACATAACTTTATATTTATTTCATAGTTTATTCTTTATATTTCGCTGCCAGTAGATTTAAAGGAAACCTACTTTATAGCAGAAACTGCTTCGGCGCTGCGTGCGCACGATCGTGCGTGCGCCTACATAGGAAATGCCGCAGGCGTTGCGTGCGCACGGTCGCGCGCAGCGCCGAAGCAGCTTCTGCTATAAAGTTTAAAAAGTGTTAAAACCGCGATACCGCAGTTTATAACACTAACGAAACTAAGCACCGGCACCAGCTCACCCTGAGCTGGTGCTCGGTGTTTACAGCTTACACCGACCATTTGAAATGGTAGGTTTCCTTTAATTAAAAAAAAAAAAATTCTAGTTTTAATTGTGAAAAAGAATTAAATGTAAAAAAAATAGCAATTTACATATTTAATTGTTTTATGACTTGTTTTGTATTGTCATGGAGGCCATTTTGAAACGGTTTTTATGTGAATTTGATGAGGAATAATATCTGAGCTACTTATCATAAACTTTGATTCCTGCCAAAGTCATTGTAGATTTTCTCTTCTTAAAGACACAGGTACAGCTGTCAGATTAGCAAGAGAGGGCAGAGGGTGAATTTATCTTTTCTGAGTCAGTGGATTTAGAGACCACCCAAATTACCCAAGGCTTCTGAGAACCACCGCATGTGCAGTAGAGATGAGCACATCCAAAATTTTGGTTCGGTGTCCTCCATTTGGCAGTTCTGTATTGCTCCATGGGCTGCAGAGCAGCCAATCAGGAAGATTTCCGCCCCTAGCAACTAGCCATGGCTGTCCACCTGGCCAATCACAGCCATACCTAGTTGCTAGGGGGTGTAAAATTGCCTGACTGGCTGCAATGATCAGCTGATCAAGCAACATGTCCAGGTTAGGCAGAGCTTCAGAACAGAATTTAAAGTTTGGGTCGGCTCATTTTTAATCAACAGTAGAGATAAGTGGACCAGAACCTGCAATGTTGCCATCATTTTTCTGTAGATTTAAAGAGTTATCATCCATGATTGATGTCAGCACCGATCACAATTGTTAAATTGCTGGGTCCGGTACCTAAACATAATTTTGAGATTCAGGTTCAGCCGAACCTCACTAGGTCCACTCACCCCTCACTGGGTCCACTCACAAACTTGTAAAAACCTCCAGCACTATGAGATCTTGCTATTATGCTGTTAAAGGGGTCAGACCTCTGAAAAACAGATATGTGGCCGGGGAGGGGGAAGTGGGGGCAATGAAATGTCAGAACATGTTAATTATTTGCAATACTGTAATGTTACACTGAATATCACCTGGATCTCTATACATTGGAATCCATTTGTTGACTTACAATAGAAACTCAGTAGAATATCTCGCGTGAGGAATAAAAGGAGTCCTTGTATCTGAGTGCAGAGGAGCAGTGTAGCCGGCAGTGGTCTGGCGCGTTAGTCACGTCTCTGTAAATCCGTGTTCAGACCTCCAACACAATGCAGCAGCTATTAGGTGTCGTAACACAGGGAGAGGGAAAAACCTCTTGTGACAAGCACCGACTCCTCGAAGGGGAGCAACTGGAGTTTGTAAATTGACCTTGGCCTGGTCCTTCTCGTTATAGGACTTCCATCCTGAGGTGCTATCACTCCCCCCATCCTGCAGAATTACTTACTTACCAGGTAGCCCTCCTCAGGTGGTTTGTCTCGGTTGTCTCCTGATGTCCCGGCAGCTCCTTCTGCTCAGCGATCTGGTTGCATATCTGCTGCGGACCGATGTCTCCTGGGTCTTAAGGCTACCACATGTACCAATCTGCTCACATCCTGGTGATAAAGGATTTCTTCTCCCAGTGGTAGTGGCCTTGGATGATGCTCTTGCGATAATCCCAAGCCAAAACTATTTAGGTGATAAATTGGGTTCACAATTATAATGACCGGTCTCCAGTCACAAGGCCATCTGATGACATTGGTGCCCGGTAGCACGGCACTTGGTTGTGGTCCTCACCATGTGTCGGGTAGTTGTGCATCAAGATTCCGTCCACATCAGCCATTAAGAGGTTGATATAATTTATGTAGGCTGAGAATAAAATGTGTGTTATACAAGCCCATGATAAGTCAAACATATTTTTATATCCTGAGTGCCGACTTTCTCCAAGGGGTAATGGACCAGAAACTATGCTATCTGTCTGTCACGGGTGCTCCCGCGATCCCTGTGTCGGATCATGGGCACACCCATGGCCCTCCGTGTGCCCCTACACGCACGTCCCCGCCTCCTAGGGCGCGTGCATCGGCTGCTGAAAATGTAAAGAACTGCCGATTGGTGCCCAGGCTGAAAACCTCCACCTTATAATCCGGGACCTCCCTTCCTTCCCCTCCCGATCTTTGTGCCTCACTGCCTTAGAAAAAGCTTCCCAGCGATATTCCTGCGTTCCATTCACTTATACACAGCTATGCTACATCCATTCAATTACACACAGCTCTGCTACATCCATTCAATTACACACAGCACTGCTACATTCATACACTCACACAGAGCTCTACTAGATCTATTCATTCATATACACAGCTTTATTACAACTATTCACTCACACACAGAGCTCTGCTATGGCCATTCATTCACACAACTCTTGTTACATTCACTCAATCAGTTCTGCTACATACATTCCCTCATTTGAACACACTGAGTACAGTCACATTCAAACAAAAGCAGCTCTTCTTCATACCCAGTCCCAGCTGCAACTTCTTCTCCGGCCCTATGCCATAGTAGCATGAAAGGGTTTGAGGACCTTGCAGTGATGTAGGAAGCATGTGATCAGTAACATGCTTCTGACATCACTCTAGGTCCTGCGTTAAAGGGAACCTGTCACCAGGGACCTCATTTTCACTTACAGAAGCCCATTACAGCTGCATTGCAAATATGTTTTTTTGCCTTCTCTAAGCATCTGCAATACTATATAATTGTGCGTTGTAACTTACCTTGCACCCTGACAGTATCCTCTGTGTAGTCCCAGGGGTTGGGCTTTGGTTTGGATGCATTTCAAAAAACAACATGTGGCTTGTCTGTGCTGCAGACTCCTCAGCTCACAGCCCCCACCTTTGTGCTCGTGTACAGCTCCTCACTTCCCACTGATGTCAGCTCAACAGGCTGTGAGCTCTGTGAAGAAGCAGGAGGGAGGAGCTGTACAGAAGCACAAAGGTGGGGGCTGAGAACTGAGCTGCAGCACAGTCAAGTCATGTGTTGTTTTTTGTGATAAACATCCAAACCAAAGCCCAAACCCTGGGACTACACAGAGGATTCTGTCAGGATGCAAGGGAAGTTATAACACACAATTATGGTGTGATGCAAATGCTTGGATGGCAGATGTGCACTGCAGGTGTGATGGGCTCCTGTATCCTGGCTTAAGAGAAAATTAGGTCCCGGCTGACAGGTTTACTTTAATTCTCATGTCAGAACGGCGAGAGAGGGAGACCAGTCCAGATGCTGCTCCATTGGAGATCATGGGACACAATTACTAAGGGTCCGAATCGCGTTTTTCCGGTGGGTTTTCTGAATTTTACCATTTTGTGCCGAATTGCCCCGGGTTTTTGCGACACGCGATCGGATTGTGCACTGGCTTGCATGTGACGGAAATTGGGGGGGTTTGGCCGTTGGAATACCCGACGGATTCGGAAAAATCGTGCTATTTTTTTTTTTAAAAGTGTCGCTTGAAACACACTTACATGCACCAGGAAAAAGATGGTAGCAGCGACACCTGGTGGACATCGGGCGCACGACCTTAGTGAATTGCCGGGAGACCCGAATCCTTGTCGGAGAACGCACGGCTGGATCGCAACAGGACCGGGTAAGTAAATGACCCCCCATGTGTTTTAGCATTCGCACCGATCTCCAGGACATTGGTTAGGATCATATGGCAGCGTTGGGTCCTGCTGACTTCAGGATTTTTTCTTGCTAATAAGTCCGATTTATAGACCCCAAAAATACGGTAAATTGCATTAACGAAAAATTATTAATAAATGGGTCAAGTGTCTGTGAGAACACCTGTGCTTCTGTCATCTATGGGTCAATATCCTTCACTTATACATATCTATTCCCTATTTAACCTAATCCGGCTAACTTTCCCCGTATACGCATCCAATAAGCCAGTGTTAAAGTTTTCTAAAGTGCAGATTAAATGCATCGAGAGCCATTATTTTTGGCCCATTTGCTTTAATGTCTCACTCCCCCCCCCCCCCACCCCCCCGGATGCAGCATTCAGAGCGTTCAGGCAACAGCGGCGTCAAAACAAAGACTGGCGGAATAGACTGACAGATTCCACTTTTCCTGTCAAATCACTAAATGAACTCAAAATATGTGTTAGCCCATTGCCCTGTTAAAAGCAGAACATCTCAGCGTTTTTGTTTTCACCCAAACAAAGGGATAATATCTATATAAAATTATTAAGTCCCCGCGAGCTCGAAAGGGAAAAAAAAAAAAAAATTGTAACCTTGGCACTAATGCCTCCGCCGCAAATATTTTTAATTGGTTTTAATTTCTTTCCCCCTGCAATGAGTGTCAATTTGCTTTTCCATTAGTCAGGACTAATGAATGTAATGAAAACATCGTGTTGCTTAAACAATATTAGATTCTTGTCAGCATCAGTCTTGTCCTTTGTCTGCCCTGGCAGTCTATGATTTGAAGCCGCAGCTGCTCCGCTCCTCCAGGACAAACATTTCAATCAGCCCTTTAAATGTAGATGACAACTTAATGGCCGAAACTGACAACGGTTTTAATGCAAAACCACCTTTTCAATAGAAATAACACCAAAAAAAAAATTATTAAAGAGGGGGGGGGGCTAAAAGCCAAGAAGTAACTAATGCAGTCGCATCTGTCTACGGGCTGATAATTTCTCCCACAATTTGGATTCCTTTAATAAAAAAAGAAAATAAAATCATTGTAATTAAAATATATTAAAAAATGGAGGCCTCCTATGTAATTTGCCCATCCATTAGCCGCGAGATGGAAGTATGAGGAGCTCCGATTAAAAGCATTAGCTGATAATGAGTGCTGGCTTGTCCTCTGTCCAGTAAAGGAAACGCTGTATGAGGATCCATCAAGTTGATCGTGTTGTTAGTCATTCGTGTGTCTGAGACTTGGAGGGTTGAGTAGCCGCAAAGACCAAGCAGCAAAGGCTATGACTAAAAGAAGCTGCAGAAAGTGCTCTAACCATAGTCTAGTCTTGGACGACTCCGGTCCCCCCCAATGACAACACTGCACTAGTCACCGGTCAATCAATGATACAAAGTAAGGTCTCGTTAGGTTTGGATTAGCTGCCCTCTGCCTGGCTACTGATGCTTCTTCTGATCCACCTGGGTCAGCTGTCACCTAAACCGGGACTACACCGAGAGGCAGCAACCCTATCGAAGCAAAGTGCAGATACAGGGTTTAAAAATGTGAATTCCAGTGACACTTGATCGACCAATGATACTTAAAGGAAATATACAACTTCGGAAAAGTAAAAAACACCTAGAACTACTCACCTCCGCTACTCTTCTCGATTCTTGATTCCGGCACTGACCTCCACTAGTCTTGACATGCTGGGATCACCTAGAAAAAAGACTTATAATTAGCACCACAGAGCGCGGGGACAAGATGTCTGGGGCTCCAGACCGCTAATTATGCACGCCCTCGCCCCCTTAACCATTCTGGGAGAATGAGAGAGGGAGTTGACGTCTTGCCAGAGACTCACGCCTCTCAAGTGACATCACCTCCCTCTCCCGGAGCGGGAGAGGGAGGTGGCAAGGGCGTGCATAATTAGCAGCCTGGAGCCTCGGACATCCTGTCCTCCTACTCCTGCTCCGTGGTGCTAATTATAAGTCTTTTTTCTAGGTGATCCCGGTGTGTCAAGACTAACGGAGGACAGCGCCAGGATCATGATGAAGAAGAGCAAAGGTAAGTATTTCTAGGTTTTTCTTTACTTTTTGCCAAAGTGGTAGATTTCCTTTAAGCGATTGTCAGTCCATGAACCACAGGCTGTTCAAAGTCCTGTCCACAGCGATCTATAATATAAGGAGTTCCTACTTCTTTACTTACAGAATTGCCAAAACTATAATGCTTGGCAGCGCTGCTGTTTAGTTAGGAAACATGGAATCCTTGCATCATAGATTACAAAGATTAAAAGAAGTCTCGGCCCCAGCAATGTTGTCAGTGTTTGACACAGGACTCTGAACATCTGGCGGTCCAAATAATTACTCACCTTTCCTCAGTCCCCTCCACCACACTGCTGTAGATGCTACCCCTACATGATATCACCACCTGGTGTCCCCAGATAAACAAGAAATGCTCTGAGATCCTCACTAGACCAATTACTCTCTGGGGTGATGATCGGCCTCTGCTTGGTTTGTCTGAAGCGATGGAAAATTTACCTAAATTTGAAATAGAGGAGTAACTATTATTTTCTCAATCCCACCATGTGGAACCTTCTATTTTTGTTCAGGTAAACCCCTCCAAGATGTCATGTATTAAAGAAACCTTCATATCTTGGTAGCAGCTCTCTACTAGAAAATATTTAATGGAGTCATCCATCTCCAACCTCAACCAATCTCATGTGATCTAGGGTACGTAAAGGATTGATGGTTGAGGTTTTAAGCAGTAATGGTAGATAATGGTTCAATGGAAACATCTCTGAAGGCCTGGAGTGGTTGTGTTGTTACTATTCACATCCTTTTGGTGATGGAGTAATTCCCCGAGAAGAAGTTGAATACTGTTATGGAAACTACAAGGAACAATGACAGAAGATGAATTTGGCATGAAGTAAATGTGCACGGAAAATATCTGGTGCAGTCATCACAAAGCTCAGTGCACAACATTTACATTTCGAATTAGCAAAAGCTTTGATTTCTCAATGAATACGTAGATCAATGAACACTCAACGCACCGAGGACACAATGGAGGAAGAAAGCAGAAGCTTCCGTATGATAGAGGACAACTGGTGTATTACAACACTAATGAGGATCCAGGATCCATCGACAGAGACGTAAATGAGTCTTGTAGCCGCAGAATTTTACGTGTATTGTGATGAGGAACGCGCAATCATCAAAGAGAATAAACAGGATTGTTAGAATAATTGTGGTGGCACAAAATGTCTCCGTGTTTGATGATCTGTAATTTCACAGACAAAAGACCCCATCATTGGATTGTTTCATGGAAAAGGTACGATGATTGCGAGCTTGATTGTGAGATGGGTCAAATGTTATGAATAATGACCATGGAGCCCTGACAATCAGGACACGGTGTTATGAGAGCTTCGGCCCCATCCTGTAATCCCATGTTTACATTGCCCAAGCAATGAGAGAAATTTCTCATAAGTATTCTAGGAAGTGTCAGCATTTTTACCTAAAGACTTGTCAAACACAAACAATCTTAGAGAACATGGTTGTATTGCATCT
Organism: Engystomops pustulosus; assembly: GCF_040894005.1. Taxonomy (NCBI): domain Eukaryota; kingdom Metazoa; phylum Chordata; class Amphibia; order Anura; family Leptodactylidae; genus Engystomops; species Engystomops pustulosus. The sequence continues at coordinate 286,715,630 of NC_092411.1, forward strand.
CAGTTTTGGCTTCAATAGTTGTGTAAACCCTGAAACATGCCCAAGATTTGTTATTATTTATAGAGCAGCATTAATTCCCTGGTGTTGTACAATCAGTAAGGGGTTCACATACATTACATAACGACAAGAACAAATGCAAGTACAAAACACTACAACTACCGAGATCTAGGACAAGGGGGAGGAGGACACTGCCCATGAGGGCCCACAATCTATATCTTAAACAGAAGGGTTTTCAGGAAACGGTTGAAGGATTGGAAGGTGGGGGACAGTCTGACACATTTTGGTAGAGAGTTTGGGGGAAGCACCGGAGAAGTCCTGGAGAAGGTTGTGAGAAGAGCTGATGGTAACAGAGTCAAAGAAGGTCCTGTGAGGAGAAGAGATTGCATGTGACACAGGGTTTGCTGATTAGTTCAGAGATTTATGGACAGGTTATGGACGGCTTTGTATCATGGTTAGTATTTTAGGTAATAGGTAACCATTGGAAAAACAGGCAAAGGTGAAGCGAGGAGACAGATGGATTAGCCAGGCAGCAGAATTAAGGATGGATTGGAGGGGCATTAGAGAGTTGGGAGACCGTATTACAGTTGAGACCTGGTTGAGAAAGTATCAGATGTGACAGATGTTCCTGAGATGGAGGTGGCAGGTAGTAGTAAGGGCCTGGATGTAAGGCTTAAAGTATAAGACGGGGTCAAACATAGCTTCAACAAAAAAAGTAAAAGAGAGAGAGATCGTGCTCCCAAAGAGTAGTAATCGCACAGTTATAGCAGGGGGCCCACTAGTACCCATCCCCTGTGCTAAGGGGGGTTACCTGTGGCGGGCTTAAATGAAGCCTGTAGTGTTGGAGGCAGCACAGCGTCCTAGATTCTGGAACGAAGGATGTCCAGTAGTCCAGATCATCAATGAAGCAAAAGAGTGCACAGAGGCGCCAATCCAGTGTACAGGACAGAAGTTTATTGGTGAAAACCAGGGGTGTTGGTTAAAGCCAAGGGAAATGCATTTCGAGGGAGAACCTCCCTCTTCTTCCAAACCTAGAGGTTCATACAACACATAGGTAAAAAGTGGAGAAATGTACACAGACTAATAAATAATATAAAGAACAATGTCATATTGTGATCTTGCTACGAAGTGTATGGTACAGAGTAAAAAAAAATATATATATGTATACAGATGGTCCCCTACTTAAGAACATCCGACTTACATACGACCCCTAGTTACAAACGGAGCTGTGGATGTTGGTAATTTACTGTACAATAATCAGCTATAACAGTTATCACAGGTGTCTGTAATGAAGCTTTAGTGTTAATCCTGGTTCTTATGACAACCCAACATTTTTAAAATCCAATTGTCACAGAGACCAAAAAAAAAAAATACATTTTTGCCTGGGGTTACAATTAGAAAGTATACAGTTCCAACTTACATACAAATTCAGCTTAAGAACAAACATGCAGAACTTGTACGTAACCCAGGGACTCCCTGTATGAATATTTTAGGTGCACAACTCTCTATAAAACCCTTATACATATAGAGAGAGATACAAGTAATTGTTAGGACACATGAAGGATAAAATAAATATGAAAAATTAATGTTATTAATTATTATAAATATATATATATACACAATTCTGGTAAAAATTATATTTAAAAAAAATAAAATTTGTGAGAGGGCAAAGGGAAAAGTATGGTAAGGGAGAAATGTAATTGACAAAACATAAAGAATAATGAATAGATCCGCGTAGTTGTTTGAGGGATTCATTGAGTCCTTTAGGGTGGAGGCTTGGAATTTTCTTTAGCAGTGGTATTGGATAGATAACTCCAAGGCAGAGGACTTTAGGGACCGACGAGAGTGTGGAGCCATGAACTCAGATGGTTAGGTCTGGGGGGAGGGAAGCGTTAGGTGGAGGAAAGATTATGGCGCAGATTTATCAAGCTGTCTAAAAGTAAGAATGTGCTTAGTTGCCCATGGCAACCAATTAGAGCTCAGCTAACATTTTACCAGGGCTCATGAATATTTTTGAAGCGGTGCTGTAATTGGTTGGTTTCCAACTAAGAACAGTATTATTTTTAGACAGCTTCATAAATCCGCCCCCATGAGTTCTGTTTCGGCCATGTTCAGTTTGAGAAAACAGGACGAGACAAAGGAGGATAAGGCTGATAGACAGGTTTGATAGACCCCAGGGGCCAGCCTTTTCTGTGAGCCCAACGCCCTAGATGGGACCACCAAAGGACACACTTTGGTGATTTAATTTGACATTGTTTATTAGTAATTGAGTTTTGAGAGCTGAATTCTATTTCCACCTTGGGCTCTTTGCTTCTTACTTTCTCTCTTGATCTACTCTTACCCTCCTGGTTTCAGCGAACCCCTTTACCTTTCTCCTAAACTCATCCCGCCCCTCTGTCCCGTTTTGGCCTGTTTTTATAATCTCCTAAAATGGGTCCTGATGCTAAGATTGTCTCTTTCAGTGTTAGAGGGCTCCGTACTCCAGAGAAACGACAGATCCTCTTGGGGGACCGGTGGCATTTGAGAGCGAATGTGGTTTTCTCCATGAGACACATTTTCGTAAAGACCGGATTCAGAGACTCTCCAGCCCCTGCTTCCGTTTTGCTACCTTGGATACCAAGGTGTGAGTATTCTTTTTTATTGAACATAGTAATAAACCCAGTAGAATCCTGATGAAGACCCTCAGAACACAAAGGGCCAGAAATTATGTCCCACATATATCAGTAATAGTCACAGGGCAGAGATCTCCTCACCGGCCGGTATAGCCGGCACCTTCCAGGAATTTTATTCCACCCCCGCCCCCCCTATCATTTGCGACCCGGCAGACCATCCACTACGAGTGACAATCGGGAACACTTGGACTATCTTTGTCTACATAGAAGAGGCAAATTCTGGAGACCCACGATCACGCAGGAAGTGGTCACAGCAGCTCTTATCGCCACCCAAGTGGGAAAATCCCCGTGCCCGGTTAGTCTCTCGGTCCAGTACTATAAAACTTTCAGGGCCAATCTCACTCAGCACATTCTAGGAGCCATTAATGTCCTTTCCTCGGGACAGGTCATCCCCTAGACCCCCTTCGGGCCCATATAGTAAAGACCCGGCATCCTGTGCCGGCTATAGGTCAATCTCGCTACTTAATGTAGACATCAAGTTATTGTTTATTGACATTTACTATAATTTGTATTTGTTTCTTGTTCTTATTTTGTTCTGTTCCACTTGATAAAGCTTGAATAAAACCTAATATGTAAAAAAAAAAGTTTGATATTTGCATCTTCAATAAAGATTAACAACTTCAGGACCAAGTGTGATTTTTTAAGATCTGCCATGTGTTATTATAAGAAGGTATGACTTTGGAACACTTTAACATCCAGGGGATTCTGGGATTGTTTTCTCATCACACATTGTACATCAAATTAACTGAAAATGTTGGATGATATCTTTTGTATTTAGTCATAAAAAATATGGAAATTTGGAAAAAATGTCACGCTTTTCAGGCAGATAGTGATACCACCCAAATAACTTTATAAGTAACATTTCCTAAATGTCTGATTTATACAGGCATGGTTTTTTATGCTTCCTCTCATTTTTGTAGGTTTCAAGTGGTTTAGAATTTTAGGCATAATATTTCCAAAAATTTTTTTTAATTGTCAAAACCTAAAAAAAATATTAGTTCTGGTTTAGGGTTTTTAGCCTTTTTCCCAGCCAAAAAAATAATATATTATCTTTATTCTATGGGTCACCTTGATTACCGCCATACCCCATTTATATAGCTGTATATAGAAGGTTACCGTATATACCCGAGTATAAGCCAAGACCCCTAATTTTAACACAAAAAAACTGGAAAAACATATTGACTCAAGTATAAGCTCAGGGTGGGAAATACATTATTTACAGCCTCCACGGTATACAGCCCGCAAGCTCCCTGTAGTATATAGCCTGCCAGCCTCCTGTAGTATACAGCCTGCCACCCCCTGTAGTATATAGACTGCCAGCCTTCTGTAGTATATAGCCTGCCAGCCTTCTGTAGTATATACCTTGCCAGCCCCTGTAGTATATAGCCTGCCAACCCCCTGTAGTATATAGCCTGCCAGGCCCCCTGTAGTATATAACATGCCACCCCCCTGTAGTATATAGCCTACCACCCCCCTGTAGTAAATAGCCTGCCAGCCCCCTGCAGTATTATAGTGGTTATATTCCTGTCCATAGGGGGCAGTATTATAGTAGTTATATTCCTGTACATAGGGGGAAGTATTATAGTAGTTATATTCTTGTACATAGAGGCAGGATTATAGTAGTTATATTCCTGTACATAGGGGGCAGTATTATAGTTGTTATATTCTTGTACATAGGGGGCAGTATTATAGTAGTTATATTCTTGTACATAGGGAGCAGTATTATAGTAGTTATATTCTTGTACATAGGGGGCAGTATTATAGTAGTTATATTCTTGTACATAGGGGGCAGTATTATAGTAGGTATATTCCTGTACATAGGGGACAGTATTATAGTAGTTATATTCCTGTACATAGGGAGCAGTATTATAGTAGTTATATTCCTGTACATAGGGGGCAGTATTATAGTAGTTATATTCTTGTACATAGGGGGCAGTATTATAGTAGTTATATTCTTGTACATAGGGGGCAGTATTATAGTAGTTATATTCTTGTACATAGGGGGCAGTATTATAGTAGTTATATTCTTGTACATTTTGAGCAGTATTATAGTAGTTATATTCCTGTACATAGGGGGCAGTATTATAGTAGTTATATTCTTGTACATAGGGGGAGTATTATAGTAGTTATATTCCTGTACATAGGGGGCAGTATTAAAGTAGTTATATTCTTGTACATAGGGGACAGTATTATAGTAGTTATATTCTTGTACATAGGGGGCAGTATTATAGTTGTTATATTCTTGTACATATGGGGCAGTATTACAGTAGTTATATTCTTGTACATAGGGAGCAGTATTATAGTAGTTATATTCCTGTACATAGGGGGCAGTATTATAGTAGTTATATTCTTGTACATAAGGGGCGGTATTATAGTAGTTATATTCTTGTACATAGGGGGCAGTATTATAGTAGTTATATTCCTGTAGATAGGGGGCAGTATTATAGTAGTTATACTCTTGTACATATTGAGCAGTATTATAGTAGTTATATTCCTGTACATAGGGGGCAGTATTATAATAGTTATATTCTTGTACATAGGGGGCAGTATTATAGTAGTTATATTCCTGTACATAGGGGGCAGTATTAAAGTAGTTATATTCTTGTACATAGGGGAAAGTATTATAGTAGTTATATTCTTGTACATAGGGAGCAGTATTATAGTAGTTATATTCCTGTACATAGGGGGCAGTATTATAGTAGTTATATTCTTGTACATAGGGGGCAGTATTATAGTAGTTATATTCCTGTAGATAGGGGGCAGTATTATAGTAGTTATATTCTTGTACATATTGAGCAGTATTATAGTAGTTATATTCCTGTACATAGGGGGCAGTATTATAATAGTTATATTCTTGTACATAGGGGGCAGTATTATAGTAGTTATATTCCTGTACATAGGGGGCAGTATTAAAGTAGTTATATTCTTGTACATAGGGGACAGTATTATAGTAGTTATATTCTTGTACATAGGGGGCAGTATTATAGTTGTTATATTCTTGTACATATGGGGCAGTATTACAGTAGTTATATTCTTGTACATAGGGAGCAGTATTATAGTAGTTATATTCCTGTACATAGGGGGCAGTATTATAATAGTTATATTCTTGTACATAGGGGGCAATATTATAATAGTTATATTCTTGTACATAGGGGGCAATATTATAGTAGTTATATTCTTGTACATAGGAGGCAGTATTATAGTAGTTATATTCCTGTACATAGGGGGCAGTATTATAGTAGTTATATTCCTGTACATAGGAGGCAGTATTATAGTAGTTATATTCTTGTACATAGGGAGCAGTATTATAGTAGTTATATTCTCATACATAGGGGGCAGTATTATAGTAGTTATATTTCTGTACATAGGAGGCAGTATTATAGTAGTGATATTCTTGTACATAGGGGGCAGTATTATAGTAGTTATATTCTTGTACATAGGGAGCAGTATTATAGTAGTTATATTCCTGTACATAGGGGGCAGTATTAAAGTAGTTATATTCTTGTACATAGGGGACAGTATTATAGTAGTTATATTCTTGTACATAGGGAGCAGTATTATAGTAGTTATATTCCTGTACATAGGGGGCAGTATTAAAGTAGTTATATTCTTGTACATAGGGGACAGTATTATAGTAGTTATATTCTTGTACATAGGGGGCAGTATTATAGTAGTTATATTCTTGTACATAGGGAGCAGTATTATAGTAGTTATATTCCTGTACATAGGGGGCAGTATTAAAGTAGTTATATTCTTGTACATAGGGGACAGTATTATAGTAGTTATATTCTTGTACATAGGGGGCAGTATTATAGTTGTTATATTCTTGTACATATGGGGCAGTATTACAGTAGTTATATTCTTGTACATAGGGGGCAGTATTATAGTAGTTATATTCCTGTACATAGGGGGCAGTATTATAATAGTTATATTCTTGTACATAGGGGGCAGTATTATAGTAGTTATATTCCTGTACATAGGGGGCAGTATTATAATAGTTATATTCTTGTACATAGGGGGCAGTATTATAGTAGTTATATTCCTGTACATAGGGGGCAGTATTATAATAGTTATATTCTTGTACATAGGGGGCAGTATTATAGTAGTTATATTCCTGAACATAGGGGGCAGTATTATAATAGTTATATTCCTGTACATAGGGGGCAGTATTATAGTAGTTATATTCCTGTACATAGGGGGCAGTATTATAGTAGTTATATTCTTGTACATAGAGGGCAGTATTATAGTAGTTATATTCCTGTACATAGGGGGCAGTATTATAGTAGTTATATTCTTGTACATATGGGGCAGTATTACAGTAGTTATATTCTTGTACATAGGGAGCAGTATTATAGTAGTTATATTCATGTACATAGGGGACAGTATTATAGTAGTTATATTCTTGTACATAGGGGGCAGTATTATAGTTGTTATATTCTTGTACATATGGGGCAGTATTACAGTAGTTATATTCTTGTACATAGGGGGCAGTATTATAGTAGTTATATTCCTGTACATAGGGGGCAGTATTATAATAGTTATATTCCTGTACATAGGGGGCAGTATTATAGTAGTTATATTCCTGTACATAGGGGGCAGTATTATAGTAGTTATATTCTTGTACATAGAGGGCAGTATTATAGTAGTTATATTCCTGTACATAGGGGGCAGTATTATAGTAGTTATATTCTTGTACATATGGGGCAGTATTACAGTAGTTATATTCTTGTACATAGGGAGCAGTATTATAGTAGTTATATTCATGTACATAGGGGACAGTATTATAGTAGTTATATTCTTGTACATAGGGGGCAGTATTATAGTTGTTATATTCTTGTACATATGGGGCAGTATTACAGTAGTTATATTCTTGTACATAGGAAGCAGTATTATAGTAGTTATATTCCTGTACATAGGGGGCAGTATTATAATAGTTATATTCTTGTACATAGGGGGCAATATTATAATAGTTATATTCTTGTACATAGGGGGCAATATTATAGTAGTTATATTCTTGTACATAGGTGGCAGTATTATAGTAGTTATATTCCTGTACATTGGGGGCAATATTATAGTAGTTATACTCTTGTACATAGGAGGCAGTATTATAGTAGTTATATTCCTGTACATAGGGGGCAGTATTATAGTAGTTATATTCCTGTACATAGGAGGCAGTATTATAGTAGTTATATTCTTGTACATAGGGAGCAGTATTATAGTAGTTATATTCTCATACATAGGGGGCAGTATTATAGTAGTTATATTTCTGTACATAGGAGGCAGTATTATAGTAGTTATATTCTTGTACATAGGGAGCAGTATTATAGTAGTTATATTCTCATACATAGGGGGCAGTATTATAGTAGTTATATTCCTGTACATAGGGGGCAGTATTAAAGTAGTTATATTCTTGTACATAGGGGACAGTATTATAGTAGTTATATTCTTGTACATAGGGGGCAGTATTATAGTTGTTATATTCTTGTACATATGGGGCAGTATTACAGTAGTTATATTCTTGTACATAGGGGGCAGTATTATAGTAGTTATATTCCTGTACATAGGGGGCAGTATTATAATAGTTATATTCTTGTACATAGGGGGCAGTATTATAGTAGTTATATTCCTGTACATAGGGGGCAGTATTATAATAGTTATATTCTTGTACATAGGGGGCAGTATTATAGTAGTTATATTCCTGTACATAGGGGGCAGTATTATAATAGTTATATTCTTGTACATAGGGGGCAGTATTATAGTAGTTATATTCCTGTACATAGGGGGCAGTATTATAATAGTTATATTCCTGTACATAGGGGGCAGTATTATAGTAGTTATATTCCTGTACATAGGGGGCAGTATTATAGTAGTTATATTCTTGTACATAGAGGGCAGTATTATAGTAGTTATATTCCTGTACATAGGGGGCAGTATTATAGTAGTTATATTCTTGTACATATGGGGCAGTATTACAGTAGTTATATTCTTGTACATAGGGAGCAGTATTATAGTAGTTATATTCCTGTACATAGGGGGCAGTATTATAGTAGTTATATTCTTGTACATAGGGGGCAGTATTATAGTAGTTATATTCTTGTACATAGGGGGCAGTATTATAGTAGTTATATTCTTGTACATAGAGGGCAGTATTATAGTAGTTATATTCTTGTACATGGGGGCAGTATTATAGTAGTTATATTCTTGTATATAGGGGGCAGTATTATAGTGGTTATATTCCTGTCCATAGGGGGCAGTATTATAGTAGTTATATTCTTGTATATAGGGGGAAGTATTATAGTAGTTTTATTCCTGTCCATAGGGGGCAATATAATAGTAGTTATATTCTTGTACATAGGGGGCAGTATTATAGTAGTTATATTCCTGTACATAGGGGACAGTTTTATAGTAGTTATATTCTTGTACATAGGAGGCAGTATTATAGTAGTTATATTCTTGTACATAGGAGGCAGTATTATAGTAGTTATTTTCTTGTACATAGGGGGCAGTATTATAGTAGTTATATCCTGTACATAGGGGGCAGTATTATAGTAGTTATATTCTTGTACATAGGGTCAGTATTATAGTAGTTATATCCTGTACATAGGGGGCAGTATTATAGTAGTTATATTCCTGTACATAGGGGGCAGTATTATAGTAGTTATATTCTTATACATAGGGGGCAGTATTATAGTAGTTATATTCCAGTACATAGGGGGCAGTATTATAATAGTTATATTCTTGTACATAGGGGACAGTATTATAGTAGTTATATTCTTGTACATAGGGGCAGTATTATAGTAGTTATATTCTTGTATATAGGAGGCAGTATTATAGTAGTTATATTCTTGTACATAGGGGGCAGTATTATAATAGTTATATTCTTGTACATAGGGGGCAGTATTATAGTAGTTATATTCCTGTACATAGGGGGCAGTATTAAAGTAGTTATATTCTTGTACATAGGGGACAGTATTATAGTAGTTATATTCTTGTACATAGGGGGCAGTATTATAGTTGTTATATTCTTGTACATATGGGGCAGTATTACAGTAGTTATATTCTTGTACATAGGAGGCAGTATTATAGTAGTTATAGTCTTGTACATAGGGGCAGTATTATAGTAGTTATATTCTTGTACATAGGGGGCAGTATTATAGTAGTTATATTCTTGTACATGGGGGCAGTATTATAGTAGTTTTATTCCTGTACATAGGGGGCAGTATTATAGTAGTTATATTCTTGTACATAGGGGGCAGTACTATAGTAGTTATATTCTTGTACATAGGGGGCAGTATTATAGTAGTTATATTCCTGTACATAGGGGGCAGTATTATAGTAGACATATTCTTGTACATAGGGGGCAGTATTATAGTAGTTATATTCCTGTACATAGGGGCAGTATTATAATAGTTAAATGTACATGGGGGGCAGTATTATAGTAGATATATTCTTGTACATAGGGGGCAGTATTATATTAGTTTTATTCCTGTACATAGGGGGCAGTATTATAGTAGTTATATTCTTGTACATAGGGGGCAGTACTATAGTAGTTATATTCTTGTACATAGGGGGCAGTATTATAGTAGTTATATTCTTGTACATAGGTGGCAGTATTATAGTAGTTTTATTCCTGTACATAGGGGGCAGTATTATAGTAGTTATATTCTTGTACATAGGGGGCAGTATTATAGTAGTTATATTCCTGTACATAGGGGGCAGTATTATAGTAGTTATATTCCTGTACATAGGGGGCAGTATTATAGTAGTTATATTCCTGTACATAGGGGACAGTATTATAGTAGTTATATTCTTGTACACATGGGGCAGTATTATAGTAGTTATATTCTTGTACATAGATGGCAGTATTATAGTAGTTATATTCCTGTACATAGGGAGCAGTATTATAGTAGTTATATTCTTGTACATAGGGAGCAGTATTATAGTAGTTATATTCTTGTACATAGGGGGCAGTATTATAGTAGTTATATTCTTGTACATAGGAGGCAGTGTTATAGTAGTTATATTCTTGTACATAGGAGGCAGTATTATAGTAGTTATATTCCTGTACATAGGAGGCAGTATTATAGTAGTTATATTCTTGTACATAGGAGGCAGTATTATAGTAGTTATATTCTTGTACATAGGAGGCAGTATTATAGTAGTTATATTCCTGTATATAGGGGGCAGTATTATAGTAGTTATATTCTTGTACATAGGGGGCAGTATTATAGTAGTTATATTCTTGTACATAGGTGGCAGTATTATAGTAGTTTTATTCCTGTACATAGGGGGCAGTATTATAGTAGTTATATTCTTGTACATAGGGGGCAGTATTATAGTAGTTATATTCCTGTACATAGGGGGCAGTATTATAGTAGTTATATTCCTGTACATAGGGGGCAGTATTATAGTAGTTATATTCCTGTACATAGGGGACAGTATTATAGTAGTTATATTCTTGTACACATGGGGCAGTATTATAGTAGTTATATTCTTGTACATAGATGGCAGTATTATAGTAGTTATATTCCTGTACATAGGGAGCAGTATTATAGTAGTTATATTCTTGTACATAGGGAGCAGTATTATAGTAGTTATATTCTTGTACATAGGGGGCAGTATTATAGTAGTTATATTCTTGTACATAGGAGGCAGTGTTATAGTAGTTATATTCTTGTACATAGGAGGCAGTATTATAGTAGTTATATTCCTGTACATAGGAGGCAGTATTATAGTAGTTATATTCTTGTACATAGGAGGCAGTATTATAGTAGTTATATTCTTGTACATAGGAGGCAGTATTATAGTAGTTATATTCCTGTATATAGGGGGCAGTATTATAGTAGTTATATTCTTGTACATAGGGAGCAGTATTATAGTAGTTATATTCTTGTACATAGGAGGCAGTATTATAGTAGTTATATTCTTGTACATAGGGAGCAGTATTAATTATATATACTGTTCACAAGTGACCTGATTGTATCCTCTGCATATAAATGATACACTGTAACCACAGACACTGTATAATATATACTATGCCCCCTGATTATAGTGTTATACAGTACATAGAACCACCAATTAATCTATCTATAACATCTACCTATTTATTTACAGCCTTGACATGATTTATACACAGCCACTATTACATTTGTATCAAACACCAACCTATATTTAAAATAACCCCCTCCCTCATTCATATCAAGTACCACCTCTCAGAAAAAGCCCTTTACACAGCTTCTTATTGTGTTGGGGTCCGCCATGATGTCCGTCTCTCCGCCAGAAAGCAGGAAAAAAACAAGCACAGGTTATACAAAAACAAAACTGAAAATTGTGCTCCTAATATCTGTGAACATTGAGTAACTCCTCATCCTGCCTGTAGTAATCCTAATTACTTTATTATTTGGCTTAAGGAACAACCGCTGACCGCCGGCTTCTAATGAACACAATCTTGTAGATTGCCTATAAGAGGCAGGAAGTCTCGGAGTCTCACCATAATAATCCCTCCAGCTTCATCATCCTCTTCCTCCTCAGACCCAGAAGGTCAATCCAGTTCTGATCTAATTCTCTATAATTAATTAAAACTGTAAAATACTAAAAAAAATCCAAATATGAGAGATATTACTTTCCACCTGTTTTAGGGTCATCCCTTCTATAATGAATCTGGGATCTGCCAGAGAAGACATACAATAGGCACCTCCCACATTTTGGGCTAGAAACCGAGGACAAAAGGACAAAAATGTTTGTGCCCAAACCCCGCCCATTGCTCCACCCCAGAGCTGAATATAATATCAACCTTAATGGCCGCCACATAGTAAAATGCCTCCTTCTTATGGCCAACCCCCTATGGACCCCCATAATACCCAATAGTGCAACACAAAATGCCCCCCCTAAATATTATCCACACTTTCAATGGCCCCGCATTCTTAATACCCCTTACATACTTTTGCTTTCACTGATTCCTTTTATTTCTCCCCTCACTTAGAATGGCCAAGCTTTCTGTACTGCTACCCCCCTCACCATCACATTGTGGCCCCTCTCTCTGACAATGTGGCCTTTTCCTTTCCTGCTCTTCCCATTGTGACCTCTCCCCTCCTCACTTCTCCCCTTTACACTGTGGTCCCTATTTTCCATCTCACAGTATATCATATATATTGCGGCCTCTTGTCTTCAATCACCTTCATATTGTTGCCCCCTGTCCTCCATTCCCCATATATTTTGGCCCCTGTTCTCCATCCCCTTAACATTGAGGCACCCTGTCCTTAACCCCCTAATTTTGTGGCCCTCTGTCCTCCATCCCCTTCATACTGTTACCTTTGACCTCTATCCTCCTCATATTGTGATCCCCTGTCCTCCATCCCGCTCATATTGTGGTCCCTGTCCTCCATCCCCTTCACAATGTGGCCCCTGTCCTTCAACCCCTTCATTTTGTGACCCTGTGTACTTCAACCCCTTTATTTTGTGGCCCCTGTCCTCCATCCCCTTCATACTGTTACCCTTGTCCTCCATCCCCCTCATATTGTGACCCCTGTCCTCCATCCCCCCATATTGTGACCCCTGTCCTCCATCCCCCCATATTGTGACCCCTGTCCTCCATGCCCTTCATATTGTGGCAACTCTGTTTCATACCATTTATTTTCTTGGCCATGTCTTACCTCCCCTTAATATTGCGACCCCTGTCCTCCATCCCCTTCATATTTTGGCCCCTGTTCTCTATCCTCCTAATATTGTGGTTTAGTGTAGAAAATACTCCAGGATTAGATAAAGATAGATTAGGTTTTACAGTAGAAGTTCAATGGGAACCTACCACCAGATCGTCCTTAAAAGGCAGATTTCTCATGGTAGGTTTCCTTTAAGTCCACAGCATTAAAAAGTGTCAGACAAAATGCAATCGCAACACAATTTTATCACATTATATGATAAATACAGTACATGTGCAAGCTCCAAAGACACTTTTTTATATGTAAACCCAGACAAAAAATTGGCACAGTGAAATAAATTTGCCCCAATGGGTCAGATTTATCAAATATGTTGCAGAGTAAGACAGTTCACATGTCAGAACAGACATTCTCAGGCCTAATACACACAGGTTCTAAATGGGCCACAAACGGGCCTGTACACAATAGAGGTGAGTGGAGGCCTTATACTGATCCAATAAATGATAAGACTGGCTAGATATAATGTTCACTTCCTATTAGTTGTAGTTTACAGCTGAAAACTAGGAGAAAATGTCAATCCATTTGCCAAATTTGTGGCACCCGCCCTTTTTTCCCAATAAGGCATTTAAAGGACTGGTGATTTCTGGTGGTAGAGTGTCCTAAGAAGGCTGCTCAATATGTCTAGGGGATGGGGGAGGACAGTGTTTTACATATAATTCAGCGTTTTTATTGCCGAAATAATAACTTCCGGGGATGCTTCGGTTGATGCCGACCAAGCGCCTCTCGGTTTCCCTGGACTTTAATATATTCACGCCCCCACTGCAAGCCTCCTCCTGCCGCCGGCCAGGGAAACTAGGAGAGAGCCCTGCCTTCGTTCTGGTCCTCTGGCATCACCAGCCAGAATGTAATTTTCCGGCCCTGATACAAGCCAAAAACATGGTCTCCTTGTTTAATGTCAAGGTATCGAGAGTTCTTACACGTGGGAATGCAAAAGGTCATCCATTACCTTCATCCATATCAGAGGGATATACACAGCCTCGCATCTGCCATGAGGATGAAGTTCCCGCCTCAGATGGCAGACGATGGACCCCTGATGGGGGCGGCAGATTGCCCTTAGCACGGACTTGCCAATAGCTTGTTTGGGCTATATATATTACTACTATGGGGGACTATATATATATATATTGTGAAACACTGAAGGGGTTAACTGTGGATGGGCGGTATGTTTCCCTAGGTTTTCATACTATGCAAGGCCTGAGTGCTGAGTTTGTGTTGTCCAGCACCTTGGACACAGGTGGTGGGAGCAGCCTAATCAGTCTGCATAAAGCTGCTGAGCAGAGCTGAGAGCGTTGTCTCTCTCTGAAAGGAGGCTGGAGAGAACACAGCCCTGACCTCTGTGCCTGGAGCAGCAAAGTCTTTTGGTCTACTGGGCCAAATCTCCCACATATGGTGCTTCGGATTGTGGGCAGTTCAAAAGACACACACCTGAAAAGGCTCGCATGGCCTGGGTGAAAGCAGCAGGCAAATTGCAGGATAAAGCCAAGATGGAGGACTTTATTAAATACCTGCAAGAGGAGGCCAGAGCTAATCGACAGCTGCAGCAAGCCATGCTCCAGCAACAGGAGGAGAGGTCCCGCCAGCAGCAAGCCATGCTCCAGCAACAGCAGGAAGAGTCCCGAGCCATGTTTAAGCAGAAACGTTTTCTGGCATTATGGCAGCACCACAAGCAATGACTACTGAGGGGTCCCATACTGGTTTGCAAGGGTACACGGTTGTCCAGCATTCCACACGGGCTGCAGTGCAGAAGGCTTTACAAAAGATGACGGCGACCGACGACATGGAGGCGTATCTCACTGTGTTCGAGCGAGTAGCTGAGCGAGAGGAGTTACCAGCTGAGCAGTGGGCAGATGTCCTGGCACCGTTCCTGACGTCCGAATCACAGAAGGCCTACTACGACCTGAGTGAAACAGAGGCCCGTGAGTACCCCGGCTAAAGGCGGAGATTCTGGCTCGTCTTGGGGTCACCATACAGCTTCGTTCCAGCCGGGTCCACCAGTGGGAATACTCAGAAAAACTACCCCCACGCTCCCAAATGCATGACCTCATCCATCTTGTCCGGAAGTGGCTACAACCAGAGGACTGCACCCCACCATAGATGGTCGAGAGAGTGGTTCTTGACAAGTTCACCCGTTCTCTACCCTCTCGGCTCCAGCGATGGGTTGGACAGGCTGAGGAACTCGTGTCCCTAGTAGAGAGATATCGGGCTACGGAGGATCTTCTACTTATCTCTCCCACACGAAGCAGTGCCAGTGACAAGGCCACTAAACCATCTTGTAAGACTGCTACTGCAGAAAAGGGGAAACAGGTCAGGTTGGGAGGGGGTTCATTGGGGGGCTCGGATACACAGAAACCCAGTGAGGCTCGTGACAGAGGTCATAGACGTATCCAGTGCTGGCGATGCCATGAAGTGGGCCATATTGCTGCCAACTGTCCCCTGTCAGTGGAGCCAATGGACTGCAACCAGACCCGGCGAGTGTCACTGTTTGGCAGCCGAGTCAGTCACGGATGCAGAACCCCAAGTATGTATGGTCACAATCGGGGGTCACACGGTGGAAGCCTTGCTAGACTCAGGGAGTCTGGTGCGGGGAACTTTGGTTGATCCTGGACTGTACAGTGGGTGTAAAGTGGGAGTGTTATGTATACATGGGGACACTAGCGAATATCCCACTGCTGTCATCAACCTACATACACCTTGTTTTGGGACCTCTGGAGACGAAGACCCACTTCAGGTGCTATTGCAGATAATGGACATCAGGTATGTCCGGCCTTGGCCCCTGAACCCTTTGAGGCCAATGTACCCACACCAACAGTAGGGGTACCTACCCCCGAATGGTGATTGTTGGGGAACTGTTGTACAGGGTTGACCAAATACGGGATGAGGAGGTTAAGCAACTTGTAGTACCCCAATCTCACCGTAGGCTGGTGCTAGATTTGGCACACAAAGATGTGCTGGGAGGGCACTTGTGCTGAGAAGACCCGAGAGAGGATCCTGCAGAGATTTTTCTGGCCCGGGGTGTGGGAGGAGGTAAACCGGTATTGTAACTCCTGCCCTGAGTGTCAACTTACTGCCCCGGTGTCCCACTTCAGGAGTCCTCTGGTCCCGTTACCAATCATAGAGGTGCCGTTTGAACAGATTGCAATGGATTTGGTTGGCCCCATAGTCAAATCCACAAGGGGGCACCAGTACATCCTGGTTATCCTGGACTACGCTACGCGGTATCCAGAGGCGATTCCATTAAGGAAAACCTCCTCCAAAAACATTGCTAGGGAGCTGTTCAAGGTATTCTCCCGCACAGGCCTCCCCAAGGAAATCTTGACTGACCAGGGTACCCCATTCATGTCTAGGGTAATGAAGGAGATGTGTAAATTACTGCAGGTTAAACAGCTCCGCACCTCTGTATATCACCCCCAGACAGATGGCCTGGTCGAGAGGTTTAACAAGACGTTGAAGTTGATGCTAAAGAGGGTGGTCAGCAAAGATGGGAAGGACTGGGATTGTTTGTTGCCTTATCTGATGTTTGCCATACGTGAGGTACCCCAACCTTGCACAGGTTTCTCACCCTTTGAGCTATTATATGGCCGTTCCCCGCGTGGACTCCTGGACGTAGCTAAGGAGACCTGGGAACAGGAAAGGACCCCCACCGTAGTGTGATTAAACACGTCTCCCTTATGCAGGACCGCATAGCGGCAGTAATGTCCCTTGTAAAGGAGCACATGACAAGGGCACAAGAGGCCCAGTCTAGGGTCTACAATAGATCAGCCAGACTCAGGACCTTTAACCCAGGCGACAGAGTTTTAGTTCTAGTGCCCACCGTTGAGAGTAAGTTCTTGGCGAAATGGCAAGGTCCATATGAGGTCATGGAGAAAGTGGGGGAGGTTAACTACAAGGTATATCAGCCGGGGAGGAGGAAACCCGAACAGATGTACCATGTGAACCTCCTAAAGCCATGGAGGGAAAGAGAGTCCCTGATAGCCGTGGGAGTAGAAAAAGCGTCTGTCCCCAAGAAGGCGACACCCGAGGGAGGTGTACCCGATGCCAAGGTGCCTGAAGTACGGATCTCGGAGTCCCTCTCCAGGGCCCAGATTCAGGAAGCGAAGGAGTTTGTGCTCCGAAACGCTGATGTGTTCTCTAAGTTACCGGGTCGTACTTCAGTCATCAAGCATGACATCATAACCGAACCCCACATCCGGGTACACCAAAAACCCTACCGGGTCCCTGAAGCACGCCGGCAAGCCATATACGAAGAAATCAGGCAGATGTTAGACCTAGGGGTTATCGATGAGTCTAAAAGTGACTGGTCGAGTCCTATTGTGTTGATTTCCAAGCCTGATGGTTCCCTACGGTTCTGCAATGACTTTAGGAAGTAGAACGAGGTATCTAAGTTTGATTCCTACCCTATGCCCAGAGTTGACGAGTTGATAGAGCGGCTGGGACAGGCTAGGTTCTTCTCCACCCTTGACCTGACGAAAGGGTATTCGCAGGTACCCCTTACTGACAGGGGTAAAGAGAAGACTGCTTTTGATACTCCTGATGGGCTATTTCAGTATGTGGTACTTCCCTTTGGGCTACATGGGGCTCTTGTCACGTTTCAGAGGTTAATGGATCTTGTGTTAAAACCTCACCGTAGATATGCCTCGGCCTACCTGGATGACATCATAGTCTATAGTAACGATTGGGAGAGTCATCTAGCCAAGGTACAGGCAGTGATAGACTCCCTGAGGGCAGCAGGGTTGACGGCGAACCCCCAAAAATGTGCACTTGGTCTGGAAGAGGCCCATTACCTGGGGTACCGTATTGGGCGAGGTGTCATCAAACCCCAAGTAAATAAAGTGGAGGCGATACAGCAGTGGCCACGACCTGTGAGCAAGAAGCAAGTGAGGGCTTTCCTAGGCATAGTGAGCTATTATCGCTGAGTTATTCCTGATTTTGCAACAATAGTGGCACCCCTGACTGACCTGACGAAGGGTAACGGGTCTGTGATGGTAAAATGGAGTGAAGAGGCTGAGGGGGCATTTCAGCGACTTAAAACTGTTTTGTGTGAGGGTCCGGTACTAATCACTCTTCACCAAGACCTTTATTGTGCAGACTGAAGCTTCTGACGTGGGCTTAGGGGCTGTCCTGTCCCAAGTACTGGAGGGTCAGGAATATCCCGTGACATTCCTGAGCCGCAAGCTCACACCCCCTGAGAAGAACTATAGTATAGTTGAGAGGGAGTGCTTGGCGATCAAGTGGGCCCTGGAATCCCTGAGATATTACTTGATAGGGCGACAGTTTACGCTAGTAACCGGTCACTCTCCGCTCACCTGGATGAGTCAGACTAAAGAGAGGAAAGCCAGGGTCACAAGGTGGTTCCTAATGTTGCAGAATTTCAAATTCACAGTAGAACACAGAGAAGGGAAACTACATGGGAATGCCGATGCCCTGTCCCGTACCCACTGCCTGATGGCCAAAGGTGTTCGCCCCCACAGGGTCAAACAGAGGGGGAGGGTATGTGAGACACTGAAGGGGTTAACTGTGGATGGGCGGTATGTTTCCCTAGGTTTTCATACTATGCAAGGCCTGAGTGCTGAGGTTGTGTTGTCCAGCACTTGGACACAGGTGGTGGGAGCAGCCTAATCAGTCTGTATAAAGCTGCTGAGCAGAGCTGAGAGCGTTGTCTCTCTGAAAGGAGGCTGGGGAGCACACAGCCCTGACCTCTGTGCCTGGAGCAGCAAAGTCTTTTGTGTTAGTGGTGAGTTAGAGAAACTCTGTATAGTTAGCACCCAGACGGGTAGGATATTGTTTGTTTTGATGCCTGAATGTGAAGGCTGTTTTATTTTGTTCCTGCTGACGAAATAAACGCAGGCTGTCACTGTCTTGAACTACATCACAAAACCCCGCTACCACAGTCTCTACTGGGCCAAATCTCCCACAATATATATATATATATATATATGTGGGCTATATATAGTAATACTATGAGCATATATATTACTACTATGGGGGCTATAAATATTACTTCTATGGGGGGAATATATATTAATGCTATAGTGCAGTATACAGTGTATTATAATATGATCAGTGGGCTATATACTGGATATTTTATGCATGGGGCACATATAAAGATAGATTTATCTAGCTGTCATTATACTGTAAATGACTGTTTTTATGGGTGCAGTGTGGAAATGTTCTGCACGGAGCTGAAAACATCAGGTGTCCCAATGAAGTTCTCGTACTGATGGAGTAGATAGTCACACATACGGTACTAGATGCCACTAATGTCTGTCACTGACTGATACTAGTGTGTGAGACAGCATCAGCCTGTGTATAGTCAGTAAGCCAGTGGGGCTGTGTGGGTATATTATCAGCATGTTCTGATCAGTTTATAGATATTTTTAAATCATTGGCCAACAGGGGATCATGGTATAGAGTCGGCGGGGGGGGGGGGGGGGGGGTGGACGAGGGTTTAGCATTACATTTTTTGCCTCGGGCAACAAAAAAGCTAGAATTGGCCATAGACATACAGCTCTACAAAAAATCATTTAGCAGACAATCTATCCCACAAAATGGAAACCGAACCTACTTTTTTTCAGCTATAGCATGGAAGTGGGGAGAAAAAGACACAGACATGTGATTGTGACAAGGTCGGTGTATGTTATGTGCTCTGTGCAGCTTATTCTGAAGGTTGTCAAGGAGAAGGCAGAAACTATTGCCTGGGTTATTGGCCTTCATCTCCCCCTTTAAAAGGGATTTACTACATAAATTTACAATACATTGAGTGGCTCCACCCGGATAGTTAATTAATTAAAAAACATATTATATTGGATTATATTACATATTGGCTCCTGATAATACTTTATATACTTGAGTATAAGCCGACCCAAATATAAGCCGAGGCTCCTACTTTTATCACAAAAAACTGGGAAAATGTATTGAATCGAGTAAAAGCCTAGGATGGGAAATGCATTGGTCACTGCCACCCCCCAGGTATGTAGCCAGCCAGCCCCTTGTCTCCCAGTATATTACCAGCCCCATTATATAGCGAGCCCTCTGCCCCTCCATATAGCCAGCCACTGCCCCTGTATAGAGCCTGCCCCTGTATAGAGCCTTCCCCCTGCCCCTGTATAGTGCCTGCCCCAGTATATAGCCAGCCAGCATTCCCCAGTAGCCAGCCGCTTGCCCTAGTAGCTAGCCAGCATTTCCCCATTATATAGCCAGCCCCCTGCCCCATTATATAGCCAGATTCCTGCCACATTGTATAGCCAGACCCCAGCCCCATTATATATCCAGCCAGCCTTTTACCAGCCCAAGTTTGCCCAGTTCATTAAAAAAAGAAAGTTAATACTCAACTTTCCGACGCCAACCACAGGTCTTCTCCTCGATCCCTCCGGCAGCAGCAGGTCCGTGTCACGGTCCGGCGCACAAGCTGTGACATCGGCTGCCACTGACATCACAGAAGCCGGCACACACAATATTATAGCAGGCTCTGACGCCGGCTGCAGCTTCTATAATGCAGATGTGCAGCCACAGGACATAACTAGACTCTCGCTCGGCTGGGATCTGCTCCGCCCTTCTTCCAGTCTTTTCTACAGTTCTGTGACTGTTGTGACTTTCTGGCCCATAAGTTTGTCAACAAGAATTTTCCAGAGGTTTTCTATTTGTTTTAGATCAGGACTCCGGGCTGTGGCCATTTAATTGTTTCAGTGTTTTCTGTTTCAAGGAACTGCTTTACCCATTTTGCTGTGTGACAGGGGGCATTGTCTTGCATGTAAATTGTTGCTGATTGAGTGATTATTGTAAGGCAGGAACCGTATGCTATTGTAGAAGGTTCTCATACACACTTTCATTCAGTCTGTCATGTAGCTGTATGAGAATTCCAACTGTGTCAACATTCTGCAAACCATGACACTTCCTCTGCCACCTTTCACTGACTACTTTGCACACTTTGGGCTCAGTCTTTCCTCAGTTTGTTGATAAACATAATGTTATTCTATGAGATAAGCATAAAATACTGATACATTACTCATATTAGAATATGTGTTTACATAGAACTACACAATGGACCTTGACATTTTGGAAATGTATGCACACAAGTCCAAAAAAGAAGACAGCACTCCCAATAAAGAGTCAGCCTTTTTTCACGCGAAACGTTGCACATGAGGTGAAGTAAACTCCACACTTTTTTTTACTTTATTGGGAGTGCTGCCTTCTTCTATGAGCTTTTTAAAGTATACAGTTTTCCCCCCGATAAGTTATCAGGATGTACCTACCAGATCTTTGCTCTGTGGTAAAAAGGTGTAAACATTATTGTATTTCAGTTTTATTAACAAAGGGGAGTTGGGTGTTTTCCATATAAATATATCTTGGCCATATTTGAGAGGTTATCACTTGTCTTCTACATGAAATCACATGATCACCATCCCCTGTGGCGGCGCTATAGGGAATTTGAACAGTTCGTGTTTTGCTCTCTTACAAGTTGTATGATAGTTGGGGATATCCTAAGAGCGGGCTTATTGGCAGCAGGCGGATCGGGCAAAATAATTACAAATGCTAGCTATAACTGACGTGGCGCAGAAGCCCTGATAAATATCACCCAAAGTGCCAAACAGCCAATCCAGTAAAATAACGCCCCTAACAACTAGCTAAGGTTATGATTGGCCAGGTTGCCACAATAGCCATTCATAGCTGTGGATAGTTGTTAGATTTGTTGGATTGGTTGCTTGACAACATGGGGCAGATTTACTTACCCAGTCCATTCGCGATCCAGCGGCACGTTCTCTGTGTAGGATTCGGGTCTTCCGGCGATGCACTAAGGTAGTTTCTCCGATGTCCACTAGGTGTCGCTGCTGTGCTGAATTCCATCGGAGTGCACTGAAGTTCACCAAGCTGGGCTGGGTGCAGGTAAGCGCATGTCAATGCAGCGTTTTTTTCTTTTTTTAATGCGGCGGTTTTTCCAAATCCATCGGGTATTTGTTCGGCCACGCCCTCCGATTTCCATTGCGTGCACGCCGGCACTGAAGCGGCGCAATCCGATTGCGCACGCCAAAAACCCGGGGCAATTCAGGGAAAATCGGTGCAAAACGGAAAAATTCGGATAACCCGGCATCAGAGGTCGCATTAACGCCTCACCACGCGTCATAGACGCGTGATGAGGCGCCATTACCCCCCAAAATAATTGCCATGCGTAAAGTTACGCTTGGCAATTATTCCTTGCAGCGCGCAGGCTGAGCGGCTCGGCGCGCGCTGCAAAAGAGGTAAATGTCGCGCGATCACAGCGCGCGCCGGACCGCTCAGCGCGACACTTGACACAGTGATCTGTGTCAGCAGCGCTCCGGAGCGAGAGCGCAGGCCCCGCGATACCTGTGGACAGCGGGGCTGCTGCTCCCTGTCCTGCTCCATCTCTACCTGCCCGCAGATCCGGACGGGTGAGTGTGTGATTGTAGGTGTAGTGTTCTGTGTGTGCAGTGTAGTGTTCTGTGTGCAGTGTAGTGTTCTGTGTGCAGTGTAGTGTTCTGTGTGCAGTGTAGTGTTCTGTGTGCAGTGTAGTGTTCTGTGTGTGCAGTGTAGTGTTCTGTGTGTGCAGTGTAGTGTTCTGTGTGTGCAGTGTAGTGTTCTGTGTGTGCAGTGTAGTGTTCTGTGTGAGTGTAGTGTTCTGTGTGAGTGTAGTGTTCTGTGTGTGCAGTGTGAGTGTAGTGTGCAGTGTGAGTGTAGTGTGCAGTGTGTGCAGTGTGAGTGTAGTGTTCTGTGTGTGCAGTGTGAGTGTAGTGTTCTGTGTGTGCTGTGTGCGCAGTGTGCTGTGTGCGCAGTGTGTGAGTATAGTGTGTAGTGTGTGTGCTGTGTGCGCAGTGTGTGAGTGTAGTGTGTGCTGTGTGCGCAGTGTGTGAGTGTAGTGTGTGCTGTGTGCGCAGTGTGTGAGTATAGTGTGTAGTGTGTGTGCTGTGTGCGCAGTGTGTGAGTGTAGTGTGTGCTGTGTGCGCAGTGTGTGAGTGTAGTGTGTGCGCAGTGTAGTGTGTGTAGTGTGTGCGCAGTGTAGTGTGTGCTGTGTGCGCAGTGTGCTACCGAAATTTTCATACTCCTCCTCGGGTAAAAATACTCCTCAAAAATGGTGAGAGGAGTATTTTTACCCTTCTGGAAAAATGTTAGTGCGACCTCTGCCCGGCATAAAAACGCGATTCGGGCCCTTAGTAAATGACCCCCTATGTCTGGGTCAGGAGGAATGCACTCAAATGCCAAACCTGCACCTACACTTTGGGTCTGCTCATCAATATTCATGGGTACAACTTTTCAGGTTAGATCCCTCATGCATCTGAAAACACGAAACTCCACACTTGACACCATGGGCGTAACTACAGGGGCAGCAGCCATAGCAGTTACTATGGGGCCCAAAGTGTCGGGGGACCCGGAAGCTGGGGGTATTGGCTGTGTATTTGCAGCATGTGTGTGTGGAGTGTATATACTGTATGCATGTGTATATGCTGTATGTCTAGTGTGTCTGGCATTGTATGTATATGTGTGTACATATGTGATGTGTTTATGCTGCATAGATGTATATGGTACTGTATGTCTGTGGGTATATGCCATATGTATGTATCTCTGGTGTGTATCTACTCTATGTATGTTTAAGCTGTATGTGTGTATATGCTGTATGTGTATGTATATAAGTATATAAACGATATGTATATTTTTTAAGGGTGAAGGGTCGGTAATGAGGCCCCCCCTCTACTAGTAACGCCCCTGGTAGACATCTAACATATGTCACCAAGATATGAGGTTAAACTTTCCACTCAAAAAGTCATCTTAAAAATCCTGCATTAATAAAATCCAAAATGATTTTGCAAACCCCCACTATAAAAGCATCATCACTTATAGCAGTTTATACATTTTTTTTAATGTACTCCATAATATGTGTTGCTTATTTCAGGTTTTATTTGGTTTTATCTATACCTTTACAGTCAACCCAAAAAGTGTATAAAAAGATTTGGAATTCTAGATAATAATTTAATAATAAAATCCCCAAAAAACTAAATAAAATCAGGTACATCAATTTCTAAAACTTATTTTATAATTTTTAAAAAAATCTAATTGTGTTTTACAAAAAAAATTTTTTTTTTTTTTAGCCGTTACTTACAGAAGAATATACGTTCAATCGCCCTAAAATCCAAGTTGTAGTCTGATGTCTGATCCAGCAAAGGGTTACAGGAGAAGCGGTGGGAGGGCTGGTCATAGGGAGCCTATACAGTGCAACACCTCATTAGCTCGCTGGCACCACAATGTCTGGACACTGATGCTCCAATAGTCTGAGAACATCCTCACACTAACTTCTAAGTTCTCACTCAGCCAGACACAAGCTAAACACTCACTGGATGCACTCCACGATCATCGCTGCTACAATCTGGGTAGGTTTCTATATTATTTTTATTATTTATTTTTGTAATTTATGATTTTTTGGTTATTTTTGTGATATATATATATATATAGTATTAAGTATGTTAATGTATATGTGTTTCTTAAGGTTTCTACGTATAGATTCTGAACACAGATCGTAGAAGAAGATGCGATGTATGGAATAGATTCCACGCAGAGCCTTTTTTTCTTCTTTTTTAAAAAAAAATATTTTGGCTTTTCGCTAAGACATAAGTGTGTGTATGTATATATATATATTGTATATGTTGTATATGTTAATTTTTTGTGTCCTTTCATGCGCAGAATAATAACATTCATACAGAAATGTACTTGGTATAGCTTTCTTAAAAATGTAAAGAAAAATTTTTGTTAAATTTACATTATTTTGTGTTTGGTTTTCAAAGAGTTTAATCCAGTTTTATCCGTTCAAGCTGGTTTTAAAAAAGGGATTTTGTAACCTTTATACATTCCATTTGCTATATATATGTATATATATATTTATTATATATATATACATATAGTTTTTCAACATTGGGGTTTGGACAATAATTTTTTACCCATAATTTTATGACTTAACGTAAATATAAGCATCGCTGGAAATCAAAGGGGTAAGTTGTTTATAACAACAAAGCAACGTAACTTTAAGCACAGAGACAACTTGCTACTTTTTTCAAAAAATTTTACTGTAAAAATGTAAAAAAAAATTACAAATATTTTTTACTCTTTAATACTTACTAGTGTAAATTTATACTTATCATATATACATCATACATATATGCATCATATATATATATGACATAGGGCCAGACATGCCGTTGGGCCAGACATCAAGGGGCAGAATTATCTTAGTCTGATGCGTCTTTTTTGGTTGTATTTAAGTGACTTTTTGAGCGCATTTGGGTATTTGCACAAATTTTTGTGACTTCTTCCTAGTTTGCGCATAATTTGTCTTTGTATTTCTCCTGCCTCCAGATGTTTGCGCCTAATTTAACATTGATGAGCACCTAAATGGTCACAAATAATTGCGCGATAACTCGTCAGTCGTGACCATGCTTAGGAAAGGCAATGGTAGGATTTGCGCAACAAAATTGCACCTTTATTATAATTTGCTCCTAATAAGGCTTAAAAAAAACCTGCATTTCACATAGAGCCGAAACTTCAAAGACAAATGAGGTGCAAAAAAATAGACTCACAAAAGGGCAAAAAGAGCTCAGAGAGGGGGGGGGGATAATATAAATGACCCCCCCCCCCCAAGTCTTGATCATCTTTGTGAAATCAGTGCCAACCGTTATCCGCATTCAAAAATGCCACTACTTGAGCGAGTAATAACAGGGGAAGTTCCCTCTGTGACCTGGTAGGCAGCCCATATCACATGGTACTATTTTATTACGTTATTTATTTATGATAATTAATCGAAAAAATTACTATTGCAGGAAGTGGCTTCAACTCGAAAACTTTAGGTTGGGTTTCTGAAGTTGCCCCTCATCCTGTTTTGGCTAAATTCTAAAATCTATCTCCGCAAAATGTTGCCCTTTACCAGTAAAATTAACAGTATAATCTTTTCTTTATATACATACCTCTTTTTTTTCTATACTTGAAGTAAAACCACATCTTCTTTATTATCTATATGTATATGTAAGTCCAATGAAACACCTAATACCTACTAATAATGTTGTGAGAATAATAAAATAAATCTCATTCCATGAGTATGTATGAATGTATGAATATTCGTAAATTGGATCTGTATATAATATCTATGATACATTTGAAATATGAATTAAAAAAACCTTAAAAAATGTTTATATATAAAACTGGAATTGTTTGAAATGTTTGCGATTTCAAAGAATTCTATGTAAACCGATCATATTTTCATGCTTTTCTGGGCCTAGCCGTAAGAATGGGGTTATTATTATGCTAATAGTATTTAGTCAGATGGACTAACTGTTGTTCATTATATTTTAGAATATCACTAATTTGTTAATTATTATTTGTATTTTTTTTAGTATTCTTTATATTTTTTGAATATCACTAATATGTTAATTATTATTAGTATTATTTATTTTTTTTACATTTT
This sequence comes from Engystomops pustulosus, assembly GCF_040894005.1. Lineage (NCBI taxonomy): Eukaryota > Metazoa > Chordata > Amphibia > Anura > Leptodactylidae > Engystomops > Engystomops pustulosus. Next base: position 286,742,470 of record NC_092411.1, read on the forward strand.
TGATTTAGATTTAAATGTCTTATTCAAGTTTGATCATTAGTACTATAACAATGATGTATGTAAAACCTGACCAAAGACATTAGAAAGTTCTTTACACATCCCCTTATTGAAGTAAAGCTCAATAAAAAGAATCTGTATAACTGTTTAAGCTTATACGTAGGGATAGGTTTCATGGTATGTTATTAAGGAGCGTAACTACATCCAACAGGTCCATTTATAACTCTAAATTACTCATGTGCATTGTCTAACTTTCCCTTTAAGGTTCCCTCATCTTAATATACTTGCTCACGGCTTCAAAAATATCCAAAAATTCGGGCTTAAAAACGCGATTTTTATTTGAGGCTAGTCTCACTTTCGCTACGACAAAATATTTTGTATGTTTTTAGATTTTTTCATTTTCATAAGCAGTCCTGACTTTTTACTTTAGTACTAGGTGGATGTTTTTTAGTAAATGGAAAGAGGTATGGAAGTATGAAGAGTAAACTAGGGTCACGGCAGACATGAGGTTTGACGGCACAAACTCGTGAAACTCTACGTAGACAACAATTAAGATGGGTATCTGATTGGCATTAATCTAAGCAATCTAAGAACAGTCATGCATATGATTTCCGATCTGAACTGTCCGGTAATGTTGGTTTCTTTACGGTTTCTTACAAATACAACCTTTTTTCACGTTAGAAGAATTCAAAAATAATGTTGGTCACTACAGCGAAATTTGTTAGCAAATATCGCTAGGAATATTTCAAAACCCTTCGATAGAACATTAAAGTGAGTACGGTACTTTCGCTACGTCTCCTTTCAACGCTACAAATATTCTAAGGTCAAATAAAGTTCAATTCATTGTTGCTGACTGGACGTTTCGACATAAAAGGCAACAGTTTACGTCCAACCAATAGAATTGTGTTGACGGGACTGAGATTCTGAGGCTCGGCCCAATGAAAGGTGACGTAGTTCAGTAGAGTGAACACATTGGTTAGATGATATCTATACGTCATGGATGAAATTGTCTCCAACAATGAGTAGAGCCCTTCTTCATTTACTGGGCTACACTCTGGAGTTCACATAGCTGTGAGGAGGATCTATCTACTACCACACAAATGCTAATGTATCAGGCCTTCCCTTGGAACGTTTAATATCCATGGTGAGTAGTAGAAGCCATGTGTCTACTGTTTCTAAGATTTGACTTTGAGGGTTTTTTTGGAGTTTAAATTGCTTCCACATTTGCGAAATAACATAGACTACATCTCTTTGATGGATCTTCAGTTTGCCATCGATTGCATCCTGGTTACCCTCCAAACCACTGTTGTATAAAGAAGAGGACAGCCAATAATGTTTTTATCGATTTTTAGTTTTATCTCGTATCAATAGACGGTATCTATCTCATGTAAATCACATATCATCTCTATGCTTCTATGTATCCATCTATTGATCTATCTACTGTTTACAACATAATTCATATCTAGGAATCTTATATCTATCTATCAATATCGATAGCTATATACCTAACAATTTCTTATCTAAGTTTAACTAACAATTTGTTTGGACGAAAGTTTTTAAAAAATTTGCAAAAGAACTATTAAATTGGGGTAGAGTACAGAGACCTGATAGGTTTTGCATTTGGAGAAAAATTAAAAAATGAAATGTATCAAATTATAATACCGAGATTTCAGAATTATACTCCTCTCCATTTCGGAATGTTCACAAACAACAGTTGAAACATTTATCTTGTTTTTAGATTTCGCTCGCTTTTAGATTTCACTTAAACGCCAATGTTCAAAAATACTTTGACATCCGCAGATGGATAAAGGAGTTATTTTATCATTTGTAGATTAGTCGATTAATGTATACAAAATATTTTCCCATTAACTTAGTATTAAAGAAAAAAAAAAATGACTCGATTGTGAATATATTTAATTTACACACCAAATTCTTCTTTAGAGAATATTCAAAGAATCTACCGTAATTTAGATGATTAGTGTCACACTGATTCTATAAAGTATAAAGTTTCTTATGACTTAATTAAAAAAAATTTTTTATGTTAGCGTGACCATTTTTATTACATTTCAGCATCTTTTTTCTTACTATTTTAGTTTAAAGATCTCACTTAATAAAAACCGATAGATTCTAGCGTAAATTAAAAATTTTGACCAAATCAGATAAATGAGAGACAATACTCGAGAAGTTTATTAAAAAATTGTTACGGTTGAAGCTGCGACTATAAATTATTACCTAAGCACTTTTGATTGACGTTGATTTATTTTAAAGCAATTTTACAACATTTTTGGAAAATTGCCTAAATTTACATTGCATCGGTGCAAAATTTAGATGTTAAGAAATAAAACTATGGACATGAACTCCACCAACTGTTATAAATGCTTCGCTAAATGCAATAGAGTCAAAAATTTTAGACTATGATTTTTGATTTCGGTGTTTGAGTCTTGTCATGTTTAGTGTTACCCTTAGGACCTTCGCCTTGAGCTGTGCGCTTTCCATAGATCTTCAGATGAGGTGGCACGGAAACATGTCTTGATACATGTTTTGTAATTGCACCTTAGTGTTCTCATTAAGATGCATCCCGCTTAAGGCTACTTCTAGACTTGCGAGAGTTTTTCCATCACTGCTAAAGACTATAGAGCTAAAACTACTAGATGTTGGCGATTTTGTTGTTAATATTTTATGGGTGCAGCTCAAAAATTGAAGTTCATAATTCTGAGCCATGATATTGAACAATGAAATGAACTTATCTGACCTTAAACATCAATCGAGTTACCTTGATCTTCATCAGGTACCGAGTCTTAATATTTCTCAAAAATTAGCTTCATGCCTCAAGCTTTTTGCTGATTATGAAAACCTCTTTTAAAATGACCAGTACTTTTTTATATGAAGGTTCCAACCTTATTTAACTATTGGTCACAAAAATACTAATTGCTTTTCTTATATAATATAGATATTGATTGTTAGCATATTCCTAATTTTAATAAAGTTTCAGGCTTCCCTCCATCATAATCGTTTTAGTCATTTTCAGTTACTTGTCACCCGCTGGGGCTGTGAGATCTTTCTAGAACCTACGAGGCACTAGGTTTGGTTGATGCCACAATCCGCTAGAGCTGTGCAATGCTGGAGTTTCTGGTGGTAAAAATTGGCACATCTATGATTTTCTAATATCAGATCAGAAACTTTTACTTTGGTTCAAGATTGCTGTAAATGATACATTCTGCTCTTCTGGTAAAGCAACTTCTCAAGCACAACACCTGCCATACCTCTTAGGGTGACCTACCCATCCTATTCAACGTCCTTCTTACTGCTATATTTTCAAAAATACTTCCTGTCACACTCATTTTTTCCTATAACTATTTTAGTTCACATTAACTTTCTGGGAGAATCAAACCATCATCATTTGGGATGAAAAATATGATTAAGGAATCTTTCCGAAACACGTAGACCGTGAGCTGTGGTTGTGCGTTTCCCATGTCTTGTTTATGATGGATTTTAAAGAATGAAATAAAGAAAATCTACATGTTTTTACGAAAATCCTGGATTGTCTTGTGAGCTGGATTTCATCTGGTTTTTGATTATCTGTGGACTTGGAACAAAGTTTATCCGCGCTCTAATCTACCAGGACTAACTGCATAGCCCTCCAGTGAGCTGACTCTCCTTCCTGTATTCAAAAATATGTTGTAGTCTGTTGTGATTCACAGGGTCAATGCTTCATCAAAAAGTGGATTTCCATTTAATGTACTAGCACTTGCTACCATGAAAACACCGGGCACATATAACAAATTATTGCCAAGTAGTGTATTTGGTTCTGTAGCTACTCTTTATCGGCCATTTTGAATTTTGTATTTTCTCTTTTCTCAGTGATCCAGTTTAGAAGTCCAGGGATAACAATCTGTTCCATGTGGCTCTGGCCACAGGGATCCCCCTATAATAATGAGAATAGGGGTACCATTTTAAAACAATTATTTAGCAGTTTGTCGAAAATGTGTTCTGACACTTCTTTGACTGTCTATGGAAGTATTCGGTTATCTCCAGTAGATGCAAGTGCCAGAGGTGTCTGGGCTCAGCAATTTCCATCTCTCTCATCCTATTGAATTAGTGAGAACAGGACCCCTCTTCTCAGTGGGGGCCCCAACAGTTAGAAGCTCATCTATTAGAATGTGAGCCCCTATCCTCGGGATAGAGTATAACAATCTGAAACTTGTTGCAACCCCAAGATTATATATTTGTTCAGTCTTGTGGAACTCTTCATCTATCACTTTGATTTCTAAATCTCACCATCTAATGACAAAAATCGACTTCGATATTCGATTTGATGTAAGATTTTGTTATTTATGGTTTTTATGGTTTGGTAAATTTGGGTGCTCTCTTGCTAAAAACGTATATGTGGCAACAATGTCTATTTTCTGGCTTTTCAGTCTTTCTCATCCTAATTCTTTCTCTCTGTTCCTCTCTCCCCTTTATCTATACAAACCTATACTTCTACATTGAATTTCTAAACTCTTGGAGGGAAGCTCTTTAATGGGAGCTCTTCACATCAAAACAATCTACTCTTAAATAAAAGATTCTGCCATGGATTTGCAGGGGAACAATCGTCAGTCAAGTTGGATTACAGTTATTTTGTGGAATAGCTTGGCAATTGTTGTCGCTTTCCTTCTATCATTTGGAGCTGAGGAATCATTGGAAGAAGGATTAAGTGGTGGATCTAGTTCTAACATCGTTTTTGAAGACCTTGGGTGAATTAAGAAAACCACAAAAAACAGAATATCAAAGATGATTGACCATTTTTTGGAATACAATGCTTGAGGATTATTATAAGATTGAGTCATGGGGAAATACAAAACCTCACCACAATGTCTATTCTTTGTAATACAGTTTCCTTCGGCTTTGTACTTATTGGATACAAAACATCTGTGGAGTCTAAGAACATTTTTGACCACTCGATTTGCATAGCAATGGAATTAATGAGGAAAGTAGAAGAGAGATGAACTTTTGTATGTTTCAAAAACAAAAATTATATTAAAAGATTGAGAGAAAATTCAAAAATGTTTATTCCCATTCAGCACTTTTTGATCGTTCTGGAACCCATAGAACTCGGGAGATGGTTTTTCTTTCCAACGTGGCCCAGATTTAAGTGGATGGACTGTTCTACAGTCCCCTACATAGGTAGGTATATGGGAGTGCTGCTGTGTAGGAAGAACTTCCAGTGGTTTCTATGGTGCCAAATTTAAGATTCTTTTGCCCAATTTTTTGTAGCGGTGTCATTGACTAGAATAGTGGATGTAAATTATTGCCTGTTTAGAAGATAGATAGATATGTTACTTCTTAAAATTGTGCAAATTTTGACCAAAAGTCTCCACTCCTACGGTCACATCAAACAAAGCCGACAAACCTGGGTGATGTGTATCTGCGCCTGTATATTTCCGTAATGCAAAATTCGGCAATTGTGCAAAAATTTTGTCAATACTCTTTCTAATGTTTGATAAATAACACAAGGCAAAACTCAAAGACCACGACGTGGTGGCACAAGATACATTGATTTTAGTCAATAGATTTTTTCTTTTTTTTTATATTATATTAAATGCTTTATTAGTATCAAAGGTAAAAGGGAAAAAAGCCATACATAGATACCTGTCATACAACATTGTGTATAAATGTATAAATTGCAACATTGATTAGTAAATCCTAATCCTTAAAATACAAATAACAAATACAGTACATGTACCTCTTCGGAGACACCCCACCCTCCCTGCTGGCCGAAGAGAGAAAAAAAAACCAAAAACTCCATATCTATATGTTTCATATCTTCAACCCCTTATTTTCAGAAGCGTTAAATTTGAACCAATACAATTCATACATCATAACACATTTAGAAAGATTGTGCCAAATGTCTTTATTAGGGAGCTCTTTTGCGCCCAACTTATGCACAATACATAGGATCGCAATGTTCATTATTTTAATAATGAGTTTACCAAATTTTTTAAATAAGCTCTCGTTTTCAATTCAATTCAAAGATAGCAGTAAAAATTGATGGTTCAATGTGAACCTGCAAAATATTGCCAACATATTCAAAAACCATATGCCAGAATAACTAGACATTGCCGGTTCATATGTAACATGTTCTGCCTCCGAGGAGCCACATCTTTTGCAGTTGGAGATGTCTTTTAGTTTCAATAGATTTTATTTCAATAGATTTTTTCTTGTTTTAAAAAAACTTGCTTTAACATAAAAAAACAGGACAAACCGCCTGGATTAGCCAATGGGAACCTCCACTTCTCAAAGGAGTGATCTGAGTTAATTGAAAATCTTTTATGTTCCATAAATGCAGCTGCAAACACAGTAAAAGGTATTAGTTTGGAGGTGATGAGCAGTTTTACTAGTGCAGGGACAAGGCGTTTTGATCCTTTTGTTTTCTTCGACAACTATATACGGCCCATCCTGTCCTCTATTACACAGATAACCCACAATCTAAACGAACGCTATATAATCCTTCATTTCTCCTGTGGTGGCGCTGCAGGGAAACTGATCATTAGCTCCAGGATTTCCCACAGGTCACATATTAGCATGTTGTTAAGGGACAGCACAGACTCATAGGGGGGGGGGGGGTCTAGTGTAGAAAACCCTGGAGAGCTACAATATGTATTGAAGCAATAAGAAAAAAAGTTACAGAACTGATATTATCTCCATAAAACCTGGAACACTCAAGATTTGTCAGTTTAAAATTCGTCTCAAACCTCAAAGACAGAAATCATGTGATGTCCTCAAGACAGGGCAGGGGCTAGCCTTTCTATCACCTGCAGACCATGCCCTGCATCGGAATGTCTTAGCCAAAGCCAAAGTGGTTGTTTAAGCCCAAGTGTTTCACCCAGAATTCGACACCTGGGGACCCTATTACAACCAACTCTCTGACTTATCTACGGCACTTAGCAGCTGAAGCCCAATTATCTCACCCAACACTCTACATCTAGGGCACATGTCCCAATTACTACCTACCCTCTAACTTTCCCATGGCATTCAGTATCTAAGGCCTAAGAGTTCCCAGAAAGCCAGAAACCATGGCACATGTACCTATTACACTCCACCCTTTGACTTTCCCTGAAATCAACTAACCGAAAAAGTTATGAAAAAATACATTTAAAAACTTCTTAGAAGCTGTCGATTATACCTGGTACTATCTCCACTATTAAGAAAGGTCTCCTTCGTCACTTTTTGACCGCAGCCCGTACAGTAATCCCCAGACATTGGAAAAGTCCACAACCTCCTACGATAGTTGAGTGGGTTCAGGAGCTCGGTTTTATCCGGAGGATGGAAGAGTTGGTAGGCCCTAATAAGAAGAACACAGCATGGGCCTCATGGGACATATTTTTGGACTCTCAGGAATTTCATGATCTCCTCCTGTCATAGATAAAATGTGCAATAGCTCTCCCAACCTTCAATAGAAAGGTCTTACGGGATCCCTATCCCTTATGTGTGTGTCCCCCCTCCTCTCCCCCGCTTCACCCTTCCCCCAATTTCCCTTTTCTTTATATTCATGTGATTGTTTTTCATGATTATCTTTTATTAGCTTGTTATATGTTATAGTAGTTACTTTGCCCGAGATGGCATTAGGGGGTCTTCATCCTCGCTGATTTACTCTTTGACTCTCAGCCCCATATGAGCATATGATCTTTGTTGCTTCTGACCCTGCGCGGTCAGATTTATTATGCCATCTCCTGTTTGTACTGATTCCTGTTATGGTCTCCCAATAAATATTGATTATACATAAAAAACTTCTTAGAAGTTTACGAAAAAAATTAGGTATATTGGTTAAATACAGTAGGCTTAGCTAAGAGGGAGAATTCAGGATGTTTTTTAAAGGTAGATTAGAGTGTAAAGGCGAAAACCTTGAGATCACTGAAAGAGCTCTCTTATTTGAAGATCCACAACTACTATTTGCCTCCTCTGGGTACAGAACTGTATGTTGAATTCTCATAATGTGACTTATTGCTGCTGAATTCCTCCCCAAATGTCATTACATCTCCACACTACGCACCCAAAAATATCAAAATCACTTGCAGTATAATGTCACTTGGATAACAACATTATTCTCCTTATTTATATGTGTCCACCTCATAACACACCTAATCATGTTGTCCCCCCCCCCCATAAATTATAGTAAATATTATGCTTTGAATACAAAGTCCCCCTGACTGAAAGAATACAAAGCCCCCCACAGATTTGTGTTTATCATAGCAACCCCCTGAATTAATTATATACATTTTGCTACCCCATCCCCACAATAAATTATATCATTTATTTATTGTACACACAGGTAAGTTCATATCATGTAGTGCTGCATTCCAGTTAATTTATACAATAAAAGTTTAAAAATAATAATAAAATGCTATTAATAGGCGGGATTACAACCAAACCAACATACCTATTACTGAAGGAACAGATTCCCAACTCTAGACAGGGCTGTTTCTATAACTTTGCATCTCGTCAGTAAAGTGTAGGGAGCTGGTTTATCTGAGTGAGAGGCTTTTGAAGGCTAAGAAGTCTTAGAAGTGGCTTAGAAGTCTTTGATAGACACTCAGGAATTCTGGCTAGAAGAACGATGATGTCTGGACCAGAGATATAGATCTGAGTGTCATCCACATAGGCGTGAGGAAGGCCCCGGTCCAAGGTGTGTCTGGTGTCTGTTATCTCACAATTTTTTTTTATTTTATAAATTCTTTATTTAAGATTTTTTTTAAGATAATTACATATGCTTCAACAACACAGACACAATCCATATGTATATAACAATCCCTTCCTCCCTCCCACCCATTAATACATAGCATCAAAATAATGATTTCACCGGTTACACAAACAAAAAAACCTGACCCTCCCCCTCATCCTCCACTCATCCCTCCTTAATCTTCTGGATTATTCTTCAAGAAGCCTCTTATAATATACTGTAGCCTGGAACTCTACCCAGTTTCCCCAAATCTTCTGGTAGGGACACATGTTTTCCTCTCATATAAGCTGTTAGCTCCTCCATCCTCCTTATCTCCTCTACTCCCTGTATCCACTCTTTACATGTAGGCGCGCTTGTGTTCTTCCAATTTGAGGATATACATGCTCTTGCTGCATTAGCTAGGGGGCCCACCATTGGGGATCTATATCTCTCCAATGGAATTTTTAACATATGTATCAGAGCGGTGGATCTAATTCTATGTCACGCTCATCTAATTGGCTTAACACTCGTCCCACTAAGTTCCAAAGGAGACGGATTTTGGGACCCTCCCAAAATATGTGTATCAAGGAGCCCCTTTCCCCCCCACATAGTGGTGAAATAGATGGATACAATGGGGGTCATTTACTAAGGGCCCGATTCGCGTTTTCCCGACGTGTTACCCGAATATTTCCGATTTGCGCCGATTGTACCTGAATTGCCCCGGGATTGTAGCGCACGCGATCGGATTGTGGCGCATCAGCGCCGGCATGCGTGCGACGGAAATCGGGGGGCGTGGCCGAACGAAAACCCGACGTATTCGGAAAAACCGCCACATTTAAAAACCGAAAAAGTGTCGCTTGGGGAGCGCTTACCTTCACCTGGTCCGAGGTGGTGCATTCCGGCGCGATGAGATGACTTTCAGCGCAGCAGCGCCACCTGGTGGACGGCGGAGGAACTACCTTCTTAAATCCCAGCCGGACCCGAAACCTGTGCAGAGAACGCGCCGCTGGATCGCGAATGGGCCGGGTAAGTAAATTTGCCCCATTGTATTCAATACAACTGGAACTCTATACCACCTTGATAATAATTTAAACCCTCGCTCCTGAGTATTGGAGGCTATTTAATTCAGATGATTTTGGGGCAGTTGAGCAGAGGGTGGATGCTTCATTATTAAAGGTGGAGGTGTCCACTTTAGGTTTTGCAGGCAGGTTATCTCCATAGGATTCCGTAACTTCCAGGTTGGGAACGTCCCCTGTGATAGGAGCCTGGGATTTTATGTAACACCACACTTCATTTATATGTTATTAGTGCATGTGGCAGCAGAAGACCCTTGTTTTTGATAGACACTATGGAGACGTAGTTACAAACACATTTTTTTATATGCTGAGCGGAATCATAGAATTGTTTGTTGCTGGAGTGGAGCCTCGGTAGAGCGGTGATCCGTGTTCACTGAGAACCAGAAGACAAGCGCTGAGCTGGAGATCTTTCATACTGGGCATTAACCATTCCCCATGTAATTCTGCGACAGCAGGCGACCTCTCTCAGCAGGTTGTGGTCTTTATCCATAGGGTGCACTGGTCCCCTTCGAAAATCCAAAAGCCTTGTCTCCGACTCCAATCTATTTCCTGCTCTTGTCAGTTATATAAAGCGGCTTCTCCTATGGGAAGGTGCCTGAGCACAGATTCCATGGTCCTGACGTACCAACATCTCCTGTCCTGCTCAGCATGATGGGACTACTCTAGGAGGAATTCGATTGTAGGTTTCCCGCACAGCAGTCTGGGTCCACATATGAAGTTGACATGGGTCCAAGAATTATTATCACGGGTGCTTCCGCGATCCATGTCCCGGATCGCGGGTACACCGGTGCTCCTCTGCCTGCCACCCGGTCCCCATCCCCCTGCCACCGTGGGCCTCATACCATCTTCCGCGGTGGTCCAGAGGGTCCACTGGTCCACAGACTCCTCCCTCATAGAGACTTTTAGTTCTGTTGTCTGTGTGACCCGTTACAATTATCCACCGATAAATCACTTTGATGTCACATGGATAGATCTATCGCGCTGCTGACCATTAGAGAATATGATTTAAATATGTTCCACAATTTTTCACAAATAAGATGAAGAGGTCGTAACTTCTGTGAAATTTTATTGAACCCACATTTCTAGAGCAAAGGGCTTTATCGATTGCCGACATTGAGCCTAATAGTTGTCAGCTCTTGTAGGGGACATAATATTGTCTCCATGTGGTAAAATGTCAGCAATTTTCTTAATTTTTTTATAGTCACAAAAACAGACCAGATATTTCCATTGTTGCAAAAAAGTGAGGCTCTCAACACCCCTCCCCATTAACTGTTTGTGGACCCTGTAAGTATCCTACCACCGAGCACTTGTCAGTACCGTATATACTCGAGTATAAGCCGAGGCCCCTAATTTTACCACAAAAAAGTGGGAAAACCTTTTGACTCAAGTATAAGCCGAGGGTGGGAAATGCATTGTTCACAGCCTCTCCAGTATGTAGCCAGCCAGCCCCTACCCCAGTGTATATAGCCAGCCCCTGCCCCAGTGTATATAGCTTGCCAGCCCCTGCCCCAGTGTATATAGCCAGCCCCTACCCCAGTGTATATAGCCAGCCCCTGCCCCAGTGTATATAGCTTGCCAGCCCCTGCCCCAGTGTATATAGCCTGCCAGCCCCTGCCCCAGTGTATATAGGCAGCCCATGCCCCAGTGTATATAGCTTGCCAGCCCCTGCCCCAGTGTATATAGCCTGCCAGCCCCTGCCCCAGTGTATATAGCTTGCCAGCCCCTGCCCCAGTGTATATAGCCTGCCAGCCCCTGCCCCAGTGTATATAGCCAGCCAGCCCCTGCCCCAGTGTATATAGCCTGCCAGCCCCTGCCCCAGTGTATATAGCCTGCCAGCCCCTGCCCCAGTGTATATAGCTTGCCAGCCCCTGCCCCAGTGTATATAGCTTGCCAGCCCCTGCCCCAGTGTATATAGCCTGCCAGCCCCTGCCCCAGTGTATATAGCCAGCCAGCCTCTGCCCCAGTGTATATAGCCTGCCAGCCCCTGCCCCAGTGTATATAGCCTGCCAGACCCTGCCCCAGTGTATATAGCCTGCCAGACCCTGCCCCAGTGTATATAGCCTGCCAGACCCTGCCCCAGTGTATATAGCCTGCCAGCCCCTGCCCCAGTGTATATAGCCCGCCAGACCCTGCCCCAGTGTATATAGCTTGCCAGCCCCTGCCCCAGTGTATATAGCCTGCCAGCCCCTGCCCCAGTGTATATAGCTTGCCCCTGCCCCAGTGTATATAGCTTGCCAGCCCATGCCCCAGTGTATATAGCCAGCCCCTGCCCCAGTGTATATAGCTTGCCAGCCCCTGCCCCAGTGTATATAGCCTGCCAGCCCCTGCCCCAGTGTATATAGCTTGCCAGCCCCTGCCCCAGTGTATATAGCCTGCCAGCCCCTTCCCCAGTGTATATAGCCTGCCAGACCCTGCCCCAGTGTATATAGCCTGCCAGACCCTGCCCCAGTGTATATAGCCTGCCAGACCCTGCCCCAGTGTATATAGCCTGCCAGCCCCTTCCCCAGTGTATATAGCCTGCCAGACCCTGCCCCAGTGTATATAGCCTGCCAGCCCCTGCCCCAGTGTATATAGCCTGCCAGCCCCTGCCCCAGTGTATATAGCCTGCCAGCCCCTCCCCCAGTGTATATAGCCTGCCCCTGCCCCAGTGTATATAGCTTGCCAGCCCCTGCCCCAGTGTATATAGCCAGCCCCTACCCCAGTGTATATAGCCAGCCCCTGCCCCAGTGTATATAGCTTGCCAGCCCCTGCCCCAGTGTATATAGCCTGCCAGCCCCTGCCCCAGTGTATATAGCCAGCCCCTGCCCCAGTGTATATAGCTTGCCAGCCCCTGCCCCAGTGTATATAGCCTGCCAGCCCCTGCCCCAGTGTATATAGCTTGCCAGCCCCTACCCCAGTGTATATAGCCTGCCAGCCCCTGCCCCAGTGTATATAGCCAGCCAGCCCCTGCCCCAGTGTATATAGCCTGCCAGACCCTGCCCCAGTGTATATAGCCTGCCAGCCCCTGCCCCAGTGTATATAGCTTGCCAGCCCCTGCCCCAGTGTATATAGCTTGCCAGCCCCTGCCCCAGTGTATATAGCCTGCCAGCCCCTGCCCCAGTGTATATAGCCAGCCAGCCTCTGCCCCAGTGTATATAGCCTGCCAGCCCCTGCCCCAGTGTATATAGCCTGCCAGACCCTGCCCCAGTGTATATAGCCTGCCAGACCCTGCCCCAGTGTATATAGCCTGCCAGACCCTGCCCCAGTGTATATAGCCTGCCAGCCCCTGCCCCAGTGTATATAGCCTGCCAGCCCCTGCCCCAGTGTATATAGCCCGCCAGACCCTGCCCCAGTGTATATAGCTTGCCAGCCCCTGCCCCAGTGTATATAGCCTGCCAGCCCCTGCCCCAGTGTATATAGCCAGCCCCTGCCCCAGTGTATATAGCTTGCCAGCCCCTGCCCCAGTGTATATAGCCTGCCAGCCCCTGCCCCAGTGTATATAGCCAGCCCCTGCCCCAGTGTATATAGCTTGCTAGCCCCTGCCCCAGTGTATATAGCCTGCCAGCCCCTGCCCCAGTGTATATAGCCAGCCCCTGCCCCAGTGTATATAGCTTGCCAGCCCCTGCCCCAGTGTATATAGCCTGCCAGACCCTGCCCCAGTGTATATAGCTTGCCAGCCCCTGCCCCAGTGTATATAGCCTGCCAGCCCCTGCCCCAGTGTATATAGCCTGCCAGACCCTGCCCCAGTGTATATAGCCTGCCAGACCCTGCCCCAGTGTATATAGCCTGCCAGACCCTGCCCCAGTGTATATAGCCTGCCAGCTCCTGCCCCAGTGTATATAGCCTGCCAGCCCCTGCCCCAGTGTATATAGCCTGCCAGACCCTGCCCCAGTGTATATAGCCTGCCAGACCCTGCCCCAGTGTATATAGCCAGCCAGCCCCTGCCCCAGTGTATATAGCCTGCCAGCTCCTGCCCCAGTGTATATAGCCTGCCAGCCCCTGCCCCAGTGTATATAGCTTGCCAGCCCCTGCCCCAGTGTATATAGCCTGCCAGCCCCTGCCCCAGTGTATATAGCCAGCCCCTGCCCCAGTGTATATAGCTTGCCAGCCCCTGCCCCAGTGTATATAGCTTGCCAGCCCCTGCCCCAGTGTATATAGCCTGCCAGCCCCTGCCCCAGTGTATATAGCCAGCCCCTGCCCCAGTGTATATAGCTTGCCAGCCCCTGCCCCAGTGTATATAGCCTGCCAGCCCCTGCCCCAGTGTATATAGCCTGCCAGACCCTGCCCCAGTGTATATAGCCTGCCAGCCCCTGCCCCAGTGTATATAGCCTGCCAGACCCTGCCCCAGTGTATATAGCCTGCCAGACCCTGCCCCAGTGTATATAGCCAGCCCCTGCCCCAGTGTATATAGCCTGCCAGACCCTGCCCCAGTGTATATAGCCTGCCAGACCCTGCCCCAGTGTATATAGCCTGCCAGCCCCTGCCCCAGTGTATATTGCCTGCCAGACCCTGCCCCAGTGTATATAGCCCGCCAGACCCTGCCCCAGTGTATATAGCCTGCCAGACCCTGCTCCAGTGTATATAGCCTCCCCTTCCCCGTCGTGCAGCACAACAATACCGGATGGATCGCACAGAAGATCTACGGGTGCCGCCAGAAAGGCGAGTTTTGATTTATTTATGTCTTTGACTCGAGTATAAGCCGAGTTTGGGTTTTTCAGCACATTTTTTTTTGTGCTGAAAAACTAGGCTTATACTCGAGTATATAAGGTAAGTGATTCTGAGGGGGGACTTGTCATCAGTCTGCTGCCTAACCCTTGTTTCTGTTCTGGAGGTCCTGTAGTCTGCTTCCTAACCCTTGTTTCTGTTCTAGAGGTCCTGTAGTCTACTGACTACCGCTTGTTTCTTTTCTAGGGGTCCTGTTAGTAGCCTGCAGCCTAGCCCTTATTTCTGTTCTGGAGGTCCTGTCAGTAGTCGGCTCCCTAGCCCTTGCTTCTGTTCATGGGGTCCTGTTAGTAGCCTGCAACCTAGCCCTTATTTCTGTTCTGGGGGTCCTGTAGTCTGCAGCCTAGCCCTTGTTTCTGTTCTGGGGGTCCTGTAGTCGGCAGCCTAGCCCTTGTTTCTGTTCTGGGGGTCCTGTGGTCGGCAGCCTAGCCCTTGTTTCTGTTCTGGGGTCCTGTAGTCTGCAGCCTAGCCCTTGTTTCTGTTCTGGGGTCCTGTAGTCTGCAGCCTAGCCCTTGTTTCTGTTCTGGGGTCCTGTAGTCTGCTGCCTAGGTCTTCTTTCTGTTCTGGGGCCCCTTCAGTAGTCTACTGACTAGCCCTTGTTTCTGTTCTTGGGGTCCTGTAGTCTGCTGCCTAGCCCTTGTTTCTGTTCTGGGGTCCTGTTAGTAGCCTGCAGCCTAGTCCTTGTTTCTGTTCTGGGGGTCCTGTTAGTAGTCTGCTGCCTAGCCCTTGTTTCTGTTCTGGGGGTCCTGTAGTCTGCAGCCTAGCCCTTGTTTCTGTTCTGGGGGTCCTGTAGTCTGCTGCCTAGTCCTTGTTTCTGTTCTGGGGGTCCTGTAGTCTGCTGCCTAGGTCTTCTTTCTGTTCTGGGGCCCCTTCAGTAGTCTACTGACTAGCCCTTGTTTCTGTTCTTGGGGTCTTCTAGTCTGCTGCCTAGCCCTTGTTTCTGTTCTGGGGTCCTGTTAGTAGCCTGCAGCCTAGGTCTTGTTTCTGTTCTTGGGGTCCTGTAGTCTGCAGCCTAGCCCTTGTTTCTGTTCTTGGGGTCCTGTAGTCTGCAGCCTAGCCCTTGTTTCTGTTCTTGGGGTCCTGTAGTCTGCAGCCTAGCCCTTGTTTCTGTTCTGGGGGTCCTGTAGTCTGCAGCCTAGCCCTTGTTTCTGTTCTGGGGGTTCTGTAGCCTACTGACTAGCCCTTGTTTCTATTCTGGGGTCCTGTTAGTAGCCTGCAGCCTAGTCCTTGTTTCTTTTCTTGGGGTCCTGTAGTCTGCAGCCTAGCCCTTGTTTCTGTTCTTGGGGTCCTGTTAGTAGCCTGCAGCCTAGCCCTTGTTTCTGTTCTTGGGGTCCTGTTAGTAGCCTGCAGCCTAGCCCTTGTTTCTGTTCTTGGGGTCCTGTAGTCTGCAGCCTAGCCCTTGTTTCTTTTCTGGGGGTCCTGTAGTCTGCAGCCTAGTCCTTGTTTCTGTTCTTGGGGTCCTGTTAGTAGCCTGCAGCCTAGCCCTTGTTTCTGTTCTTGGGGTCCTGTAGTCTGCAGCCTAGCCCTTGTTTCTTTTCTGGGGGTCCTGTAGTCTGCTGCCTAGTCCTTGTTTCTGTTTTGTACTGTCCATTGCTTACAGCTATGGATTTATTCAGGCATCTGTTGTGCCAAACATGCTCAGCGTTTCCCCTATGGTGCCCTGATGTTAGTCAGCCTATCCTTCTCCTTTCCATTGATGCCTCCCCAGCAGATGACAGAAAACATAGTCACGGTTGTTGTTTTGTAGAAGATCTCCAGTATTTTGGTGGATATTGCTGTGTAACTCACCGTATCATTGGGCGTCTTCCATTCCAGCCTGTCATCTATGTGCACACCGGATACTTGTATGTAAGACCTGATCTATCGCTCGTCCTTTCGTCTCTTTTTGTTCTGGGGCCATTTTGTTCCTCCTCATATAAGTCCCCATCTCCTTCATCTTTTCAACATTAAGAACCAGTTTGTTTCTTTCACTCCAGTCCACAAAGCTGATAACTCCCCTATACTCCTTATCATCACTGATCACCAAATCACTGGATCATTGGAACATATTTGCAGGTGGCAGGAGTTCTGGTTGTGTCTAAAATCAGCATCGGCCTACTGCCTAGGCCTTGTCTATGACTGTAACGGTTATGGGGGCACTGTAAGTACCCTACTGCCTAGGCCTTGTCTATGACTGTAATGGTTATGGGGGCACTGTAAGTACCCTACTGCCTAGGCCTTGTCTATGACTGTAACGGTTATGGGGGCACTGTAAGTACCCTACTGCCTAGGCCTTGTCTATGACTGTAATGGTTATGGGGGCACTGTAAGTACCCTACTGCCTAGGCCTTGTCTATGACTGTAACGGTTATGGGGGCACTGTAAGTACCCTACTGCCTAGGCCTTGTCTATGACTGTAACGGTTATGGGGGCACTGTAAGTACCCTACTGCCTAGGCCTTGTCTATGACTGTAACGGTTATGGGGGCACTGTAAGTACCCTACTGCCTAGGCCTTGTCTATGACTGTAACGGTTATGGGGGCACTGTAAGTACCCTACTGCCTAGGCCTTGTCTATGACTGTAACGGTTATGGGGGCACTGTAAGTACCCTACTGCCTAGGCCTTGTCTATGACTGTAACGGTTATGGGGGCACTGTAAGTACCCTACTGCCTAGGCCTTGTCTATGACTGTAACGGTTATGGGGGCACTGTAAGTACCCTACTGCCTAGGCCTTGTCTATGACTGTAACGGTTATGGGGGCACTGTAAGTACCCTACTGCCTAGGCCTTGTCTATGACTGTAACGGTTATGGGGGCACTGTAAGTACCCTACTGCCTAGGCCTTGTCTATGACTGTAATGGTTATGGGGGCACAGTAAGTACCCTACTGCCTAGGCCTTGTCTATGACTGTAACGGTTATGGGGGCACTGTAAGTACCCTACTGCCTAGGCCTTGTCTATGACTGTAACGGTTATGGGGGCACTGTAAGTACCCTACTGCCTAGGCCTTGTCTATGACTGTAACGGTTATGGGGGCACTGTAAGTACCCTACTGCCTAGGCCTTGTCTATGACTGTAACGGTTATGGGGGCACAGTAAGTACCCTACTGCCTAGGCCTTGTCTATGACTGTAACGGTTATGGGGGCACTGTAAGTACCCTACTGCCTAGGCCTTGTCTATGACTGTAACGGTTATGGGGGATCTGTAAGTACCCTACTTCCTAGGCCTTGTCTATGACTGTAACGGTTATGGGGGCACTGTAAGTACCCTACTGCCTAGGCCTTGTCTATGACTGTAACGGTTATGGGGGCACTGTAAGTACCCTACTGCCTAGGCCTTGTCTATGACTGTAACGGTTATGGGGGCACTGTAAGTACCCTACTGCCTAGGCCTTGTCTATGACTGTAATGGTTATGGGGGCACAGTAAGTACCCTACTGCCTAGGCCTTGTCTATGACTGTAACGGTTATGGGGGCACTGTAAGTACCCTACTGCCTAGGCCTTGTCTATGACTGTAACGGTTATGGGGGCACTGTAAGTACCCTACTGCCTAGGCCTTGTCTATGACTGTAACGGTTATGGGGGCACTGTAAGTACCCTACTGCCTAGGCCTTGTCTATGACTGTAACGGTTATGGGGGCACAGTAAGTACCCTACTGCCTAGGCCTTGTCTATGACTGTAACGGTTATGGGGGCACTGTAAGTACCCTACTGCCTAGGCCTTGTCTATGACTGTAACGGTTATGGGGGCACTGTAAGTACCCTACTGCCTAGGCCTTGTCTATGACTGTAACGGTTATGGGGGCACTGTAAGTACCCTACTGCCTAGGCCTTGTCTATGACTGTAACGGTTATGGGGGCACTGTAAGTACCCTACTGCCTAGGCCTTGTCTATGACTGTAACGGTTATGGGGGCACTGTAAGTACCCTACTGCCTAGGCCTTGTCTATGACTGTAACGGTTATGGGGGCACTGTAAGTACCCTACTGCCTAGGCCTTGTCTATGACTGTAACGGTTATGGGGGCACTGTAAGTACCCTACTGCCTAGGCCTTGTCTATGACTGTAACGGTTATGGGGGCACTGTAAGTACCCTACTGCCTAGGCCTTGTCTATGACTGTAACGGTTATGGGGGCACTGTAAGTACCCTACTGCCTAGGCCTTGTCTATGACTGTAATGGTTATGGGGGCACAGTAAGTACCCTACTGCCTAGGCCTTGTCTATGACTGTAACGGTTATGGGGGCACTGTAAGTACCCTACTGCCTAGGCCTTGTCTATGACTGTAATGGTTATGGGGGCACTGTAAGTACCCTACTGCCTAGGCCTTGTCTATGACTGTAACGGTTATGGGGGCACTGTAAGTACCCTACTGCCTAGGCCTTGTCTATGACTGTAACGGTTATGGGGGCACTGTAAGTACCCTACTGCCTAGGCCTTGTCTATGACTGTAATGGTTATGGGGGCACTGTAAGTACCCTACTGCCTAGGCCTTGTCTATGACTGTAATGGTTATGGGGGCACAGTAAGTACCCTACTGCCTAGGCCTTGTCTATGACTGTAATGGTTATGGGGGCACTGTAAGTACCCTACTGCCTAGGCCTTGTCTATGACTGTAACGGTTATGGGGGCACTGTAAGTACCCTACTGCCTAGGCCTTGTCTATGACTGTAACGGTTATGGGGGCACTGTAAGTACCCTACTGCCTAGGCCTTGTCTATGACTGTAATGGTTATGGGGGCACAGTAAGTACCCTACTGCCTAGGCCTTGTCTATGACTGTAACGGTTATGGGGGCACTGTAAGTACCCTACTGCCTAGGCCTTGTCTATGACTGTAATGGTTATGGGGGCACTGTAAGTACCCTACTGCCTAGGCCTTGTCTATGACTGTAACGGTTATGGGGGCACTGTAAGTACCCTACTGCCTAGGCCTTGTCTATGACTGTAATGGTTATGGGGGCACTGTAAGTACCCTACTGCCTAGGCCTTGTCTATGACTGTAATGGTTATGGGGGCACTGTAAGTACCCTACTGCCTAGGCCTTGTCTATGACTGTAATGGTTATGGGGGCACAGTAAGTACCCTACTGCCTAGGCCTTGTCTATGACTGTAATGGTTATGGGGGCACTGTAAGTACCCTACTGCCTAGGCCTTGTCTATGACTGTAACGGTTATGGGGGCACTGTAAGTACCCTACTGCCTAGGCCTTGTCTATGACTGTAACGGTTATGGGGGCACTGTAAGTACCCTACTGCCTAGGCCTTGTCTATGACTGTAATGGTTATGGGGGCACAGTAAGTACCCTACTGCCTAGGCCTTGTCTATGACTGTAACGGTTATGGGGGCACTGTAAGTACCCTACTGCCTAGGCCTTGTCTATGACTGTAACGGTTATGGGGGCACTGTAAGTACCCTACTGCCTAGGCCTTGTCTATGACTGTAACGGTTATGGGGGCACTGTAAGTACCCTACTGCCTAGGCCTTGTCTATGACTGTAACGGTTATGGGGGCACTGTAAGTACCCTACTGCCTAGGCCTTGTCTATGACTGTAACGGTTATGGGGGCACTGTAAGTACCCTACTGCCTAGGCCTTGTCTATGACTGTAACGCTTATGGGGGCACTGTAAGTACCCTACTGCCTAGGCCTTGTCTATGACTGTAATGGTTATGGGGGCACAGTAAGTACCCTACTGCCTAGGCCTTGTCTATGACTGTAACGGTTATGGGGGCACTGTAAGTACCCTACTGCCTAGGCCTTGTCTATGACTGTAATGGTTATGGGGGCACTGTAAGTACCCTACTGCCTAGGCCTTGTCTATGACTGTAACGGTTATGGGGGCACTGTAAGTACCCTACTGCCTAGGCCTTGTCTATGACTGTAACGGTTATGGGGGCACTGTAAGTACCCTACTGCCTAGGCCTTGTCTATGACTGTAACGGTTATGGGGGCACTGTAAGTACCCTACTGCCTAGGCCTTGTCTATGACTGTAATGGTTATGGGGGCACAGTAAGTACCCTACTGCCTAGGCCTTGTCTATGACTGTAACGGTTATGGGGGCACTGTAAGTACCCTACTGCCTAGGCCTTGTCTATGACTGTAACGGTTATGGGGGCACTGTAAGTACCCTACTGCCTAGGCCTTGTCTATGACTGTAACGGTTATGGGGGCACTGTAAGTACCCTACTGCCTAGGCCTTGTCTATGACTGTAACGGTTATGGGGGCACTGTAAGTACCCTACTGCCTAGGCCTTGTCTATGACTGTAACGGTTATGGGGGCACTGTAAGTATTCTACTGCCTAGGCCTTGTCTATGACTGTAACGGTTATGGGGGCACTGTAAGTACCCCACTGCCTAGGCCTTGTCTATGACTGTAACGGTTATGGGGGCACTGTAAGTACCCTACTGCCTAGGCCTTGTCTATGACTGTAACGGTTATGGGGGCACTGTAAGTACCCTACTGCCTAGGCCTTGTCTATGACTGTAACGGTTATGGGGGCACTGTAAGTACCCCACTGCCTAGGCCATGTCTATGACTGTAACGGTTATGGGGGCACTGTAAGTACCCCACTGCCTAGGCCTTGTCTATGACTGTAACGGTTATGGGGGCACTGTAAGTACCCTACTGCCTAGGCCTTGTCTATGACTGTAACGGTTATGGGGGCACAGTAAGTACCCTACTGCCTAGGCCTTGTCTATGACTGTAACGGTTATGGGGGCACTGTAAGTACCCTACTGCCTAGGCCTTGTCTATGACTGTAACGGTTATGGGGGCACTGTAAGTACCCTACTGCCTAGGCCTTGTCATCTCTGCACATAAAGTCTCAGCTTGTACAATGTCGGCACCACATAATATTCTCAGATCTGTACAATAAGACAATGATCACTCCCAGAGATGATCCCATAGACAATGATGAAGTCGTCACTGAGGAAATTTTAATTACTAGTAATTTTTAAACTGTGATGAATAATTTTTTCTTTCAGTTAATTTCTCATTTGGGAAGTGAAAAGCTTTGTCTCCAGTAATGTAAGGGGAGGTTTTACTCAAGTGCAGCCGCTCAGAGCAGGGGAGTTTTCACGACTTTTTGCGACTTTTTAGGCGCAAAATAGTGATAGAGGCAACGCAAACATCTGCAGAGCAGCCGCTCCCTGGGAGTTACTCCGTCTATAATGCTGGGTACGTTGATTCACTTAGATTGAGCGCCAGTAATCATGAATGTGTCGCTTCTCCATGTTTTTTGCGGTGCACCTTTATCATAGGGCGTGTGACACAATTTCAGAGTTAAATCCTGCGCTCAGTCCAAATCAGTCGGATCGTCCGTAGGCCCGGCCCCCTGATTTGCGCAGACACCTGCTACATACCTGTGCAAGCCGTTTTAGCCAACGTGCACAGTGCGACTAAAGTGCGGCGCAAAACCCTTAGTAAATGACACTCAAAACCACTAAGTGCTGGAGTTTTGCTTGCACCAAAAAATGTCACAAATTAGAGACAAATTTAATAACTGCACCAATAAATTGCGCAAAAAAACGGCAAAAACTATGATGAATGCCCCCCTTGGAGCCTTACTCTGGGACCATCACCCGTCCAGCATTACATGTAATTATTTCTTATTCTGTCTGAAATATCCGCTTGAAAGATGAGGTTCCCAGGGTTATTTCTCTTCCTAGAATATGGAGCTGACATCAATATAAGGAAGTAACTTCCATCCAGGATCCCAGATAACAGAGAAAGGTGCAGCGACATCTAGTGGTCAGTGGAGTAACTGCAGTGCAGCTGGTGAACAATCCTAGGAATAACAATCCTCTATTAAAGGAGCTATAGCTCTGCTATAGGGGCATTGTGCCTGGCTGTGCTATAGGGGCATTGTGCCTGGCTGTGCTATAGGGGCATTGTGCCTGACTCTGCTATAGGGGCATTGTGCGTGGCTCTGCTATAGGGGCATTGTGTCTGGCTCTGCTATAGGGGCATTGTGCCTGACTCTGCTATAGGGGCATTGTGCCTGGCTGTGCTATAGGGGGCATTGTGCCTGGCTGTGCTATAGGGGCATTGTGCCTGGCTCTGCTATAGGGGGCATTGTGCCTGGCTGTGCTATAGGGGCATTGTGCCTGACTCTGCTATAGGGGCATTGTGCATGGCTCTGCTATAGGGGGCATTGTGCCTGGCTGTGCTATAGGGGCATTGTGCCTGGCTGTGCTATAGGGACATTGTGCCTGACTCTGCTATAGGGGCATTGTGCCTGACTCTGCTATAGGGGCATTGTGCCTGACTCTGCTATAGGGGCATTGTGCGTGGCTCTGCTATAGGGGGCATTTTGCCTGACTCTGCTATAGGGGCATTGTGCCTGGCTCTGCTATAGGGGCATTGTGCCTGGCTGTGCTATAGGGGCATTGTGCCTGACTCTGCTATAGGGGCATTGTGCCTGACTCTGCTATAGGGGCATTGTGCCTGACTCTGCTATAGGGACATTGTGCGTGGCTCTGCTATAGGGGCATTGTGCCTGGCTGTGCTATAGGGGCATTGTGCCTGACTCTGCTATAGGGGCATTGTGCCTGACTCTGCTATAGGGGCATTGTGCGTGGCTCTGCTATAGGGGCATTGTGCCTGACTCTGCTATAGGGGCATTGTGCCTGACTCTGCTATAGGGGCATTGTGCCTGGCTCTGCTATAGGGGCATTGTGCGTGGCTCTGCTATAGGGGCATTGTGCATGGCTCTGCTATAGGGGCATTGTGCATGGCTCTGCTATAGGGGCATTGTGCCTGGCTGTGCTATAGGGGCATTGTGCCTGGCTGTGCTATAGGGGCATTGTGCCTGACTCTGCTATAGGGGCATTGTGCCTGGCTGTGCTATAGGGGCATTGTGCCTGGCTGTGCTATAGGGGCATTGTGCCTGACTCTACTATAGGGGCATTGTGCCTGACTCTGCTATAGGGGCATTGTGCGTGGCTCTGCTATAGGGGCTTTGTGCCTGACTCTGCTATAGGGGGCATTGTGCCTGGCTGTGCTATAGGGGCATTGTGCCTGACTCTGCTATAGGGGCATTGTGCGTGGCTCTGCTATAGGGGCATTGTGCATGGCTCTGCTATAGGGGGCATTGTGCCTGGCTGTGCTATAGGGGCATTGTGCCTGGCTGTGCTATAGGGACATTGTGCCTGACTCTGCTATAGGGGCATTGTGCCTGACTCTGCTATAGGGGCATTGTGCCTGACTCTGCTATAGGGGCATTGTGCGTGGCTCTGCTATAGGGGGCATTTTGCCTGACTCTGCTATAGGGGCATTGTGCCTGGCTCTGCTATAGGGGCATTGTGCCTGGCTGTGCTATAGGGGCATTGTGCCTGGCTCTGCTATAGGGGCATTGTGCCTGACTCTGCTATAGGGGCATTGTGCGTGGCTCTGCTATAGGGGGCATTTTGCCTGACTCTGCTATAGGGGCATTGTGCCTGGCTCTGCTATAGGGGCATTGTGCCTGGCTGTGCTATAGGGGCATTGTGCCTGGCTCTGCTATAGGGGCATTGTGCCTGGCTCTGCTATAGGGGCATTGTGCGTGGCTCTGCTATAGGGGCATTGTGCATGGCTCTGCTATAGGGGCATTGTGCCTGGCTGTGCTATAGGGGCATTGTGCCTGGCTGTGCTATAGGGGCATTGTGCCTGACTCTGCTATAGGGGCATTGTGCGTGGCTCTGCTATAGGGGGCATTTTGCCTGACTCTGCTATAGGGGCATTGTGCCTGGCTCTGCTATAGGGGCATTGTGCCTGGCTGTGCTATAGGGGCATTGTGCCTGACTCTGCTATAGGGGCATTGTGCCTGACTCTGCTATAGGGGCATTGTGCCTGACTCTGCTATAGGGACATTGTGCGTGGCTCTGCTATAGGGGCATTGTGCCTGGCTGTGCTATAGGGGCATTGTGCCTGACTCTGCTATAGGGGCATTGTGCCTGACTCTGCTATAGGGGCATTGTGCGTGGCTCTGCTATAGGGGCATTGTGCCTGACTCTGCTATAGGGGCATTGTGCCTGACTCTGCTATAGGGGCATTGTGCCTGGCTCTGCTATAGGGGCATTGTGCGTGGCTCTGCTATAGGGGCATTGTGCATGGCTCTGCTATAGGGGCATTGTGCCTGGCTGTGCTATAGGGGCATTGTGCCTGGCTGTGCTATAGGGGCATTGTGCCTGGCTCTGCTATAGGGGCATTGTGCCTGGCTGTGCTATAGGGGCATTGTGCCTGGCTGTGCTATAGGGGCATTGTGCCTGACTCTGCTATAGGGGCATTGTGCGTGGCTCTGCTATAGGGGCATTGTGCCTGACTCTGCTATAGGGGCATTGCGCCTGACTCTGCTATATGGGCATTGTGCGTGGCTCTGCTATAGGGGCATTGTGCCTGACTCTGCTATAGGGGCATTGTGCCTGGCTCTGCTATAGGGGCATTGTGCGTGGCTCTGCTATAGGGGCATTGTGCCTGACTCTGCTATAGGGGCATTGTGCCTGACTCTGCTATAGGGGCATTGTGCGTGGCTCTGCTATAGGGGCATTGTGCCTGACTCTGCTATAGGGGCATTGTGCGTGGCTCTGCTATAGGGGCATTGTGTCTGGCTCTGCTATAGGGGCATTGTGCGTGGCTCTGCTATAGGGGCATTGTGCCTGGCTCTGCTATAGGGGCATTGTGCCTGACTCTGCTATAGGGGCATTGTGCGTGGCTCTGCTATAGGGGCATTGTGCCTGACTCTGCTATAGGGGCATTGTGCGTGGCTCTGCTATAGGGGCATTGTGCATGGCTCTGCTATAGGGGCATTGTGCCTGGCTGTGCTATAGGGGCATTGTGCCTGGCTGTGCTATAGGGGCATTGTGCCTGACTGTGCTATAGGGGCATTGTGCCTGGCTGTGCTATAGGGGCATTGTGCCTGGCTGTGCTATAGGGGCATTGTGCCTGACTCTGCTATAGGGGCATTGTGCCTGACTCTGCTATAGGGGCATTGTGCCTGGCTCTGCTATAGGGGGCATTGTGCCTGGCTCTGCTATAGGGGCATTGTGCCTGGCTCTGCTATAGGGGGCATTGTGCCTGGCTCTGCTATAGGGGCATTGTGCCTGGCTCTGCTATAGGGGGCATTGTGCCTGGCTGTGCTATAGGGACATTGTGCCTGGCTGTGCTATAGGGGCATTGTGCCTGGCTCTGCTATAGGGGCATTGTGCCTGACTCTGCTATAGGGGCATTGTGCGTGGCTCTGCTATAGGGGCATTGTGCGTGGCTCTGCTATAGGGGCATTGTGCCTGACTCTGCTATAGGGGCATTGTGCGTGGCTCTGCTATAGGGGCATTGTGCCTGACTCTGCTATAGGGGCATTGTGCGTGGCTCTGCTATAGGGGCATTGTGCCTGACTCTGCTATAGGGGCATTGTGCGTGGCTCTGCTATAGGGGCATTGTGCCTGGCTCTGCTATAGGGGCATTGTGCCTGGCTCTGCTATAGGGGCATTGTGCCTGGCTCTGCTATAGGGGCATTGTGCGTGGCTCTGCTATAGGGGCATTGTGTCTGACTCTGCTATAGGGGCATTGTGCCTGGCTCTGCTATAGGGGCATTGTGCCTGACTCTGCTATAGGGGCATTGTGCCTGGCTGTGCTATAGGGGCATTGTGCCTGGCTGTGCTATAGGGGCATTGTGCCTGACTCTGCTATAGGGGCATTGTGCCTGACTCTACTATAGGGGCATTGTGCCTGACTCTGCTATAGGGGCATTGTGCGTGGCTCTGCTATAGGGGCATTGTGCCTGACTCTGCTATAGGGGCATTGCGCCTGACTCTGCTATATGGGCATTGTGCGTGGCTCTGCTATAGGGGCATTGTGCCTGACTCTGCTATAGGGGCATTGTGCCTGGCTCTGCTATAGGGGCATTGTGCGTGGCTCTGC
This sequence comes from Engystomops pustulosus, assembly GCF_040894005.1. Taxonomy (NCBI): domain Eukaryota; kingdom Metazoa; phylum Chordata; class Amphibia; order Anura; family Leptodactylidae; genus Engystomops; species Engystomops pustulosus. The sequence goes on from NC_092411.1 coordinate 286,768,820, forward strand.
TATAGGGGCATTGTGCCTGACTCTGCTATAGGGGCATTGTGCCTGACTCTGCTATAGGGGCATTGTGCGTGGCTCTGCTATAGGGGCATTGTGCCTGACTCTGCTATAGGGGCATTGTGCGTGGCTCTGCTATAGGGGCATTGTGTCTGGCTCTGCTATAGGGGCATTGTGCGTGGCTCTGCTATAGGGGCATTGTGCCTGGCTCTGCTATAGGGGCATTGTGCCTGACTCTGCTATAGGGGCATTGTGCGTGGCTCTGCTATAGGGGCATTGTGCCTGACTCTGCTATAGGGGCATTGTGCGTGGCTCTGCTATAGGGGCATTGTGCATGGCTCTGCTATAGGGGCATTGTGCCTGGCTGTGCTATAGGGGCATTGTGCCTGGCTGTGCTATAGGGGCATTGTGCCTGACTCTGCTATAGGGGCATTGTGCCTGGCTGTGCTATAGGGGCATTGTGCCTGGCTGTGCTATAGGGGCATTGTGCCTGACTCTGCTATAGGGGCATTGTGCCTGACTCTGCTATAGGGGCATTGTGCCTGGCTCTGCTATAGGGGGCATTGTGCCTGGCTCTGCTATAGGGGCATTGTGCCTGGCTCTGCTATAGGGGGCATTGTGCCTGGCTCTGCTATAGGGGCATTGTGCCTGGCTCTGCTATAGGGGGCATTGTGCCTGGCTGTGCTATAGGGACATTGTGCCTGGCTGTGCTATAGGGGCATTGTGCCTGGCTCTGCTATAGGGGCATTGTGCCTGACTCTGCTATAGGGGCATTGTGCGTGGCTCTGCTATAGGGGCATTGTGCCTGACTCTGCTATAGGGGCATTGTGCGTGGCTCTGCTATAGGGGCATTGTGCCTGACTCTGCTATAGGGGCATTGTGCGTGGCTCTGCTATAGGGGCATTGTGCCTGACTCTGCTATAGGGGCATTGTGCGTGGCTCTGCTATAGGGGCATTGTGCCTGGCTCTGCTATAGGGGCATTGTGCCTGGCTCTGCTATAGGGGCATTGTGCCTGGCTCTGCTATAGGGGCATTGTGCGTGGCTCTGCTATAGGGGCATTGTGTCTGACTCTGCTATAGGGGCATTGTGCCTGGCTCTGCTATTGGGGCATTGTGCCTGGCTCTGCTATAGGGGCTTTGTGCCTGACTCTGCTATAGGGGCATTGTGCGTGGCTCTGCTATAGGGGCATTGTGCCTGGCTGTGCTATAGGGGCATTGTGCATGGCTCTGCTATAGGGGCATTGTGCCTGGCTGTGCTATAGGGGCATTGTGCCTGACTCTGCTATAGGGGCATTGTGCCTGACTCTGCTATAGGGGCATTGTGCCTGGCTCTGCTATAGGGGCATTGTGCCTGGCTCTGCTATAGGGGCATTGTGCCTGGCTCTGCTATAGGGGCATTGTGCCTGGCTCTGCTATAGGGGCATTGTGCCTGACTGTGCTATAGGGGCATTGTGCCTGGCTGTGCTATAGGGGCATTGTGCCTGACTCTGCTATAGGGGCATTGTGCCTGGCTGTGCTATAGGGGCATTGTGCGTGGCTCTGCTATAGGGGCATTGTGCCTGACTCTGCTATAGGGGCATTGTGCGTGGCTCTGCTATAGGGGCATTGTGTCTGACTCTGCTATAGGGGCATTGTGCGTGGCTCTGCTTTAGGGGCATTGTGCCTGGCTCTGCTATAGGGGCATTGTGTCTGGCTCTGTTATAGGGGCATTGTGCCTGGCTCTGCTATAGGGGGCATTGTGCCTGGCTCTGCTATAGGGGCATTGTGCCTGGCTCTGCTATAGGGGGCATTGTGCCTGGCTCTGCTATAGGGGCATTGTGCCTGGCTTTGCTATAGGGGCATTGTGCCTGGCTCTGCTATAGGGGCATTGTGCCTGGCTCTGCTATAGGGGCATTGTGCCTGGCTCTGCTATAGGGGCATTGTGCCTGGCTCTGCTATAGGGGCATTGCATCTGGTTCTGGTTTAGAGGCCCCTGGTCTGGCTACGACGCGAGGGCTCCAGGTCTAGCTCTGATGCAGGGGCCCCAGGTGTGGCTCTGCTATAGGGGCCCCAGGTCTAGCTCTGATGCAGGAGCCCTAGGTCTGGCTCTGCTGCAGGGGCCTAAGGTGTGACTCTGTTAAAGGGGCCCCAGGTCTAGGTCTGATGCAGGGGCCCCAGGTCTAGCTCTGATGCAGGGGCTCTAGGTCTGGATGTGCTGCAGGGGCCCCAGGTGTGGCTCTGCCATATTTCTGCATTGTGAATATTTTATGCTCATTCTTCCTCATTATGTCAATGTAATAGGACGATGATGTTCTAGGGGTTCACATACTAATGGCCTCGGTTACCTGTATCTGCAAATCTACCTGTATCTATTTAAATAATGTGAAACACGGAGCTACAATCTGTTATCTCCTCTCCCGTATGTTTCTGCCGTCTTTAAACCTGTTCTCTCCGTCTCCGCTCTCTCACAGGGTTAACTTTAAGTGCTCTGAACTCGTCTCGGCTCAATGAATTATTCACCCTTAGAATGATCCTAAAACTCTCAACTGGGAATCCATTTAGGTCACTTCAATCCGGAGCTGGGAGGCTGCGGAGGCTTTTATTTTACTGCTGAACACCCGACCTGCTGGAAGAGAGAACGGCAAAGATCATTAGACCGAAATCTCTAACTAAGAAGGTTTTAAAGCCAAAACTCGACATCAATCTGATGAAGGGGCACAGCCGGGTGCCCGCACCTCCTGCCGCTCCAGCCTCCTCCATAGGGATAACCCCTACTTGTAGAATTTCAGATCACAGCTACAAATGAGTCTGATCTGTATGTCAGCTCTGTGCCCATTGTATTCTACATTGTATCACCTAGTGGCAGTTTGTTCACACTTGGGGTCTCTCCTTTATTCCTAATGTGAGTCATTGAGCCACATAGTAACATGCGAAGATGTTAAAGAGAAAAACCACCCTAAATGAATTCTATACTTTACAAAAACTAGGTTCAATTGAAGATGTACTGTGACAAACAATAATTAATCCTTTATTGTTTTCAGGGGTAAAAAGTGCTGCTAATCAAATGATGAATTGATTGTCAGTAAGTGTGACCACCTATATAAAAGCAGAAGTTTTGTTACTTTGCTGGTCTAGAACACTCAGGTTTGCGTAAACATAACGTCAAGGTAGAAAGGCATCAGAAGTGGAAAATATTTCAGATTGGGGACAATCTTTCCAGGAGAGGACGCCCCAGCGAATTTACATCAAGAGCAGAGCGTACAATTCTCAGCGATTGCAAAAACCCAAGAGCTAAATCTCAAACTCTACAGGGCTCAGTTGACATGTTAGATATTCAAGTTCAGGGTAGTATAATTAGAAATCAACTAAATATGGGGGGGGGGGGGTCACCGGGAGAAAGCATCTTCTTATAACAGAGCATGATAGCACAACATAAGGTGTTCTTCCAGGATTGGTCATCAACATCGGATTGGTGGGTGTCTTCAAGTCTTGAACCCCACCAATCACCTGATTCCGCAGTCTCTATTATATAATAGCAAAATAACAGACTTGGATGGAAGTTTAGCTCCATCCTCTGTGTAGTGGCTACCCCTAGGAACTGCAGCTCCTATCCTATTGATCATGAAGGTCGCTAGATCCCTCTACTTTGACGTGAGAGAAAATGCTGTAGATGGTTCTACTAGATATTCATTCATAGGGGGAACTTAGTTTTTCCATACATGGATTTATATCTTGGCCTTAGTACTATGGTGAGATATGATGTGTGCATCTACCTACAGATTTCCCCTAAGACTGTTGGCTTCCATTAGAGGTGGACATCAGGTTTTACCTACTTTCTTTAGACGGCTGTGAACATACCATGGAGTAGTGCTCCATATTCTATAACTTGTGTCTCATCCTCCTCTCTGAATATGATGTATGGAGGATGATTTTTCCTGTTATTTCTTTATGTAAAAATCCTGTGTGGTGGGAAGAGGAGACGAGAGACAATATGTCTGCCGCCTGCTCACATGTGTCAGGCTGGATTATCTATGTTTGTTGGCCGGGGCTTTCTTGTCATCATGCAGCACAGATGTATCCCCCATAGTATTCGTCTGGAGCAGACACAGTGCTGACCTCTGACTGCTATGGTGCCTGATGAGCCCAGACCCCAGAGCCGGGTGTCCAACGCCACTTATTAATGTCTGTAAGGATTTAGCAGAAGTGGAAGGGTCCTCGAAAATAAGAAAACACATCTGCTCCACTGTATACAACGTATGTCTTACTATCAGCATTACTCATGTAGTAAGCCACAAGCATTACCCCTGCACGCCACGTTGGAAGCTCTGACAGTAGAAAAGCCTTGAAGCAGCATCTTGTAGTGAGTAATTCTGATTACAATGTGACTTTGTGACCCTGATTTTAAGGCCACTTTCCTCTCTGCAATCTCTATTTGCCATTTTGCGGCTCTAGTGACTTACTGGGGCACATTTACTTACCAGGTCCCTGCGCAATCCTGCGACGCGTTGTCCGCCGAGGATTCGGGTCTGCCGGGATTCACTAAGGTCGTGCGCCCGATATCCTGCAGGTGTCGCTACTGCGCCGAGGTCCGCCGGAGTTCACCTTCTTCTTCCCGGTGCATGTAAGTGCTAATCTTGCGACACATTTCCTTTTTTAAATTCCGTGGTGTGTCTGAATCCGTCGGGTTGTCCGACGGCCACCCCCCCCCCCCCATTTCTGTTGCATGCAAGCCGATGCGACACAATCCGATCAAATGCGCCAAAATCCTGGGGCAATTCGGCGCAAAGCGGAAATATTTGGGAAACCAGATGAAAGTGTGGCGTTCGGACCCTTAGTAAATGAGCCCCACTGTGTTCTTCTCCTCTCTTCGTAGAGCCTCTATGTCACCTTACACCTTCCGTCTGTCTCCCTAGCAAGATGGAACTAAGCAGAGATTACACAGTGCAAAGCAGATTAGACAGGAAGGAAGGAAAGGGACGAGGAAGCACTCGCACTTTTCATTTCGTTTTCTGAAAAGTTACTTAGTATTTAAGGCTACGTTCTCATTACTTTTTACGATGTGACGAGAGCAGGCACATTCAGCTTAGAATGGCCAGTGACCTTGCTTTTTAGTTCTGCTTTATAAGGATACGTCTGGTGGATTCCCATTGTAACGTTGCAGTGGAGGGCTACAACATATCCCACTGTATTCTCAGACCGTGAGATACATACTCCGGTCCATGTCCCGCCCCCCTGACAGTAAGAGGAGGATCGGACATTGGCAGCAGCCAGTGATTGGCTTGCTGTTTTCCTAGTGATGTTACTGTCCTTATATGGACACTGTGGAAACACCCAGAGTCTACATTCAGCGGAGTCTGGGGATGGATGCAATACAGTTGCATCCGTTCCCTATAGGGTATTATAGCGTCCGCTGACTCCTCTCTCTGGAAGGAAGCAGGATGGATAAATGCAGCAAGTTTCCAACTTTTCTGCCAGTAGAAGTCTATGTACACGTTAAGCATATATGTCAGAAGCCATCCTGGTGTACACCATAAACGTGTGCCAGAACTGAGATGTGATCAGTCATTACCCTGTGACCAGTCACTTGAACTGTTTAGGTAGGTACTTAGGTAGGAAGGTAGGTAAGTGTCACTTTTTTTAGGGAACAACCCATAAGATCCACCAATCTGGAGATGTTCTGACCACATCATCCAGACTTTATCTTTCACCCTTCATACGTCCCCAGGATCCTCATCTTCTGCTTCAAATCCATCATCTTCCATAGTTATAATATTATTACAATTATGATTGGTTGGTGTTAGATATAAATATATAGAGAGTACTGTATACCATATACATTGTACATGTCTATATACATCTTCCCGAGACCTCCACATGACCCTTCCTTGGATTGATGTAACATATGACACAGTTCTTTGACATGGTGGAAATGTCAATATGACTGTGTCAGGATTGCTCCAGTCACCCATGAAGATGACCCCCATGGTAGCAGGTTTCTGGCTGCCCTTGAGGTTTTCTGATAATTCAGTAATGTCAGTGCCTCTGAAGTGTGAATGGCTTTGTCATCTCTTGTACTTGGAGCCATGTCTACAGGATCTCCACCAAGCTTTAAGATATTTCTAATGCAGGTTCAAGTGGAGAGTGATACATGGGTCAGATATACTTAGCTGGGGTGACACTGGGATGTTTCATTACAGGCTTGTATACACAGTGGGGGCAAGTAAGAGTAAAGGGCTAGAGTCAGGGACATGTGGTTCAAAAGGACAGCCCATAACAAAACTAGAAATTGCTTCTTTCTGGCCCCAGTTGACAACAATTGACTTTTCCCTCTCTGTGCATCTCCTCCTCCACCTCCCATCCCCTCGCTTGGCTAAAACTGTAGACCACGCTGACCTCAAACGCTTTTTACGAAACATATCACATTATTTTTAGCCTTGAGTAAAGACACATTTGTCCCACTAGACGTAACTGTACTGTAACTGATTTCCTTCAATTTGGGCAAACTACCAGTATGTTTTGGAGAGTGGGAGGAAACCCACACAAACACGGAGCAAACATACAAACTCTTTGCAGATGGTGACCTTGATGGGGCTTGAACCCAAGACCCCAGCTCTGTACGGCTGTAGTGCTAACCACTGATCCACCGTGCTGCCCTATTGTAAAGATGAGTTTTAGGCATTGACGTAGAAGGTGACTTCAAACTTGATGTGCCCTTCCACAACCTTGTTTTTGGTTAACCAACGTGCCACAGGTAACTATAAGCACAATTCTATGGCCACAGGACGTTGGCTTCAAGGTGCTTTCTGGGATTTTGCTATCGATGACCTATTCTAAGGGACGCCATCAACATCAGATCAATGGGTCTTTGATTTCCATATGCCTGACCTTATGAGGTTTAGTAAGACATAGACCACTTTCTCACCAGTAGCAAATTATAATATGAATGTTTTGGGTGGCAACCTGGAGCCAAAGGTTTTTAGGTGGCCTATGGCCAGCCAAACTACCCTCCAAGTTTGATACTGCCCTGGAAAGATAATAAAGAGGACATCCAGCCCTTAAATCATTATACATGTGTGTCGGCCCTTGAAAGGTCCTACACAAACAGTTTGGGACCCCCTCCTTACCCAAGAAGTTGGGTAGCCTAGAACCCATGGTAGACTTAATACAACCCTGGTTACCGCTAAAACATTGGGTCATGTGCCTTTCAAGAAAAAATCACCAGTGTTTGGTGCCAAGGGTCCCATGACATGGCTCCAGGGAATGGAGTGCCACCACTGAATCAAAGGGATGTTTACAAGTTGAATTTTGGTTTAATGGGTATTTTTAATCGGAGGTGGAAAACCCCTTTAAGCCACAATTTAGCTCCTAAACAGGTGTAACATGTTGTTCAATCATAACCATTATTCACTGGTTTATGTAAAATTTCAGGATGATCCAGACAGGTGCAGGCACGACTTGAATATTAGATCCTTTTCCCTGATCCCCTCCCTTAGGCCCCATCTGAAATCTCCTCCGTGTAATTATGGTTTGTGGTTCCGTGTATTATCTCAACAACTCACTTTCCTCATTTATTTGTCATTGGAAGGAAGGAGCAAGTCTGATCCCCCCACCTCCGTGATGGGTCCTGCCTTCCCTTCTCTCTCCCCCTCCTCCGCCTTCTTCTTTCCAGTCCCTTAACGATTGGAGAGATCTCAGCAGTTCACGCGGACCAGTCCCAGGCTGCGGTGCATTCACAGTTCATGAGCACATCAGCGCTAAAGCGAGCTGACAGCAAAACCTTTACTGCAACTAAAGGGAATATAGTATCAGGAGAAGCTGACCGCACCATGAACCGTAGCCAAACACAGACCAAATTATCATCAACTAAAATAGCAGGCAGTTCAGATCACTTATGTGTGAGGTAGCAAATGCAACTTGCATGTCAGCTTGCGTTAGATAGAGGATGAATACTAAATTACCGCCAGTCTCCAGGCTGAACATCTTCACCGCTGTCTTCAGAAAACTTCTCCAGACTTCTGATAAGTTCAGGCCGATACACGTGATGTCAACCCATATTACTTGGCTTATGTGTTGCCCCAAGTCATGGCACGGGACACGTCATGGGTTTTGGTGGAGCATATTCCAAAATCATCCTTACTGCCAATAAGTTATATCTCAATGTCAGTCTGGTGTGGGGTCATACCCCGAGTGCCCCCTTAGATCAACCGCAACAAGCACAGATCCTATGGAGTCCATGTGGCACCAGCTGTATTGCTGTGCCGTAAGATGAACATCACCTACCTGTTCCTTTTGGCTCAAGTTTTTTCTCATTTTTACCAATTTATTATATATTATTTACATTACTCTAGTTTGCTTGGGTAGATAGTTGTGGTAATAGAGATATAGAGACCCACCAAATCCAGCATGGAGACAGAAGAGGCAATAAGAAGAAGAGATCTTAGAGTGGTGGTGCACATGTCTTACCCATAGTACTGCACCACAGCAGATTATCCGACTAATATTGAGTCATAGGGAACAAATGAGATGAAACTGGTGGGCCAAGAACAAGGTATTTAGGACTAGGGTATATAGAGGATGCTTACATTTCTACCAACTTAGGGATAGAAGAGCATAGATAATCTGCCTCACATCCAGGTGGAACGAACAGAGATCTAATGACGCTTTCCCACATTTTGAAAGTTGGATGGAGGTCGTGATGGCAGAGAGATCAATGAAAGTGGTGGTGCACATGGCTTGCCAATGGTACAGCACCAATACAGGCTGGCTGAGTTTTGGGCAACTAATGAGATGGAGCAGGGAGGCTATGAACAAAGTGTTTACCTAGACACGTTACTTGTCACTTAACAGACATAAAAGGGTGTAGTCAAAAAGATGGTGTGATCAAAAACCCTTTGTGTTGGGCCTTATGTGTCCCACTTAGATGTAGTTTGGCCTCCTGCTAAGGCTCTGTACTCCCAGTTGTTTAATAATGTGGTTTCCCTATAAAATCACCTTCAAAAGACAGTCTACCCTTCTCTGTCTCCTGGTTCAAGTGTTGCTACTGCCAGTTCTTCACCAATACTCTCAGCTGAGCTGAAATGGAGGTGGTCACCGGACCCACTTCAGCCAACCTCTGGTATAACGTGTCTGCTCACTTTTATATCACCAGGACCCACTAAGTCAACTCATTGACCGTAGTTGGCTCCGAGCGTGAGCCAGCACTTCTGATCCAACCAGAAGTATTGGTGAATAAGGATGGGGGAAGCGACCCTGCGCTGGCTTACACACTCCTTAAAAGGCGCGGCGCTCGGTAATTTCCATTAGCTTCGTAGGGGGGGTCCGACGGATGTAAGTGAGACCCCATCGCATACCTTGTTTTCTTGATCTGTGGGGGTCTCAGCACTGAGACCCCCACTGATAAGCAAGGAAGGCCCTATCCCTGGCCTAACTTTTGTTTGTGGGAAAACCCCTTTAAAGGAAGCAAAGCTAGACTGGGAAAGCTAGGCTGATACCTCACCGCCAAAGGGTCACCCTTAGTCTTGAGGAATGATGGACACCCCTGGAATGAAGATTTAGTAGAGAAGAAACAACATTAGGGCTCATTTAATAAGGGTCAGTCGGACGCATTTTCCGTTTTAAGCCGGATAGCCCAGGGATTTTGGTGCACACGATTGGATTGTGTCGCATCGGAGCCGGAATGCATGCAACCGAAATTGGAGGGCGTCGGACAACCTGACGGATTCGGACAAATTGCGGAATTTAAAAAAAGAATTGTGTTGCAAGATCAGCACTTACATGCACCAGGAAAAAGCAGGTGAACCCTGGCGAACCTCGGTGCCGAAGCGACACATGCAGGAACTCGGGCACATGATCTTGGTGAATAGCCCCGGACCCGAATCCTCGTCGGACAACGCACCGCGGGATCGCGACAGGACCGGGTAAGTAAATCTACTCCATTGGGTCTTAAATGAAACACAATGGGGCAGATTTACTTACCCGGTCCTGTCGCGATCCCGTGGTGAGTTGCCCGACGACGATTTGGGTCCGGCGCGATTCCCCAACATTGTGCGCCCGAGTTCCTGCATCCGAAAATCACATCTACAAATGACCAAAAGCACAAACAGTATCCAAAGATGAGATGAGAAATGTGCTGTAAGCATTGGATTTATATAGTAGTGAAGCCCCAGCCTCTAGTCTACTGCCGGCACAGCAAGTGTAAGCGCCAGTCCTACACCCCCCATCACAGCACATAACAGCGTCCAGTGACTGGGAAGGGTTAATACTTTGCCCACTGATGTGATATACGCGGTTTAATGAAGGGTGATGGCTTTGTGTTTGTCAGGGTTTAACTTACTATGAGCAAATTAGTGTTTTTAGAAATCCAGCTGGCATCCTATGTGGCAGAGAGCCGCGTGACTGTCTACCCCGGGGTGAGAGAGCCCAACTCCAATCATATCATGGAGGATCACCTCCCCCAGCACAGAGCACACACACATCACTGCGAGTATGGATATAGTAGTTACATACTTACACATAGGGGGCAGTATTATAGTAGTTATATTCCTGTACATAGGGGGCAGTATTATAGTAGTTATATTCTTGTACATAGGGGGCAGTATTATAGTAGTTATATTCTTGTACATAGGGGGCAGTATTATAGTAGTTATATTCCTGTACATAGGGGGCAGTATTATAGTAGTTATATTCTTGTACATAGGGGGCAGTATTATAGTAGTTATATTCCTGTACATAGGGGGCAGTATTATATTAGTTATATTCCTGTACATAGGGGGCAGTATTATAGTAGTTATATTCTTGTACATAGGGGGCAGTATTATAGTAGTTATATTCTTGTACATAGGGGGCAGTATTATAGTAGTTATATTCCTGTACATAGGGGGCAGTATTATAGTAGTTATATTCTTGTACATAGGGGGCAGTATTATAGTAGTTATATTCCTGTACATAGGGGGCAGTATTATAGTAGTTATATTCCTGTACATAGGGGGCAGTATTATAGTAGTTATATTCTTGTACATAGGAGGCAGTATTATAGTAGTTATATTCCTGTACATAGGGGGCAGTATTATAGTAGTTATATACTTGTACATAGGGGGCAGTATTATAGTAGTTATATTCTCATACATAAGGGGCAGTATTATAGTAGTTATATTCTTGTACATAGGAGGCAGTATTATAGTAGTTATATTCCTGTACATAGGGGTCAGTATTATAGTAGTTATATTCTTGTACATAGGGGTCAATATTATAGTAGTTATATTCTTGTACATAGGGAGCAGTATTATAGTAGTTATATTCCTGTACATAGGGGGGCAGTATTATAGTAGTTATATTCCTGTACATAGGGGGCAGTATTATAGTAGTTATATTCTCATACATAAGGGGCAGTATTATAGTAGTTATATTCTCATACATAAGGGGCAGTATTATAGTAGTTATATTCTTGTACATAGGGGGCAGTGTTATAGTAGTTATATTCTCGTACATAGGGGAAGTATTATAGTAGTTATATTCTTGTACATAGGAGGCAGTATTATAGTAGTTATATTCTTGTACATAGGAGGCAGTATTATAGTAGTTATATTCTTGTACATAGGAGGCAGTATTATAGTAGTTATATTCTTGTACATAGGAGGCAGTATTATAGTAGTTATATTCCTGTACATAGGGGGCAGTATTATAGTAGTTATATTCTTGTACATAGGGGGCAGTATTATAGTAGTTATATTCCTGTACATAGGGGGCAGTATTATAGTAGTTATATTCTTGTACATAGCAGGCAGTATTATAGTAGTTATATACTTGTACATAGGAGGCAGTATTATAGTAGTTATATTCTTGTATATATATATACACAGGGGGCAGTATTATAGTAGTTATATTCCTGTACATAGGAGGCAGTATTATAGTAGTTACATTCTTGTACATAGGGGGCAATTTTTATTAGTAAAAAACAAACATAAATACAGAAATACTTTTCCATCAAAATAAATCATAGATCATTCAGTATAAATCATACATGTTCATAAAAAATAAAATGTATATTAAATGTAACTTAAGAGTCCATTTTAGCTGAAAGGGAAACAAAAAAACAGAAAAAAAACAAATGCTTCCACATTATATAATCAGACATATTTCACTCCAGATGAATGTTCCTCCAAAGTCTTATATTCTCCCCCTTTTTCCTGACCTCTAATGACCGGATCCACCTGAGCTCGGACATGATGAGACTTATGGCCTTATGATGGTGGAAGTCCTCGCTATGGATGGACACTCTGGTTCTCATGTGCCAGTGGTAGTACTTGATGACCTGGATCACTATATACATGGTCTCCTGGTTGGTGTTACTTACAGTATGTGTCACACCATAGAGGATCTCTGGGTACCTGAGGGACTGCAGTGATGTTAGTCTTAGCTTGGTGGATATGTCACGCCAGATATTCCGTCCACCCCAGCACTCTGATATAAAATGGACCATAGTCTCCTCTGTCTGACACCCGAGGGGACACATACGATCTACCATACTGAGGAACTTAAGATTCCCCCTGACAAACAGTTTCCCCTGTAATGAGAGCCAGGCGATGTCACGAAACTTATGGGGCAGCCTCCGACCATTCAGAAACCTCAGGCTGTCCTTTAGGGTGGTGGTTGGACAGTCTGGAAGTGCCAGCTGCAGAGAATAGAAGGTCCTACAGACTCTGGAGTACAGATCTCTCCTGGTATTACTTTCAATAAAAGACTTATCTATCCCCCATTTCCGTAAACACCTGAGACCATACTCCAGATACTGGGGGAGGAAGCCAGGAGTCCATCGGCCCCTCTTGAGACTGCCGCCTCGCACCCAAGACTCTGCAAAAGGCAATATCCAGTCCCTGACACTACTTACCCACAGGAGACCATTATTTGAGTCCAGGCTACCGAAATTAACTTTCAGAAACACTGAGTCAAAGAAGACCCTTGGATTTAACATATCCAGCCCACCCTCTCTCCTCTGCAGGTAGGTGATCCCTCTTTTTACTGGGTTCAACCTGTTCCCCCATAAAAGTTGGAAGAACAGGCTAAAGAGCCTAGCGGAGGAAGATTCTGGCAAAGGAAAGACAACAGAGACGTAGAGGAAGACAGGGACCAGGTAAGTCTTCAGCAGAGCAACCCTTTCTCTATAGGTCAGCCTCCAGTTCTTCCATCGCTGAACCTTTACATTTCCGGCTTCCAACTTCTCCCCCCAATTTAGTGCAGAATTATCTTCCCTCCCGAATTTAACCCCAAGGATTTTAATATGGGTGGAGGCCTTGGCGAACTGTGGCAGATCAAAGCCAGGAGCAGTATCCAATGTCCAGAAAGCCTGACTCTTCTCAAGATTGACCAGAGACCCGGAGGCCTCTGAGTAACTTCTGATGGCTGCAGACAACATCTCCACCTCACGAGGTTCAGATATCACCACAGTCACATCATCCGCGTAGGCAACAACATCCAGGGGCAAGCAATGGGGGACCTGCACCCCCTGAAAATCACACCGCTGCAGTGATCTCAGGAATGGATCTATAGCAAACACATACAGCAGTGGACTCAGGGGGCAGCCCTGCCTCACCCCCGCCTCTACCCTGAAAGTGTCACCCTGCCAACCATTGATCAGAGGAAAGCTCTTCGCCTCTCTATATAAAGTTCTCAGCCAATCCACAAATTCTCCCGGAATACCGTACTTTGATAAAGTTGCCCATAGATAATCGTGGTCAACCCTGTCAAAGGCTTTAGCCTGGTCCAGACCTACAACATATCTCCCACACCTCAGAGCTTTACATCTCTCAAACATCTCCCTTATCGAGAGGACTGCTCCAGAGATGTTCCGCCCTCTTACTGTGCCGTACTGAGAGCCTGCCAACAGTGCCGGGGACAAACAGACTAATCTAGAAAAGAGGATTTTTGCCAGAATTTTCCTATCAACATTCAAGAGGGCGATGGGCCTCCAGTTCTTGATGTCACTTGGCTCTTTCCCTTTGGACAGCAGAATTAGCGATGAGACCCTCATGGATGGAGGCATCAGGTGATTTTCTAGACAATTTCTGTAAACATCCACAAGGATTGGAGCCAAGAGGTCTCTGAACTTCTTATAAAATTCTGCTGTAATACCATCTGGACCTGGTGCCTTCTTCAGATGTAACTTATCAATGGCCTCTTTTATCTCCTCCACTGTTATTTCTGCTGTCAAAGGAGAAAAGTCCAATTCTCTAGTATCAGGGCCTGGAGTTGCCTCCAAGAATTGGGTCACTTTTTCATTATCCAAAGCTTTCTTCTGAAACAAGTCAGTATAGTACGATCTCACCACCCCCAGGATTCCCTCCCGAGACTCTTGTAAAACACCCTGGGAGTCAGTGAGACCTGCGATCAGTTTCTTCTCTACACGCTCCCGGCAATTCTCAAATGGATCCGGTGCCCCTCGGGTTCCATAGTCCCTTTCCACTACCAGGGAGGTGTACCTACTGTACTGATACTGTCTTATCTCAGATTTCAGCCGGTCAATCCTTTGTTGGTCATCCCCACCCGCCGAATAGAGTGACTCCAATTCTTTACGCAGTCTCAGATACTGGCTGTACTTACTTCTCCCCTTCTTAATTGACAGTTTCTGTAAGAGGGACCGGATCTCCTCCTTGACGTCCTCCCACCAGTCAGCCATGTTGTCATAAAAATCCACTCTGTCCAGTTGGTGCAGCAAAAAAGATGAAATGTATTCCTGGACAGAAATATCATCTAACAGACTAGAATTTAGTCTCCATAGTCCTCTTCCAACATCAGGATACTTAGAGGAACCCAAACAAAAATATAAGGCAAAGTGATCCGAATATGGGACATTCCTTTCCATTCTCTCACTGATGGCTTCAGTAGGACTTACCAGAGCGAGATCTATCCTGCTGCTGCGTCCTGCACAGGTGTAGGTGAACTTTGGACTCCTACCACCCTGTACAAAAACATCAGACAGGCCAGCCTGCTGAATAATACTGTTAAGGACCTTACAGTCTCTGGTAAGAGGCCTACTGTTCCTGTCCCTGGTGGTAGTGGTGGCATTAAAGTCCCCGGCCATGATGACAGGAATTGATGTGAACAGATAAGGCTTTACATCGTTAAAAAGCTGAGTCCTTTCGGTCACTGTCTGTGGGCCATAGATGTTAATGAGCCGGAGTCTTCTGCCTCTGATGGTGACCTCTAGCAGCAGGCACCGTCCCATCGATATCTCAGTGAGTCTGTGGACGGTGACATCATGGGTGTTAAACAAGATGGAGACCCCGGCATAAGGCTCCACAGCCAGCGACCAAAAGGAAGGACCAGACTGCCAATCTCTCTCCGCCTCTCGCATGAGACCCAAGGTGTTTAAACGGGTCTCCTGTAAGAAAAACACATCGGCATTGAGATATCTTAGATGATCATACACAACATGTCTGGTCCTTCTAGCCCTAATACTGTTTACATTACTGGTGATCACAGTAAGATGGAAGTCTGCCATTAGAAAAAGAAGAAGAAAGACCATCCCCATCATCATAAGTCAGAGTCAGAGTTATCTTCCTGACTACCGGTTTCCATATCCCATACTGACTGAGACTCGGCATGAAGGGGTTTCCTTTTTGTGGGAGGATCCCCCCCTGGATCATCATCATACTCCTCCATCATGCGCTTCAGTTCTCTCTCTATTTCCTCCTCTCCATCTGACTCGGACAGTACGCTGTACCTATTTGTGGTTACAGTAACATCAGCCTGACTCTGCATTTTCATTTTAGAGGGTTTTTGGACGGTGGTCCACGCACTCTCGGGTTTTCTGGTGCTCTTATCCTTCTTCCTCTTTTTAACACTATGATTTCCCCCAGTGGTCGGTGTCAGTTCGGGGGAAGGGACAGGCACTGGCTGCTCTATAGGCTGCTCCACTACCTCCATGTCTCCCTCTGTGTTACCTGTCCCTGGATGGTCCGGGGTAGCACCACTAATATCTGGGGTCTCTGGCACAGTACACACTGACCCTGACAATAGGGCCTCCTCCTCCTGCTCCTCTTCTGGTACATCTGCCCCTTCCATTAGGTCTTCATCGGGGAGGTCCCTACAGATGTTGTGCCAGGCTTCAGGACAGTCTCTGTGGGGGTGACCGATTTGACCACAAAGGTTGCATCTGATGGTCTGGCAGTTGGCGCTCACATGGCCGAGGTCCCCGCACAGGGTGCACTTCACTGTGGTGCAGTTACTTGCCACGTGACCTGATCTCCCACACCTAAAGCATAGCCTGGGCTGACCGACATAGAAACACACACCCTTCTCTCTGCCAATAAAGAAGGAGTTGGGGAGGTGATGGGTGATGTTCTGGTTCTGATGTAATTTAACCAGGACCCTCCACCCCCCGGTCCAGATCCCATCCTCATCCCTGGTCTTGGTCATGTCTGACATGAGGGTGCAATGTCTCTTGAGCCATATGATGATATCTTGAGGGGGGACAGACTCGTTCCAGAACATTATGGTGACAATCGCTGTATCTAGTTTGGAGATGGGAATGAAACTAAACTTGTTCCACCCCTCAGTATCTCTATAACGGGGTTGTTGAGCCCAGAAACGGTCCAGATTAGACATCAGCTTGAAGCTAATGTCATACCCCTGTCTGTCAGGCAGATTTATTACGGCCAGGATGTCGGCTGGCTGGAAACCCATCTGGGTGCATAACATATCCCTCACCACGTGCCTCCTGTCAGGCAGATCCTCCTTAGCCCCTCTATGCCTAAACCTGACAACGTTCCTCCTCTTGAAAGCCTGGCCGGTGTAATGGGTGCTAGAGGAGAAAAATGGGGAACCCCGACTCCATGCATTCCCTGATGACTGACCCCTGTCCTGCTGTAGGGGATGTGTGGGCCGGGGACCATCAGTAGTAGGGGGCTGCTGACCACCCGGACCATGGGGCTCTGCTGTCTGTGGTGTAACTAAGGGGGGGAACTCTTCAGCCGTAGATTGACCCGCTCCCTCCGCAACAACATCAGGGCCCTCTGTGTCTCCAGTTTCCATATACTGCACCTGAGATGCCTGCTCAGCTAGGACATTATCCACAGAGACATCAGCAATTTCAGACACTTCAGTAACAGAAATATCAGCAATTTCAGACATATCAGCAACACTATTAAGAGCATTAAGCTCCTGCAGATCACAGTCCTGAATGTCCTGCTCACATACACCCCTCACCACACAGTTCTGTGTAAATACATCCTGAGGTGCTACAGAGTTACCTTCTGGTGGGAGTCCAGAGTCCTCCTGAAGTGCACTGCCACCTGGGACTTGTGGTGCCTCCTCCACTTCACTGCTGTTATCAGGTAATAGTCCACGGACAGCTGGAACTTGCAGTGCCTCTCCAGAGGTTGCTGGGACTTGTGGTACCTCACCAGTGGTTGCTGGGACTTGTGGTGCCTCACCAGCGGTTGCTGGGACGTGTGGTGCATCACCAGCGGTTGCTGGGACATGTGGTGCCTCACCAGCGGTTGCTGGGACGTGTGGTGCATCACCAGCGGTTGCTGGGACGTGTGGTGCATCACCAGCGGTTGCTGGGACGTGTGGTGCATCACCAGCGGTTGCTGGGACGTGTGGTGCATCACCAGTGGTTGCTGGGACTTGTGGTGCATCACCATGGGTTGCTGGGATGTGTGGTGCATCACTGGGAGCTGTTGCAGGACTTGGCTGTTGCTGTCTTTTCTTATACACGACTCCCTCCTCAAAAGGCAGAGTAGCTGGTTGCAGTATGGGTCTCACATGGGGCTGCGGGGTCTCACACCTGGATGATGAGGCCTGGTCTCTCTCAAACCTTTGTTGGTTCCTGTATGTCTCTCCCACTGGTCCCATCTGCTCAATGGTGGGCTCCATCTCCTGCACAACGTCAGCCAGTTGTTTGGCCAGTGAGTCCAGCTTCTTGTCTAGCAGGACCTGCTTCCCTGGGTTTGCTGCCCTCAGTTTGTAAGTGCAGTCTATCTGTTTCTGCAGGTGAAGTTTCTGGATTTTGAGTGTCTCCATCTTCCTCACCAGTCCTGGGATCTGTCTGGCCAGCTGGAGCTCAGGTGATGGGGGCTGCAGTTTGCTGCTAGGGTGCTGTTTGCTTGCAGGCCTGGATCCTGTAGCCACACTACCACCGCTCTTTCCTGGCCCCTGAGATTTTGGCACAGAGTCCTGGGACTTCTGGTGTTTTGCGGTCGCTGTAACTGCACTGGGGTCACAAACTGCTAATGGGCGATTGAGCCCCGGATGTTTTGCAGACACAACATTAGTGGTACCTCTAGATGTTCCTTCCTGGCCGCCTTTGGTCTCCTTTCCAGCTTGCAGGCCCCCAGACCTTGTGCGCTCCGCTGGTAACATAACTCGCTGCTGCAGGTTCTCCTGGATGGTCTGTCTCTCCAGCGATGTCCTTCTCTGCCTGCCCGGGGTGGAGGTGGATTGTCCACCTGAGGCCTGGGATGGAGGCTGCTGCACACTCTGCATGTTTCTTGCTCTTGGACTTTCCAACAGCTTACTTTTACTTTCAGTCATACCTAGCTTCACCAGGTTCTTACATGTTCCTACTTCCACACCGACTGTCCTTCCATTACTGGAACTTGCACTGCTGCCACTGCTGCTTCCTTCCATAAAGACTTTAGGATTTACATCCCTTTCTTTAGCTGGCTGGTTGCTGTTTGCCAGATTAGGCCTTGGAGCCTGGGCCTTGCTTGGGGAGCTTCCCCACCCAGGGTGGCCCCGCCCTGGGCTATCTCCAGACATGCAGAGGTCTCAGGAGCTCAAACCACGCACAACCTCACCTCTAGGAGGCAGGATTATAGTAGTTATATCCTTGTACATAGGGGGCAGTATTATAGTAGTTATATTCTTGTACATAGTGGGCAGTATTATAGTAGTTATATTCCTGTACATAGGAGGCAGTATTATAATAGTTATATTCTTGTACACAGGAGGCAGTATTATAGTAGTTATATTCTTGTACATAGGAGGCAGTATTATAGTAGTTATATTCTTGTACATAGGGGGCAGTATTATAGTAGTTATATTCTTGTACATAGGGGGCAGTATTATAGTAGTTATATTCCTGTACATAGTGGGCAGTATTATAGTAGTTATATTCCTGTACATAGGGGGCAGTATTATAGTAGTTATATTCTTGTACATAGGGGGCAGTATTATAGTAGTTATATTCTTGTACATAGGGGGCAGTATTATAGTAGTTATATTCTTGCACATACGGGGCAGTATTATAGTAGTTATATTCTTGTACATAGGGGGCAGTATTATAGTAGTTATATTCTTGTACAAAGGGGGCAGCATATAGTAGTTATATTCTTCTACATAGGGGCAGTATTATAGAACTTATATTCTTGTACATAGGGGGCAGTATTATAGTAGTTATATTCCTGTACATAGGGGGCAGTATTATAGTAGTTATATTCTTGTACATAGGGGGCAGTATTATAGTAGTTATATTCTTGTACATAGAGGCAGTATTATAGTAGTTATATTCTTGTACATAGAGGGCAGTATTATAGTAGTTATATTCTTGTACATAGGGGACAGTATTATAGTAGTTATATTCCTGTACATAGGGGGCAGTATTATAGTAGTTATATTCTTGTACATAGGAGCAGTATTATAGTAGTTGTATTCTTGTACATAGGGGGGAGTATTATAGTAGTGATATTCTTGTACATAGGAGGCAGTATTATAGTAGTTATATTCTTGTACATAGGGGGGGAGTATTATAGTAGTTATATTCCTGTACATAGGGGGCAGTATTATAGTAGTGATATTCTTGTACATAGGGGGCAGTATTAAAGTAGTTATATCCCTGTACATAGGGGGCAGTATTATAGTAGTTATATTCTTGTACATAGGGGGGAGTATTATAGTAGTTATATTCCTGTACATAGGGGGCAGTATTATAGTAGTAATATTCTTGTACATAGGGGACAGTATTATAGTAGTTATATTCATGTACATAGGGGGCAATTTTTATTAGTAAAAAACAAACATAAATACAGAAATACTTTTTCCATCAAAATAAATCATACATATTCATAAAAATAAAATGTATATTAAATATAACTTAAGAGTCCATTTTGGCTGAAAGGGAAACAAAGAAAAAACAGAAAAAAAACAAAAACAAATGCATCCACATTATATAATCGGACATATTTCAGTCTAGATGGATGTTCCTCCAGAGTGTTATATTCTCCCCCTTTTTCCTGACCTCTAGTGACCGGATCCACCTGAGCTCGGACATTATGAGGCTTATGGCCTTATTATGATGGAATGGCTCGCTATGTATGGACACTCTGGTTCTCATGTGCCAGTGATAGTACTTGATGACCTGGATCACTATGTACATGGTCTCCCGGTCGATGTTACTTACAGTAGGTGTCACACCATAGAGGATCTCTGGGTACCTGAGGGACTGCAGTGATGGGATTCTTAGCTTGTTGGAAATGTCCTGCCAGATGTTCCGTCCACCCCAGCACTGAGAGATAAAATGGACCATAGTCTCCTCTGTCTGACACCCGAGGGGACACATACGATCAGTCACACTTAGGAACTTTAGATTTCCCCTGACAAACAGTTTCCCCTGTAATGAGAGCCAGGCAATGTCACAGAACTTATAGGGCAGCCTCCGACCATTCATAAACCTCAAACTGTCCTTTAGGGTGGTGGTTGGACAGTCTGGAAGTGCCAGCTGCAGAGAGTAGAAAGTCCTACAGACTCTGGAGTACAGATCTTTCCTGGTCTTACTTTCAATAAAAGACTTGTCTATCCCCCATTTCCTTAAACACCTCAGACCATACTCCAGATACTGGGGGAGGAAGCCAGGAGTCCATCGGCCCCTCTTGAGACTGCCGCCTCGCACCCAAGATTCTGCAGAAGGCAATATCCAGTCCCTGACACTACTTACCCACAGGAGACCATTATTTGAGTCCAGGCTTCCAAAATTTACTTTCAGAAACATGGAGTCAAAAAAGACCCTTGGATTTAACATATCCAGCCCACCCTCTCTCCTCTGCAGGTAGGTGATCCCTCTTTTTACTGGGTTCAACCTGTTCCCCCATAAAAGCTGGAAGAACAGGCTAAAGAGCCTAGCGGAGAAAGATTCTGGCAAAGGAAAGACAACAGAGACGTAGAGGAAGACAGGGACCAGGTAAGTCTTCATCAGAGTAACCCTTTCTCTATAGGTCAGCCTCCAGTTCTTCCATCGCTGAACCTTTACATTTCCGGTATCCAACTTCTCTTCCCAATTTAGTATGGAATTATCTTCCCTCCCAAATTTAACCCCAAGGATTTTAATATGGGTGGAGGCCTTGGCGAACTGTGGCAGATCAAAGCCAGGAGCAGTATCCAATGTCCAGAAAGCTTGACTCTTCTCAAGGTTAACCATAGACCCGGAGGCCTCTGAGTAACTTCTGATGGCTGCAGACAACATCTCCACCTCATGAGGCTCAGATATCACCACAGTCACATCATCCGCGTAGGCAACAACATCCAGGGGCAAGCAATGGGGGACCGGCACCCCCCGAAAATCACACCGCTGCAGTGATCTCAGGAACGGATCTATAGCGAACACATACAGCAGTGGACTCAGAGGACAACCTTGTCGCACCCCCGCCTCTACCCCGAAAGTGTCCCCCTGCCAACCATTGATCAGAGGAAAGCTCTTCGCCTCTCTATACAAAGTTCTCAGCCAATCCACAAATTCTCCCGGAATACCGTACTTTGATAAAGTGGCCCATAGATAATCGTGGTCAACCCTGTCAAAGGCTTTAGCCTGGTCCAGACCTACAACATATCTCCCACACCTCAGAGCTTTACATCTCTCAAACATCTCTCTAATCGAGAGGACTGCTCCAGAGATGTTCCGCCCTCTTACTGTGCCGTACTGAGAGCCTGCCAACAGTGCCGGGGACAAACAGACTAATCTAGAAAACAGAATTTTTGCCAAAATCTTCCTGTCAACATTCAAGAGGGCGATCGGCCTCCAGTTCTTGATGTCAGTAGGCTCTTTCCCTTTGGACAGCAGGATTAACGATGAGACCCTCATGGATGGAGGCATCAGGTGATTTTCTAGACAATTTCTGTAAACATCCATGAGGATTGGAGCTAAGAGGTCTCTGAACTTCTTATAAAATTCTGCTGTAATACCATCAGGACCTGGTGCCTTCTTCAGATTTAACTTATCAATGGCCTCTTTTATCTCCTCCACCTTTATTTCTGCTGTCAAAGGAGAAAAATCCAAATCTCTAGTATCAGGGCCTGGAGTTGCCTCCAAGAATTGGGTCACTTTTTCCTTATCCAAAGCTTTCTTCTGAAACAAGTCAGTATAGTACGATCTCACCACCCCCAGGATTCCCTCCCGAGACTCTTGTAACACACCCTGGGAGTCAGTGAGACCTGCGATCAGTTTCTTCTCCACACGCTCCCGGCAATTCTCAAATGGATCAGGTGCCCCTCGGGTGCCATAGTCCCTCTCCACTACCAGGGAGGTGTACCTACTGTACTGATACTGCCTTATCTCAGATTTCAGCCGGTCAATCCTTTGTTGGTCATCCCCACCCGCCGAATAGAGTGACTCCAATTCTTTACGCAGTCTCAGATACTGGCTGTACTTACTTCTCCCCTTCTTAATTGACAGTCTCTGCAAGAGGGATCGGATCTCCTCCTTGACGTCCTCCCACCAGTCAGCCATGTTATTATAAAAATCTACTCTGTCCAGTTGATGCTGAAAGAAAGAGGAAATGTATTCTTGGACAGAATCATCATCTAACAGACCAGAATTTAGTCTCCACAGCCCTCTACCAACATCAGGATACTTAGAGGCACCCAAACAAAAATATAAAGCTGAGTGATCGGAGTATGGGACCGTTCTTTCCCTTCTTTCCCTTATGGCTTCAGTAGGACTTACCAGAGCTAGATCTATCCTGCTGCTGCGTCCTGCACAGGTGTAAGTGAACTTGGGACTCCTACCACCCTCTACAAAAACATCGGACAGGCCAGCCTGCTGAATAATACTATTTAGGACCTTACAGTCCCTGGTAAGGGGCCTACTGTTCCTGTCCCTGGTGGTAGTGGTGGCATTAAAGTCCCCAGCCATGATGACAGGAATAGATGTGAACAGATATGGCTTCACATCATTAAAAAGCTGAGTCCTTTCGGTCACTGTCTGTGGGCCATAGATGTTAATGAGCCGGAGTCTTCTACCTCTGATGGTGACCTCTAGCAGCAGGCACCGTCCCATCGATATCTCGGTGAGTCTGTGGACGGTGACATCATGGGTGTTAAACAAGATGGAGACTCCGGCATAAGGCTCCACAGCCAGCGACCAAAAGGAAGGACCAGACTGCCAATCTCTCTCCGCCTCTCGTATGAGACCCAAGGTGTTTAATCGGGTCTCCTGTAAGAAGAACACATCGGCCTTGAGATACTTTAGATGATCATACACAACATGCCTGGTCCTTCTAGCTCTAATGCTATTCACATTACTGGTGACCACAGTAAGATGGAAGTGCGCCATCATAAAAAGAAATAGAAAGACCATCCCCATCATCATAGATCAGAGTCAGAGTTGTTTTCCTGACTACAAGTTTCCATATCCCAAACTGACTGAGACTCGGCATTAAGCGGTTTCCTTTTTGTGGGAGGATCTCCCCCTGGGTCGTCATCATATTCCTCCATCATACGTTGCAGCTCTCGATCTATCTCCTCCTCCCCATCTGACTCGGACAGTACGCTGTACCTATTAGTGGTTACAGTAACATCAGCCTGACTCTGCACTTTCATTTTTGAGGGTTTTTGGACGGTGGTCCACGCACTCTCAGGTTTTCTGGTGCTTTTATCCTTCTTCCTCTTTTTAACACTATTATTTTCCCTTGTGGTTGGTATCAGTTCAGGGGAAGAGACGGGCGCTGGCTGCACTACAGGCTGCTCCACTACCTCCATGTCTCCCTCTGTGTTACCTGTCCCTGGATGGTCCGGGGCAGCACCACTAATATCCGGGGTCTCTGGTACTGTGCACACTGACCCTGACAATAGGGCCTCCTCCTCCTGCTCCTCCTCTGGTACATCTGCCCCTTCCATCAGGTCTTCATCGGGGAGGTCCCTACAGATGTTGTGCCAGGCATCAGGGCAGTCCCTATGGGGGTGACCGATCTGACCACAAAGGTTGCACCTGATGGTCTTGCAGTTGGCGCTCACATGGCCGAGGTCCCCACACAGGGTGCACTTCACTGTGGTGCAGTTACTCGCCACATGACCGGATCTTCCACACTTAAAACATAACCTGGGCTGACCAAAATAAAAGCATACACCCTTCTCTCTACCGATAAAGAAGGAATTGGGGAGGTGATGGGTGACGTTCTGGTTCTGATGTAATTTAACCAGGACCCTCCACCCCCCGGTCCAGATCCCATCCTCATCCCTGGTCTTGGTCATGTCTGACATGAGGGTGCAATGTCTCTTAAGCCAGGTAATGATATCCTGAGGGGGGACAGACTCGTTCCAGAACATGATGGTGACAATTGCAGTATCTAGTTTGGAGATGGGAATAAAACTAAACTTACTCCATCCCTCAGTATCTCTGTAGCGGGGTTGTTGAGCCCAGAACCGGTCCAGATTAGACATCAGCTTGAAACTAATGTCATACCCCTGTCTATCAGGCAGATTTATTACGGCCAGGATGTCGGCTGGCTGGAAACCCATCTGGGTGCACAACATATCCCTGACCACATGCCTCCTGTCAGGCAGATCCTCCTTCGCCCCTCTGTGCCTAAACCTGACAACATTCCTCCTCTTGAAGGCCTGGCCGGTGTAATGGGTGCTGGAGGAGAAAAATGGGGAACCCCGACTCCACGCATTCCCTGATGACTGACCCCTGTCCTGCTGTGGGGGATGTGTGGGCTGTGGGTCATCTGTACAAGTGGGCTGTTGACCACCCTGACCATGGGGCTCTGCTGCCTGTGATGTGACTAGTGGGGGGAACTCCTCAGCTGTAGATTGTCCCTCACCCTCCACAACAACATCGGGGCTCTCTGCGTCATTAGCTGCCATAGACTGCACTGGAGATGACTCCTCAGCTGGGACATTATTATGCACAGAAACATCAGACATATCAGAAACACCAACCACAATATTAGGCACATCAGCAGCATCATTAGTATCAGCATTAACCCCTTGCACATCACAGTCCTGAATGTCCTCCCCAGAAACATCCTGCACAGCAAAGTCCTGTGGAGAAACACCCTGAGGTGCCATGGTGTTACCTTCAGGTGCGAGTCCTGAGTCCTCCTGCAGTTTGCCTTGTGGTGTTTGCACAACTTCACTGCTGTCATCAGGTCTGCTTACTGCTGGGACTTGTGGTGCCTCACCAAGGGTTGCTGGGACTTGTGGTGCCTCATCAAGGGTTGCTGGGTCTTGTAGTACCTCACCGTGTTGATATCTTCTTTTGTATACTTCTCCCTCCTCAAAAAGAAGAGTTGCCGGCTGCAGTACTGGCCTTACATGGGACTGCTGGGTCTCAGACCTTGATGTTGACGCAGACATCTTGTCAAACCTCTGCTGGTTCCTGTAGGTCTCTCCAACTGGTCCCATTTGGTCAATAACAGACTCCATCTCCCTCACAATGTCAGAGAGCTGTTTGGCCAGGGAGTCCAGCTTGTTATCCAGCAGGTTCTGCTTCCCCGGGTTTGCTGTCTTTAGCATATATGTACAATCTATTTGTTTTTGCAGGTACAGCTTTTGTTTTTGTAAAGCGTCCATCTTCCTCACCAGTGCTGGGATCTGAGCGGCCAGCTGGAGCTCAGGTGATGGCTCTGGGGGCTGCAGTTTGCTGCTTTGGAGTTGTTCTGACTTGGTTGCAGGCCTGGATCCTGTAGCCGCACTACCACCACTCTTTCCTGGTAACAGACCCTGTGACTTTGGTGCAAAGTCCTGTGACTTCTGGTGTTTGGAAGCTGCTGTTACTGCTCGTGGGTCACAATCTCTTGCTGGGTGACTGGGTCCCAGAGGTCTTGCAGACACAACATTAGTAGCACCTTTGGGTCTTTCCTCATGGCCGCCTTGCATCTCCTTCCCAGCCTGCATTCCCCCAGACCTGGTGCGCTCAGCTGGTAACATCACTCGCTGCTTCAGGTTCTCCTGGATGGTCTGTCTCTCCAGCGATGTCCTCCTCTGCCTGCCCGGGGTGGAGGTGGATTGTCCACCTGAGGCCTGGGATGGAGGCTGCTGCTCACTCTGCATGTTCCTTGCTTTTGGACTTTCAGGCACTTTAGCTTTACTCACAGGTACTACAATCATACTTGCAGGTTGTTTCACCAAGTTCTCACCTGAAACTGCTGGTTTTTCCACATCAAATTTCTTTGTAAAACTGGAACTGTTCACATTTGTTCCTTTCACGGAGTCTTTTGAAATCACATTGGTTGCTTGCACTGGCTGAGTAGTATTCACCAGATTAGGCCTAGAAGCCTGGGCCTTGCATGGGGAGCTTCCCCACCCAGGGTGGCCCCGCCCTGGGCTAGCTCCAGACATCCAGAGGTCTCAGGAGCTCAAACCACGCACAACCTCACCTCTAGGAGGCAGGATTATAGTAGTTATATCCTTGTACATAGGGGGCAGTATTATAGTAGTTATATTCTTGTACATAGTGGGCAGTATTATAGTAGTTATATTCCTGTACATAGGAGGCAGTATTATAATAGTTATATTCTTGTACATAGGAGGCAGTATTATAGTAGTTATATTCTTGTACATAGGAGGCAGTATTATAGTAGTTATATTCTTGTACATAGGGGGCAGTATTATAGTAGTTATATTCCTGTACATAGTGGGCAGTATTATAGTAGTTATATTCCTGTACATAGGGGGCAGTATTATAGTAGTTATATTCTTGTACATAGGGGGCAGTATTATAGTAGTTATATTCTTGTACATAGGGGGCAGTATTATAGTAGTTATATTCTTGCACATACGGGGCAGTATTATAGTAGTTATATTCTTGTACATAGGGGGCAGTATTATAGTAGTTATATTCTTGTACAAAGGGGGCAGCATATAGTAGTTATATTCTTCTACATAGGGGCAGTATTATAGAACTTATATTCTTGTACATAGGGGGCAGTATTATAGTAGTTATATTCCTGTACATAGGGGGCAGTATTATAGTAGTTATATTCTTGTACATAGGGGGCAGTATTATAGTAGTTATATTCTTGTACATAGAGGCAGTATTATAGTAGTTATATTCTTGTACATAGAGGGCAGTATTATAGTAGTTATATTCTTGTACATAGGGGACAGTATTATAGTAGTTATATTCCTGTACATAGGGGGCAGTATTATAGTAGTTATATTCTTGTACATAGGAGCAGTATTATAGTAGTTGTATTCTTGTACATAGGGGGGAGTATTATAGTAGTGATATTCTTGTACATAGGAGGCAGTATTATAGTAGTTATATTCTTGTACATAGGGGGGGAGTATTATAGTAGTTATATTCCTGTACATAGGGGGCAGTATTATAGTAGTGATATTCTTGTACATAGGGGGCAGTATTAAAGTAGTTATATCCCTGTACATAGGGGGCAGTATTATAGTAGTTATATTCTTGTACATAGGGGGGAGTATTATAGTAGTTATATTCCTGTACATAGGGGGCAGTATTATAGTAGTAATATTCTTGTACATAGGGGACAGTATTATAGTAGTTATATTCATGTACATAGGGGGCAGTATTATAGTAGTTATATTCTTGTACATAGGAGCAGTATTATAGTAGTTGTATTCTTGTACATAGGGGGGAGTATTATAGTAGTGATATTCTTGTACATAGGAGGCAGTATTATAGTAGTTATATTCTTGTACATAGGGGGGATTATTATACTACTTATATTCCTGTACATAGGGGGCAGTATTATAGTAGTGATATTCTTGTACATAGGGAGCAGTATTATAGTAGTTATATCCCTGTACATAGGGGGCAGTATTATAGTAGTTATATTCTTGTACATAGGGAACAGTATTATAGTAGTTATAGTCTTGTACATAGGGGGCAGTATTATAATAGTAATATTCTTGTACATAGGGGGCAGTATTATAGTAGTTATATTTTTGTACATAGGGGACAGTATTATAGTAGTTATATTCCTGTACATAGGGGGCAGTATTATAGTAGTTATATTTTTGTACATAGGGGGCAGTATTATAGTAGTTATATTCTTGTTCATAGGGGGCGGTATTATAGTAGTTATATTCCTGTACATAGGGGGCAGTATTATAGTAGTTATATTCTTGTACATAGGGGGCAGTATTATAGTAGTTATATTCTTGTACATAGGGGGCAGTATTATAATAGTTATATTCCTCTACATAGGGGGCAGTATTATAGTAGTTATATTCTTGTACATAGGGGGCAGTATTATAGTAGTTATATTCTTGTACATAGGGGGCAGTATTATAGTAGTTATATTCTTGTACATAGAGGGCAGTATCATAGTAGTTATATTCTTGTACATAGGGGGCAGTATTATAGTAGTTATATTCTTGTACATAGGAGGCAGTATTATAGTAGTTATATTCTTGTACATAGCAGGCAGTATTATAGTAGTTATATACTTGTAGATAGGGGGCAGTATTATAGTAGTTATATTCTTGTATATATATACACAGGGGGCAGTATTATAGTAGTTATATAATTGTACATAGCAGGCAGTATTATAGTAGTTATATTCTTGTACATAGGAGGCGGTATTATAGTAGTTATATTCTTGTACATAGGGGGCAGAATTATAGTAGTTTTATTCTTGTACATAGCAGGCAGTATTATAGTAGTTATATACTTGTAGATAGGGGGCAGTATTATAGTAGTTATATTCTTGTATATATATACACAGGGGGCAGTATTATAGTAGTTATATAATTGTACATAGCAGGCAGTATTATAGTAGTTATATTCTTGTACATAGGAGGCGGTATTATAGTAGTTATATTCTTGTACATAGGGGGCAGAATTATAGTAGTTTTATTCTTGTACATAGCAGGCAGTATTATAGTAGTTATATACTTGTACATAGGGGGCAGTATTATAGTAGTTATATTCATGTACATAGTTGGCAGTATTATAGTAGTTATATTCTTGTACATAGGGGGCAGTATTATAGTAGTTATATTCTTGTACATAGGGGGCAGTATTATAGTAGTTATACTCTTGTACATAGGGGGCAGTATTATAGTAGTTATATTCTAGTACATAGGGGGCAGTATTACAGTAGTTATGTTCTTGTATATATATACACAGGGGGCAGTATTATAGTAGTTATATTCTTGTACATAGGAGGCAGTATTATAGTAGTTATATTCTTGTACATAGGGGGCGGTATTATAGTAGTTATATTCCGGTACATAGGAGGCAGTATTATAGTAGTTATATTCTTGTACTTAGGGGGCAGTATTATAGTAGTTATATTCTTGTACATAGCAGGCAGTATTATAGTAGTTATACACTTGTACATAGGGGGCAGTATTATAGTAGTTATATTCTTGTATATATATACACAGGGGGCAGTATTATAGTAGTTATATTCCTGTACATAGGAGGCAGTATTATAGTAGTTATATTCCTGTACATAGGAGGCAGTATTATAGTAGTTATATTCTTGTACATAGGGGGCAGTATTATACTAGTTATATTCCTGTACATAGGAGGCAGTATTATAGTAGTTACATTCTTGTACATAGGGGGCAGTATTATAGTAGTTATATTCTTGTACATAGGGGCAGTATTATAGTAGTTATATTCTTGTACATAGGGGGCAGTATTATAGTAGTTATATTCCTGTACATAGGGGGCAGTATTATAGTAGTTATATTCCTGTACATAGGGGGCAGTATTATAGTAGTTATATTCTTGTACATAGAGGCAGTATTATAGTAGTTATATTCTTGTACATAGAGGGCAGTATTATAGTAGTTATATTCTTGTACATAGGGGGCAGTATTATACTAGTTATATTCCTGTACATAGGAGGCAGTATTATAGTAGTTACATTCTTGTACATAGGGGGCAGTATTATAGTAGTTATATTCTTGTACATAGGGGCAGTATTATAGTAGTTATATTCTTGTACATAGGGAACAGTATTATAGTAGTTATAGTCTTGTACATAGGGGGCAGTATTATAATAGTAATATTCTTATACATAGGGGACAGTATTATAGTAGTTATATTCCTGTACATAGGGGGCAGTATTATAGTAGTTATATTCCTGTACATAGGAGCAGTATTATAGTAGTTGTATTCTTGTACATAGGGGGCGGTATTATAGTAGTTATATTCTTGTACATAGGGGGCAGTATTATAGTAGTTATATTCTTGTACATAGGGGGCAGTATTATAGTAGTTATATTCTTGTACATAGGGGGCAGTATTATAGTAGTTATATTCTTGTACATAGGAGCAGTATTATAGTAGTTATATTCTTGTACATAGGGGGCAGTATTATAGTAGTTATATTCTTGTACATAGGAGCAGTATTATAGTAGTTGTATTCTTGTACATAGGGGGCGGTATTATAGTAGTTATATTCTTGTACATAGGGGGCAGTATTATAGTAGTTATATTCTTGTACATAGGGGGCAGTATTATAGTAGTTATATTCCGTTACATAGGGGGCAGTATTATAGTAGTTATATTCTTGTACATAGGGGGCAGTATTATAGTAGTTGTAGTCTTGTACATAGGGAGCAGTATAATAGTGGTTATATTCTTGTACATAGGGGGCAGTATTATAGTAGTTATATTCTTGTACATAGGGGGCAGTATTATAGTAGTTATATTCTTGTACATAGGGGGCAGTATTATAGTAGTTATATTTTTGTATATAGGGGGCAGTATTATAGTAGTTATATTCCTGTACTAATGGGGCAGTATTATAGTAGTTATATTCCTGTACACAGGGGGCAGTATTATAGTAGTTATATTCCTGTACATAGGAGGCAGTATTATAGTAGTTATATTCCTGTACATAGGAGGCAGTATTATAGTAGTTATATTCTTGTACATAGGGGGCAGTATTATACTAGTTATATTCCTGTACATAGGAGGCAGTATTATAGTAGTTACATTCTTGTACATAGGGGGCAGTATTATAGTAGTTATATTCTTGTACATAGGGGCAGTATTATAGTAGTTATATTCTTGTACATAGGGGGCAGTATTATAGTAGTTATATTCCTGTACATAGGGGGCAGTATTATAGTAGTTATATTCTTGTACATAGAGGCAGTATTATAGTAGTTATATTCTTGTACATAGAGGGCAGTATTATAGTAGTTATATTCTTGTACATAGGGGGCAGTATTATAGTAGTGATATTCTTGTACATAGGAGGCAGTATTATAGTAGTTATATTCTTGTAAATAGGGGGAGTATTATAGTAGTTATATTCCTGTACAAAGGGGGCAGTATTATAGTAGTGATATTCTTGTACATAGGGGGCAGTATTATAGTAGTGATATCCCTGTACATAGGGGGCAGTATTATAGTAGTTATATTCTTGTACATAGGGAACAGTATTATAGTAGTTATAGTCTTGTACATAGGGAACAGTATTATAATAGTTATAGTCTTGTACATAGGGGGCAGTATTATAATAGTAATATTCTTATACATAGGGGACAGTATTATAGTAGTTATATTCTTGTACATAGGGGGCAGTATTATAGTAGTTATATTCCTGTACATAGGAGCAGTATTATAGTAGTTGTATTCTTGTACATAGGAGGCAGTATTATAGTAGTTATATTCTTGTACATAGGGGGGAGTATTATAGTAGTTATATTCCTGTACATAGGGGGCAGTATCATAGTAGTTATATTCTTGTACATAGGGGGCAGTATTATAGTAGTTATATTCTTGTACATAGGGGACAGTATTATAGTAGTTATATTCCTGTACAAAGAGGGCAGTATTATAGTAGTTGTATTCTTGTACATAGGAGGCAGTATTATAGTAGTTATATTCTTGTACATAGGGGGGAGTATTATAGTAGTTATATTCCTGTACATAGGGGGCAGTATCATAGTAGTTATATTCTTGTACATAGGGGGCAGTATTATAGTAGTTATATTCTTGTACATAGGGGACAGTATTATAGTAGTTATATTCCTGTACATAGGGGGCAGTATTATAGTAGTTATATTCCTGTACATAGGGGGCAGTATTATAGTAGTTATATTCCTGTACATAGGGGGCAGTATTATAGTAGTTATATTCTTGTACATAGGGGGCAGTATTATAGTAGTTATATTCTTGTACATAGGGGGCAGTATTATAGTAGTTATATCCCTGTACATAGGGGGCAGTATTATAGTAGTTATATTCCTGTACATAGGGGGCAGTATTATAGTAGTGATATTCTTGTACATAGGGGGCAGTATTATAGTAGTTATATCCCTGTACATAGGGGGCGGTATTATAGTAGTTTTAGTCTTGTACATAGGGGGCAGTATTATAATAGTAATATTCCTGTACATAGGGGGCAGTATTATAGTAGTTATATTCTTGTACATAGGGGGCGGTATTATAGTAGTTATATTCCTGTACATAGGGGGCAGTATCATAGTAGTTATATTCTTGTACATAGGGGGCAGTATTATAGTAGTTATATTCTTGTACATAGGGGACAGTATTATAGTAGTTATATTCCTGTACATAGGGGGCAGTATTATAGTAGTTATATTCCTGTACATAGGGGGCAGTATTATAGTAGTTATATTCCTGTACATAGGGGGCAGTATTATAGTAGTTATATTCTTGTACATAGGGGGCAGTATTATAGTAGTTATATTCTTGTACATAGGGGGCAGTATTATAGTAGTTATATTCTTGTACATGGAGGGCATTATTATAGTAGTTATATTCTTGTACATAGGGGGCAGTATTATAGTAGTTATATTCTTGTACATAGGGGGCAGTATTATAGTAGTTATATTCTTGTACATAGGGGGCAGTATTATAGTAGTTATATTCTTGTACATACGGGGCAGTATTATAGTAGTTATATTCTTGTACATAGGGGGCAGTATTATAGTAGTTATATTCTTGTACATAGAGGGCAGTATTATAGTAGTTATATTCTTGTACATAGAGGACAGTATTATAGAAGTTATATTCTTGTACATAGGGGGCAGTATTATAGTAGTTATATTCTTGTACATAGGGGGCAGTATTATAGTAGTTATATTCCTGTACATAGGGGGCAGTATTATAGTAGTTATATTCTTGTACATAGGGGGCAGTATTATAGTAGTTAT
The DNA here is from genome assembly GCF_040894005.1 of Engystomops pustulosus. Classification (NCBI taxonomy): domain Eukaryota; kingdom Metazoa; phylum Chordata; class Amphibia; order Anura; family Leptodactylidae; genus Engystomops; species Engystomops pustulosus. The sequence goes on from NC_092411.1 coordinate 286,802,123, forward strand.
ATTCTTGTACATAGGGGGCAGTATTATAGTAGTTATATTCTTGTACATAGGAGCAGTATTATAGTAGTTATATTCTTGTACATAGGGGGCAGTATTATAGTAGTTATATTCTTGTACATAGGAGCAGTATTATAGTAGTTGTATTCTTGTACATAGGGGGCGGTATTATAGTAGTTATATTCTTGTACATAGGGGGCAGTATTATAGTAGTTGTAGTCTTGTACATAGGGGGCCGTATTATAGTGGTTATATTCTTGTACATAGGGGGCAGTATTATAGTAGTTATATTCCTGTACATAGGGGGCAGTATTATAGTAGTTATATTCTTGTACATAGGGGGCAGTATTATAGTAGTTGTAGTCTTGTACATAGGGAGCAGTATTATAGTGGTTATATTCTTGTACATAGGGGGCAGTATTATAGTAGTTATATTCTTGTAAATAGAGGGCTGTATTATAGTGGTTATATTCTTGTACATAGGGGGGGCGGTATTATAGCAGTTATATTCTTGTACATAGGGGGGGCGGTATTATAGCAGTTATATTCTTTTACATAGGGGGCAGTATTATAGTAGTTATATTCTTGTACATAGGGGGCAGTATTATAGTAGTTATAGTCTTGTACATAGGGGGGGCGGTATTATAGCAGTTATATTCTTTTACATAGGGGGAGCGGTATTATAGTACCTTTTCAATACAGTAATTCTTCACCTACTCCAAAATGTTCAACAAAAAGCAGCAATAGAAGAGGTACTGCCAGCAGAAGTGGGTATTGGAGACTATTTAAGGATCTTCTAAGTCCCTAAACCAAAAAGGAAAGTGGTGACTTATCATAGATCTTACGTATCTAAATCAATTCTTAGTAAATTAAAAAAGAAGTTCCTAAATGGAGACTATCCGCTTGTTCATTATCCTCCTGGAAAAGGGAGACTCTCTAGCCACCATAGACCTACGGGATGCCTATCTCAAAGTTGCGATTGTTCCCTCCCACAGGAAATAATCTGAGGATGGAGATTCCGACAGACACCTGTGTTCTTCACCTTCAATTCTCATGTCTTCTCTTTGGGATAGCGTCAGTGACCAGAGTTTTTTCCAAACTGGCAATAGTTTTATTAGCAATCCTGAGATTATAAGGGATCTTGTTAGTCCCTTACCTAGACAACTGGCTAGTAATAGCCCCTTCAGAACATCATCTTCAGCTCCATCTCCAGTCTGCTCTCTGGCTTCCTCAGGCTCATGGGTTCCTGATCAAACTCAAGAAATCTTCTCTGATTTCTGCAAGGACCCACACATTTCTGGGATTCATCATAAATTCTCGAGAAATGGTGACAAAATGCTCCCGGAACTTCATCTCATCTATTCAAAGTTCGTCATCTTCTCTCCCATCCCAGGACCCCCATGAGAATCCTGGGCCTTCTTACATTTGCTATAGATGTAGTCAATTGGGTCAAAGCACATTATAGATCTCTTCAGAAAGACCTTCTTCATGCCTGGGAGAAGAATTACAGCAATCTTCATATGATTTTCACAGTCCCCTCCCAAACTCTACTGCATCTGACATGGTGGCTGATGCCAGGACCCTTTCAAAAGTCAGGTCAGTGGTTTCTATTCCCCAGAAGGTCCTCACGACGGATGCCTCCTCCTGGGGCTAGGATGCCCATGCAGATCACCAGTGGTTGCAGAATCAATGGACCACAGAAGAAAAATCCCTTTCGACAAATTTGAGGGACCTCAGGGCCACGAGATTATCCCTTATCCACTTCCAGCATCTGTTTTTGTACTTTTACAGTTATTAGAACTTTACAGGTATTAGAACTTACTGGGAAGAGATCTTTAAGAAGATCTCGACTACCCTTAAGATATCCTTGGAACCAACTCTTACTACTGCTATTTTTGGTCTCTTGGACCAGGGTTTAGTAAAGAGATGGAATACGGAAATTTGATTATTAAACTAATGAACATTGCACTAATCTGTATAGCCCGGAAATGGGGCTCCAATGAATATCCGAAAATGGAAAGTTGGTACCATCTTTCTTGCCAAATTAAAAAATATGAAGACATCCGTGTTAAGAACAGGTCATGGGGGCCTAAGAGAAATAAATATTGGGATAAATGGTGCTGAGAAACTAATCCGGGGGGAGCAGGGGTGGGGGAGGAGAGGGGTGGAAGGGGTTTTCCTTTTTTTTTTTTCTCTTTTCTTTCTTTTCTTTTTGTGTTTGCTCGGGTACCCTGCGGATTCTCAGGGGGAGGGCGAGGGAGGGATATTTGGTTTAAGGTATATTTTTCACAGGACCAAGATGATAAAAGTTCAAGATATTTTAATGGAAAAAAACTATATATGTTGACGCATTGGTGATATTTTGAAACTACATTTCATCTATTGTACTTGGAAAGTGTCGCTTGGTCTGTGTCCTGGTATAAATGTTTTTATTGTCAAAAACATAATAAAGATTATCTCAAAAAAAAAAAAAGTAGAGAGGTATGAGGAGTCCTCTCTTAGCAGAGTGCAGGAAAATAATGACCTGGGTGGAACAACACACTCTGGGTATTATGGCTGTTCACATCAGAGGTACTCGCAACTCCAAAGTAGACATCTTCTGTGGTCAGGTCATACTTCCAGACTTCACCAGCGACTTCATCATCTTTCAGTTGATAACAGCCAAGTAGGGTATGTCTAACCTTGACGCCATGGCCACAGCAGAGAATGCCAAGGAAACATCCTTCTGCTCCCTTCACCGATCAGGCCAGGCCCACACAATAGACGGCTTATCTATAAGCTGGAGTCAAGGACTATTATATGTTTTTCTTCCTCTGCCCCAATACCGAGGGGGCTCAGCAAGATCAGGGAGAATCAGGCAGAATACTTCCCTTCTTGCCCCACTGATGGTTCCTCTCTAGACTGGTCACTCTTGATACCAGGACTGAAAGATAGACCATAAGTTACCAGTCAGGACAGACCACCTCTCTCAGAAGGGCATCCTTCACCCACCGGATCCTGACCAGCATGGGCTTGTGTCCTGAGGTAATTGACACTCACCCGCAGCCCGTAGACCTTCTACCATTAAGGTCTATTATAGAATCTGGTCTATCAGTTTTGGTGCTCCCATAAATCAGCTGGTCCGTTGTCATTGTCATCTATTCTTCAGCAAAACTTCAGCTCAACAGCCTCAAGGTTCAGTTCACTGCAATTAATGCTCAGTTACAGAATAAGTTCTCTGATCGACATCTTATAAGAACCTTCTTTATAGCTATAAAGAATTTGAGTCCTCCTGTGCATCCCCAGGCTCCATCCTGGGATCCTTCTTTTGTTCTTACTTCCTTATCTAGGGCCCAATATAAACCGCTCTAAGACTGTACCCTCAAGTTTTTCACTCTCGAGACCTTCTAACTGGTGGCAATCACCTCAGCCGGGAGAGTTGGTGAGTTACACGCTCTATCTTGTAAAGAGACATATTTCAGGGACCTAGAGGATTGCCTACAGTCTCTTCATCAAAGAATATCTCTCAGGAAATTCATCTTCCAATGTTCTCCCCCAACCTTTGTATAAAGAGCAAGAAACGCTCTAGGTTGTTTGGCCTACCTTGGTTGGAAGGAGACTTGTGCTTATATAACTTCTAGGAGAAGACTCTTACCACAATGGACTATTATAGTATTACAGCTGCCTAATGATAAGTCAATACCCCTGCAGCGCCTCTCCAGGAGACATAAAGCATTACACCTTCATGTGAGTGGTTGCCCTGTACACGGGACGTCCAGGTCCAATAAAATGTGACCCAGTCTTCCTACTGCTCTCTATTCTGGCCACAATCTGTTACGTGGAAGCATATGGCCTTGTCCTCCGCTACCCCGGACTGCCATTTCCTTTAATCCTTCCTTCTGAGCGGTTATTAGATGTCTTGTGTCATGTCCAGAAGATGATTGGAGATGACTGGTCGTCACATCACACCTTGGCCAACAATGGGACAACCTGACAGCAGATCTGCTCCACCTCCCCCGATCCCCGGCTGAGAGGACTTCTACATAATAGCACAATTAAGACTCAAGGCCAAAGACTTTGAAATTCTAAGGGAAAAAAAGAAAAGGAATTAGGTCTCGGTGTATTTTTGCTGCCAAGTGGAGATTTGAGAGGCTGATCCTCCCCGAGCAAATCCCTGACCCATAACATGAAGCTTAAATCCTCTCCATGTCTTGTATCTCATTAACCCACATGACCGAGCACCAGTATCTAATGATCTGCCCTACATCCCAGAGCGGCCCCTCTGCCAGCCGCACGTACATATGGTGCTCCTCCAAAGCCCACTACATCACAGGGAAGACCCCGATTATAGGAGACCCCCATATACTGCTCACATACATATGGTGCTCCTCCATAGCCCACTACATCACAGGGAAGACCCCGATCATAGGAGACCCCCATATACTGCTCACATACGTATGGTGCTCCTCCATAGCCCACTACATCACAGGGAAGACCCCGATCATAGGAGACCCCCATATACTGCTCACATACATATGGTGCTCCTCCATAGCCACATCACAGGGAAGACCCCGATCATAAGAGACCCCCATATACTGTTCACATACATATGGTGCTCCTCCATAGCCACATCACAGGCAAGACCACAATCATAGGAGACCCCCATATACTGCTCACATACATATGGTGCTCCTCCATAGCCCACTACATCACAGGGAAGACCCCGATTATAGGAGACCCCCATATACTGCTTACATACATATGGTGCTCCTCCATAGCCCACTACATCACAGGGAAGACCCCGATCATAAGAGACCCCCATATACTGCACACATACATATGGTGCTCCTCCATAGCCCACTACATCACAGGGAAGACCCCGATTATAGGAGACCCCCATATACTGCTTACATACATATGGTGCTCCTCCATAGCCCACTACATCACAGGGAAGACCCCGATCATAGGAGACCCCCATATACTGCTCACATACATATGGTGTTCCTCCATAGCCCACTACATCACAGGGAAGACCCCGATCATAGGAGACCCCCATATACTGCTCACATACATATGGTGCTCCTCCATAGCCCACTACATCACAGGGAAGACCCCGATCATAGGAGATCCCCATATACTGCTCACATACATATGGTGTTCCTCCATAGCCACATCACAGGGAAGACCCCGATCATAGGAGACCCCCATATACTGCTCACATACATATGGTACTCCTCCATAGCCCACTACATCACAGGGAAGACCCCGATCATAGGAGACCCCCATATACTGCTCACATACATATGGTGCTCCTCCATAGCCCACTACATCACAGGGAAGACCCCGATCATAGGAGACCCCCATATACTGCTCACATACATATGGTGCTCCTCCATAGCCAACTACATCACAGGGAAGACCCCGATCATAGGAGACCCCCATATACTGCTCACATACATATGGTGCTCCTCCATAGCCACATCACAGGGAAGACCCCGATCATAGGAGACCCCCATATACTGCTCACATACATATGGTGCTCCTCCATAGCCCACTACATCACAAGGAAGACCCCGATCATAGGAGACCCCCATATACTGCTCACATACATATGGTGCTCCTCCATAGTCCACTACATCACAGGGAAGACCCCGATCATAGGAGACCCCCATATACTGCTCACATACATATGGTGCTCTTCCATAGCCCACTACATCACAGGGAAGACCCCAATCATAGGAAACCCCCATATACTGCTCACATACATATGGTGCTCCTCCATAGCCCACTACATCACAGGGAAGACCCCGATCATAGGAGACCCCCATATACTGCTCACATACATATGGTGCTCCTCCATAGCCCACTACATCACAGGGAAGACCCCGATCATAGGAGACCCCCATATACTGCTCACATACATATGGTGCTCCTCCATAGCCAACTACATCACAGGGAAGACCCCAATCATAGGAGACCCCCATATACTGCTCACATACATATGGTGCTCCTCCATAGCCAACTACATCACAGGGAAGACCCCAATCATAGGAGACCCCCATATACTGCTCACATACATATGGTGCTCCGCCATAGCCAACTACATCACAGGGAAGACCCCGATCATAGGAGACCCCCATATACTGCTCACATACATATGGTGCTCCTCCATAGCCCACTACATCACAGGGAAGACCCCGATCATAGGAGACCCCCATATACTGGGAGAGGGTTTTCACGACGGGGAGCGTAACGGCATGACGTAGTCACGCCGCACGTCCGCTCGTACCTTCCTCCCTTGCCTCCCTGGGTTAGCCGCCACCGCTGAGCTGGAGACATGTGCCTCTCTCCGACGGCATCGATCTTGTGGAGCAGCGACTGAGCGCCCTGAAGTCCAGTGACGGTGCCGCTTGCTGGGCGATGGTTAGCGGCAGATGCCCCGCTGGATCGCAGCGTACCCCGAGAATCCTGCTGTGAGGTCGGCAAGTTGATTAGCCCATTAGACCCTTGGCTCGGAGAAGCGCCACCTGGTGGCAGAAAGTGAAAGGTGCGCCGTGGGAACGACGTGCCCTGAACTGGTGCCACGAGAACGACGCTGCCGGTCCGAGGGGAAAAGGTTTTTTTTTTTTTTTTTTTGATGCTGGGGCTCAGTCCCCTAGACCTCTACTACACTCTTTACGGAGGACATGCAGCGGTGAGACTGAGGACTTCATTGAGGGCTGGTCATCTCGCTGGAGTGGTGAGAACTATCTGTTTCCTTTATGGCTCCCTAATATCTAACCACTGCCTAATATACTACCTGGAGTGCTGCAACACTCTCCCTCTCTTATGCCTTAAATTACAATCCTCACCTATTTTCGCAAGCAGCTGGCATACCTTCATATATTTGAACTTTATCTTTTTCTACATCAGCTTTTGCTTGCTTGCCTGCTTGCTAAACTGTGGATTCTAGCAGTCCATTATATCAGCTTTACGTCTTCCGCTAACTATTGTCCAACTCTGCCTAACCGCTTGGAACTCTGATCTGCATATATGAGTTTAGACATAACCTATTTGGACATACACTAATATGCAGATATATATTAACTTTGCTGTAACTAATCCTTTCCTTCCTGGCTAAGCCACAAGCATCAGTACCGCGCTGATTCACTTGCCAACTCTGGATTCTGCCTATTTACAGTCTACTTGTTGCATGTCCCTTGTTAATTTATGTTTAACTGTGCCTCATTTCTGTGACCCGTAGACTGCTTGTTTAAGTATAGAAATAATTAAGCCTTGCGCACTTTGCTACTTGCTTGTCGCACGCTTTTCTCTATCAATTCGGCGACTAAACTGTAAACTGTATTTAGCTGCTTTCTCCATCTCCCTACGCATATTTATTTGTATGTTATTTTTTGTTATCGCAAGGTGACCGGGGTATTATATCCAGCATATATTTTTTGTTATTGCTGTGTTTTCAGTCTGAACTGCCATGCCCCCCAAAAATTCAGCTAGAAAATCCCTAGGGGCATCCTCCCCAAAGGAAAAAGCGGGGGCGGGGAAAGGTGACAATTCAGCAAAGATAGACAAACTTTGGAAATCTCCGATTCCTAAAACACGCACAGGCCTGAAAAACCATGGCTCTGAAGGCCAAGACCCTAAAAATAAAATACAGGGCTCAAGGTTTTCGGTATTAGATGGAGAACAATATGAGGAGGAGGAGCCGGTGGCTCAGGGAGACAGTGAGATGTTAAAGGAAATACTTGCCTCCATAAAGGTCTGCAGTAATGCAATTGGAGAATTAACAGATCAGGTGGGGGCATTGAGAGGGGATGTCTCCCTGCTTAGAGAGGACCTCAACAAGGTCAGAGATAAACAGAAATTGGTTGAGGAAAAAATATTAAAAATTGAAAAGGAGGTGGGCGCAGTGAAAAAAACTACTTCCCTTTTAGAAAAGGAGAATGAGGCCCTCAAAAATAGACTGGCGGACATGGAAGATAGATCTAGAAGAGCTAATTTGAGATTAATAGGAGTTCCGGAGAAAGCAGAGGGTGAGAACGCAGTGAACTTTGTTAAAGAGTGGCTCTTAGAGAAAATAGGAAGGGAGCACCTATCGGCTAATTTTGAAATTGAACGGGCTCATAGGATTCCGGTGGTGCCCAAAGTCCCTGGTAGTTCCCCTCGAACAATTATATGTAAAACACTCCTATCTAGAGATAGGGATATGATTCTGCGACGTGCACGGGATATTAAAGATCTTACAATCCAAGGAGAAAAAATTGCACTGTATCCCGATTTCTCCAGGGACACCCTACAAAAAAGGAAAAGCTTCATCGAAGTTAAAAAAAGACTAAGAGAGAAAGGTATCATCTACTCTCTTTTACATCCTGCGAAATTAAGAATTTTGTATCAGAATCAATCCCACTTCTTTAATACCCCCGAACAAGTCTCCGATTGGATGGATTCGAAGGGGTTGTGACTCAAGTTTCACTAGTGAATATATGGCTGGCTGGCATCGGGGAGGGGGGGGGAGGGGGGGCGGGTAAGTGGCTCTAGTAGGAGGAGTTCTAGAATGTTAGGACATACAGAAGGGGTGTGGGGGGGAGGACGACTGGAGCTGGAGGGGTTTTTTTTTTTTTTTTTTTTTTTTTTTTTGTTTGTTGGGTTTTTTCTTTATTTCTAAATGACTGGCTCTATTAGGCTTATATCGTGGAATGTTAGAGGGCTGAAAGACCGCCTGAAACGATGTATCATCTTCAATTATATCTGTAAACAACTTCCTGCAATCATTATTTTACTAGAAACCCATCTAGTAAAGGATTCTTTATACTTAATTCAAAGAAGATGGGCAAACCAGACCTATAGCTCTGTTTTCTCTACATTCTCAAGGGGGGTTTCAATCTTGATTCACAACTCTATCAATTTTAAACTACTTAAATGCCAATGTGATCCCGATGGAAAATTCGTTTTTCTATACGGTATTTTGGAGGGTACTAAATGTGTGGTGGCGGGGATATATATACCCCCGCCCTTCAGATATGACGTATTGCTAGCGCTTCTACGATTTATTGAGAAGGTGGGCGAATGCCCGGTCTTGCTTCTGGGGGACTTTAATGCTGTATTTTCTGATAAGGAAGATCGAATAGGGAGAAACCAGCCGGCGCAACTAGGACCTAGTGACACCCCCTTTGCTAGATTCTGCCAGGAAATAGGGTGGATAGATGTGTGGAGATCCCTGTACGGAGATAAGCCTGTATATTCATGTTTTAATCGCTCCCATAATTCCTTATCAAGGATAGACCTTGCATTGGTTAATACTCCTGCGATAAGATGGATCAAAAAAATGAGATATGACAATAGGTCAATCTCAGACCATTCTCCGCTGGTCTTGGAGCTTTTTGACGCTATCGCTCCGCTATGTAGATTTTGGAAACTCAACTCTCACTGGCTCTCCTTGATAACGAATGAAGATAAAATTAAGAAAGAGCTCTTTTATTTCATTTCTATCAATAGATCCATCGATAATCCCGGACTGCTATGGGATTCGGTAAAATCCTTTCTACGAGGAATTTTGAATTCTGAAGTGATATATCTACGTATGCAATCTTTCAAACAGGAAAAACAGTTAAGAGAGACAGTGAAATATAGAGAAAAGGAGTTACAGGAGAATAGATCACAAACCACTCTGGAGAGATATATTCAATCTCAAGAGATGTATAATAATTATATGGCCCATAAAGCAACACAAAAATTATTTTTTTTGGATCAGTCAGCACATTGTGAAAGTGGCTTATCCACTAAAAAGCTTTTACAAAAAGTAAAGAAACAACAGGAACTGAATAGAATTCAGGCAATTAAAAATAATGTTGGGGAAATAGTACATAGCCAGAATGAGATTAAAGAGGTATTCTTACAGCTCTTTCAAGGTATCTATTCTTCAGATCTTGATGCCACTGAAGAAAATATTAAACAATACTTAGATGGCATCAGCATTCCTAAACTCCCGGAAGAAAAGAGACTGCTGCTCTCCCACCCAATCACGGTTAAAGAGTTAGAAGAGACGTTATCCTCCACTAGACGTAATGTGTCCCCTGGATTGGATGGGCTGCCTGCGGAGATTTATGACAGATTTGGTTCCCTTCTCCTTCCCCTTATGATTGAGGTATGGGACGAATCGCAGGTAGTGGGTAGACTTCCTGAATCATGGTATGAGGCGGGTATAGCTCTAATTAGGAAAAAAAACAAAGATCCAGTTGAAGGGGAATCTTATCGTCCTATCTCTCTCTTGAATGCTGACGCCAAGTTGATGGCTAAATTGCTGACTAACAGATTAAAGTTAATTGTTCCGGCTTTGGTTCACAAAGATCAGTGTGGCTTTGTGGGAGGTCGCCACATTGGCACCAATATTCAGCGGTTGTACTCTAGCATACAGCTGGGTGGAGGGGGGTCTCGCTCCATCCTGTCGCTGGATGCCTCTAAGGCTTTTGACAGGGTGGAGTGGGACTTCCTATGGGAGGTACTGGACAGATTTGGATTGGGCAAGAGGTTTGTGCAGTGGGTTCGATTGTTTTATATCGATCCTAAGGCACGAATCAAGGTTAATGGTGACTTCTCTTCCCCCTTTTCCCTGACACGAGGTACAAGACAGGGTTGTCCCTTATCCCCCCTGCTCTTTGCTCTGTTTATCGAGCCCCTGGCCATAAAGATCAGGGCATGTGAAGAGATTAGAGGTGCAGGTGTCGGGGGATCGGCGGATAAGATCATGCTGTATGCCGACGATATTCTTCTCTGCCTTAAGGATTCAGGCACATCAGTTCCGATGGTGCTCAGTAAGATCAATGAATTCGGAAGGTACTCGGGATTTGAAATTAACGTTAAAAAATCTGTATTGTTACCCTTAGATGAGAACTCGCTGGTCAATTTAGAATCCTTAGATCTGAAGGTCTCCCAATCTCTGGAGTATTTGGGCCTTGCGGTAAGCTCCAAGGTTAGTGATTATATTATTCTGAACCTGGTTCCCCTTCTGACGAAACTAAAACATAAGGTAAACACTTGGAGCTCTCTCCCGCTAAATCGAGCTGAGAGGGTTGTTTTGGTTAAGACCATACTACTGCCCCAAATTCTCTATGTATTGTGTAACTGCCCACGCTGGATTGATAAAAAATGGTTTGGACTTATCCGCTCCATTATTAATAAACTTCTATGGGGGAGGAAAAGGGTACGCATTAAGCAGGAAATCCTAATGAGAGACAAGAAGAAAGGGGGTCTTTCTCTCCCTTCCTTTTTTCATTATTTTCTGGCGGCCCAAACTCAATTTCTCGTAGAAAATAAGGAAAGCACCCTTTTCCTGGCATTATCTAGCAAAATTGGAAAAAGATTTGAATCCATATTTGTGTTACTAGAGTCGGGACATCTGAGGGCCCGGGGTTCGAAAAACATCCCGTTGGTTAGCCTTTTTTCAAATACTTGGAGAGAAGTGAAAAAGTTATTAAGGATTGAGGGTGGATTCACTTTTACACCCCTCTGGGACAATCGTAACATTCCAGAATTTTGTAAAATGGAGGATGTTGAATTTTGGAAAAAAAGGGGAATTATTTCACTAGAGCAATTTGGGGTTAATGGGGATCTACCCTCATTTCAACACTGGGTTAATATGGGTTTTCTTAAAAATGCAGATATATTTAGGTATAGGCAATTATCACACGCTTATAAACACGAAACAAATAAGGTTAGTTTTAAGACTGAAAGGAGTAGGGAATTCACAAAATTATTAGAAACTGGAGTGACCTCTATTAAACTATCTAAACTGTATCAGTTTTTTCGAAAAGACCTAAACCAGGATCTGAGTCACTCCAGTCAAGTTAAGTGGGGGAATCAAGTTGGTTTTATCACTAAAGCACAATGGGGGGAGATATATGGAAATGTGGTTAGAAGCTCAATTAACTTAAATCACAGATGTACACAATTGAATATTCTGTATAGGATTTATTTTTCTCCACAGCTTTTGTATAGGATAGGATTAAAGGACAACTCTAATTGCACGAGGTGTAATAGATCCAATGCTGACATCCTCCACATTCTATGGGATTGCCCCGTGATCGAGATGTATTGGTCGGAGATATTTGAAACTATAGAGAGACGGGTAGGCTGCGCCCTAGTGCGAACGGCCACCCTCGGCCTACTGGGCTTAATCTCCCCTACCATAGGCCCAAGATCCAAGTCTGACCTGATTTTGAAGGTTCTCTTTTTAGCAAGATTGGTTCTGATTAAACACTGGAAAGATAGCATCGCTCCGGGGATGAGAGAATGGCAAAGTATAGTGGAACGTACAAAGTCGTATGAATGTACATATGAAAAAAGATATAGAAGTAGTGGAAAACTTAAGCAGCTGTGGGATCAATGGGACTCCGAAAAAAGCCAATGAATCTCTTCTGGTTCGGTTTTCCTTTTTTTTTTTTTTTTTTTTTTTTTTTTTTTTTTCTTTTTCTTTTGTTAAGCTCCAGCAGGGTTCAGGGGGAAGGTGTTGTATTTTTTCTTTGTTTTTTGGATAAATAATATTGCATAATGGGGGGGAGGGGATGTGGGATGAAAATAACATGATAATTGGACTTAATGTGTTGTGGAAAATATCAATAATGTACACTGTTGAGTATGTCTCTTGTTCACTATGTAATAATTTCAATAAAAAATTTATAAAAAAAAAAAATAAAAAAAAAAAAAAAAAAAAAAAAAAAAAAAAAAAAAAAATAGGAGACCCCCATATACTGCTCACATACATATGGTGCTCCTCCATAGCCAACTACATCACAGGGAAGACCCCGATCATAGGAGACCCCCATATACTGCTCACATACATATGGTGCTCCTCCATAGCCACATCACAGGGAAGACCCCGATCATAGGAGACCCCCATATACTGCTCACATACATATGGTGCTCCTCCATAGCCCACTACATCACAAGGAAGACCCCGATCATAGGAGACCCCCATATACTGCTCACATACATATGGTGCTCCTCCATAGTCCACTACATCACAGGGAAGACCCCGATCATAGGAGACCCCCATATACTGCTCACATACATATGGTGCTCTTCCATAGCCCACTACATCACAGGGAAGACCCCAATCATAGGAAACCCCCATATACTGCTCACATACATATGGTGCTCCTCCATAGCCCACTACATCACAGGGAAGACCCCGATCATAGGAGACCCCCATATACTGCTCACATACATATGGTGCTCCTCCATAGCCCACTACATCACAGGGAAGACCCCGATCATAGGAGACCCCCATATACTGCTCACATACATATGGTGCTCCTCCATAGCCAACTACATCACAGGGAAGACCCCAATCATAGGAGACCCCCATATACTGCTCACATACATATGGTGCTCCTCCATAGCCAACTACATCACAGGGAAGACCCCAATCATAGGAGACCCCCATATACTGCTCACATACATATGGTGCTCCGCCATAGCCCACTACATCACAGGGAAGACCCCGATCATAGGAGACCCCCATATACTGCTCACATACATATGGTGCTCCTCCATAGCCCACTACATCACAGGGAAGACCCCGATTATAGGAGACCCCCATATACTGCTCACATACATATGGTGCTCCTCCATAGCCACATCACAGGGAAGACCCCGATCATAGGAGACCCCCATATACTGCTCACATACATATGGTGCTCCTCCATAGCCCACTACATCACAGGGAAGACCCCGATCATAAGAGACCCCCATGTACTGCTCACATACATATGGTGCTCCTCCATAGCCCACTACATCACAGGGAAGACCCCGATTATAGAAGACCCCCATATACTGCTCACATACATATGGTGCTCCTCCATAGCCACATCACAGGGAAGACCCCGATTATAGAAGACCCCCATATACTGCTCACATACATATGGTGCTCCTCCATAGCCCACTACATCACAGGGAAGACCCCGATCATAAGAGACCCCCATATACTGCTCACATACATATGGTGCTCCTCCATAGCCAACTACATCACAGGGAAGACCCCAATCATAGGAGACCCCCATATACTGCTCACATACATATGGTGCTCCTCCATAGCCCACTACATCACAGGGAAGACCCCGATCATAGGAGACCCCCATATACTGCTCACATACATATGGTGTTCCTCCATAGCCCACTACATCACAGGGAAGACCCCGATCATAGGAGACCCCCATATACTGCTCACATACATATGGTGCTCCTCCATAGCCCACTACATCACAGGGAAGACCCCGATCATAGGAGACCCCCATATACTGCTCACATACATATGGTGCTCTTCCATAGCCCACTACATCACAGGGAAGACCCCAATCATAGGAAACCCCCATATACTGCTCACATACATATGGTGCTCCTCCATAGCCAACTACATCACAGGGAAGACCCCGATCATAGGAGACCCCCATATACTGCTCACATACATATGGTTCTCCTCCATAGCCCACTACATCACAGGGAAGACCCCGATCATAGGAGACCCCCATATACTGCTCACATACATATGGTGCTCCTCCATAGCCCACTACATCACAGGGAAGACCCCAATCATAGGAGACCCCCATATACTGCTCACATACATATGGTGCTCCTCCATAGCCCACTACATCACAGGGAAGACCCCGATCATAGGAGACCCCCATATACTGCTCACATACATATGGTACTCCTCCATAGCCCACTACATCACAGGGAAGACCCCGATCATAGGAGACCCCCATATACTGCTCACATACATATGGTGCTCCTCCATAGTCCACTACATCACAGGGAAGACCCCGATCATAGGAGACCCCCATATACTGCTCACATACATATGGTACTCCTCCATAGCCCACTACATCACAGGGAAGACCCCGATCATAGGAGACCCCCATATACTGCTCACATACATATGGTGTTCCTCCATAGCCCACTACATCACAGGGAAGACCCCGATCATAGGAGACCCCCATATACTGCTCACATACATATGGTGCTCCTCCATAGCCCACTACATCACAGGGAAGACCCCGATCATAGGAGACCCCCATATACTGCTCTTATACATATGGTACTCCTCCATAGCCAACTACATCACAGGGAAGACCCCGATCATAGGAGACCCCCATATACTGCTCACATACATATGGTGCTCCTCCATAGCCACATCACAGGGAAGACCCCGATCATAGGAGACCCCCATATACTGCTCACATACATATGGTGTTCCTCCATAGCCCACTACATCACAGGGAAGACCCCGATCATAGGAGACCTCCATATACTGCTCACATACATATGGTACTCCTCCATAGCCCACTACATCACAGGGAAGACCCCGATCATAGGAGACCCCCATATACTGCTCACATACATATGGTGCTCCTCCATAGCCCACTACATCACAGGGAAGACCCCGATCATAGGAGACCCCCATATACTGCTCACATACATATGGTGCTCCGCCATAGCCCACTACATCACAGGGAAGACCCCGATCATAGGAGACCCCCATATACTGCTCACATACATATGGTGCTCCTCCATAGCCAACTACATCACAGGGAAGACCCCGATCATAGGAGACCCCCATATACTGCTCATATACATATGGTACTCCTCCATAGCCCACTACATCACAGGGAAGACCCCGATCATAGGAGACCCCCATATACTGCTCACATACATATGGTGCTCCTCCATAGCCCACTACATCACAGGGAAGACCCCGATCATAGGAGACCCCCATATACTGCTCACATACATATGGTGCTCCTCCATAGCCACATCACAGGGAAGACCCCGATCATAGGAGACCCCCATATACTGCTCACATACATATGGTGCTCCTCCATAGCCCACTACATCACAGGGAAGACCCCGATCATAGGAGACCCCCATATACTGCTCACATACATATGGTGCTCCTCCATAGCCACATCACAGGGAAGACCCCGATCATAGGAGACCCCCATATACTGCTCACATACATATGGTGCTCCGCCATAGCCCACTACATCACAGGGAAGACCCCGATCATAGGAGACCCCCATATACTGCTCACATACATATGGTGCTCCTCCATAGCCCACTACATCATAGGGAAGACCCCGATCATAGGAGACCCCCATATACTGCTCACATACATATGGTACTCCTCCATAGCCCACTACATCACAGGGAAGACCCCGATCATAGGAGACCCCCATATACTGCTCACATACATATGGTGCTCCTCCATAGCCCACTACATCACAGGGAAGACCCCGATCATAGGAGACCCCCATATACTGCTCACATACATATGGTACTCCTCCATAGCCCACTACATCACAGGGAAGACCCCGATCATAGGAGACCCCCATATACTGCACACATACATATGGTGTTCCTCCATAGCCAACTACATCACAGGGAAGACCCCGATCATAGGAGACCCACATATACTATCTATCTCCTATCTATCTATCTATCTCATATCTATCTATCTATCTATCTATCTATCTATCTATCTATCTATCTATCTATCTATCTATCTCATATCTATCTATCTATCTATCTATCTATCTATCTATCTATCTATCTATCTCATATCTATCTATCTATCTATCTATCTCATATCTATCTATCTATCTATCTATCTATCTATCTGTCTATCTATCTATCTATCTATCTCATATCTATCTATCTATCTATCTATCTATCTATCTATCTATCTATCTATCTATCTCATATCTATCTATCTATCTCCTATCTATATCATATCTATCTATCTCCTATCTATCTATCTATCTATCTATCTATCTATCTATATATCTATCTCCTATCTATCTATCTATCTATCTATCTATCTATCTATCTCAAATCTATCTATCTATCTATCTATCTATCTATCTATCTATCTATCTATCTATCTATCTCCTATCTATATCATATCTATCTATCTATCTATCTATCTATCTATCTCCTATCTATCTATCTATCTATCTCCTATCTATCTATCTATCTATCTATCTATCTATCTATCTCATATCTATCTATCTATCTATCTATCTCCTATCTATCTATCTTCTATCTATCTATCTCCTATCTATCTATCTATCTATCTATCTATCTATCTATCTATCTCCTATCTATCTATCTAATATCTATCTATCTATCTATCTATCTATCTATCTATCTATCTCTTATCTATCTATCTATCTATCTATCTATCTCTTATCTATCCATCTCATATCTATCTATATATCTATCTATCTCTTATCTATCTATCTATCTATCTATCTATCTATCTATCTATCTATCTCCTATCTATCTATCTCCTATCTATCTATCTATCTATCTATCTATCTATCTATCTATCTCTTATCTATCTATCTATCTATCTCATATCTATCTATCTATCTATCTATCTATCTATCTATCTATCTATCTATCTATCTATCTATCTCATATCTATCTATCTATCTATCTATCTATCTATCTATCTATCTCCTATCTATCTATCTCATATCTATCTATCTATCTCCTATCTATCAGTGTATCTATATGTATCTCTCCATCTAGTGACTACACTGTAGAGTTACATGACGCATCCACCAGTTATTATCCCGGCCCGGTGCAGGGTGGAGGTCCGTAGAGTAGAATATGTCAGTGTGGTCCTGGTTCTGGATGGCCTGGAGGATTGTGCCGGAGCAGGGGTTCATGTCACGGTCAGTGAGCAGCGCCGGGTCAGCCAGTGACTGTGAGTCGCAGTATGTGCCACTATGCATTAGCGCTGCGCGGCTTCAGAGCCAGAGAGGATGTGTAGAGCAGCGGAGACATCAGCGCACTTACACAGCTCAGCTCCCAGGGCGCTCTGCCCGCGCTCATCAAAAATACATCAACGCCACCGCTTAACCCTGTGTGTGCCCTGCACCTGCAGCACCCTATAAGAAGCACTGGAACTAATAAGGATGTCCGGAGACAGATGTAGCAGAGCTGAAGAGGCTGCGGACAGCAGATATTTCTGATACTGAATGAATCTTATAAACCCAGCTCTGCCCATGTGTCCGACAAACCCTGCTGCATGTGAGCGGCTCAGCTCTGCTGCATGTGAGCGGCTCAGCTCTGCTACATGTGAGCGGCTCAGCTCTGCTGCATGTGAGCGGCTCAGCTCTGCTGCATGTGAACGGCTCAGCTCTGCTGCATGTGAGCGGCTCAGCTCTGCTGCATGTGAGCGGCTCAGCTCTGCTGCATGTGAGAGGCTTAGCTCTGCTACATGTGAGCGGCTCAGCTCTGCTGCATGTGTGGGGCTCAGCTCTGCTGCATGTGTGGGGCTCAGCTCTGCTACAGGTGAGGGGCTCAGCTCTGCTGCATGTGTGGGGCTCAGCTCTGCTGCATGTGTGGGGCTCAGCTCTGCTACAGGTGAGGGGCTCAGCTCTGCCCATGTGTCCGACAAACCCTGCTGCATGTGAGAGGCTCAGCTCTGCTACATGTGAGCAGCTCAGCTCTCTTGTCAGTAGTGCAGCTCTCCTGTTAGTAGTGCAGCTCTCCTGTTAGTATTATAGCCCTCATGTCAGTAGTGCAGCCCTCATGTCAGAAGTGCAGCTCTCCTGTCAGAAGTGCAGTCCTCATGTCAGTAGTGCAGCTCTCCTGTTAGTATTATAGCCCTCATGTCAGTAGTGCAGCCCTCATGTCAGAAGTGCAGCTCTCCTGTCAGTATTGCAGCCCTCATGTCAGAAGTGCAGCTCTCCTGTCAGAAGTGCAGTCCTCATGTCAGTAGTGCAGCTCTCCTGTTAGTATTATAGCCCTGATGTCAGTAGTGCAGCTCTCCTGTTAGTATTATAGCCCTCATGTCAGAAGTGCAGCTCTCCTGTCAGAAGTGCAGCTCTCCTGTCAGTAGTGCAGCTCTCCTGTTAGTATTATAGCCCTGATGTCAGTAGTGCAGCTCTCCTGTTAGTATTATAGCCCTGATGTCAGTAGTGCAGCTCTCCTGTTAGTATTATAGCCCTCATGTCAGAAGTGCAGCTCTCCTGTCAGTATTGCAGCCCTCATGTCAGTAGTGCAGCCCTCATGTCAGAAGTGCAGCTCTCTTGTCAGTAGTGCAGCTCTCCTGTTAGTATTATAGCCCTCATGTCAGTAGTGCAGCCCTCATGTCAGAAGTGCAGCTCTCCTGTCAGAAGCGCAGCCCTTATATAAGTACTTCAGAGGTGCACTTCCAGCAAATCTATCACCGATTCCGGCATCTGACTTGTGTTCTGTGACTAATAGACGTTTCCTGCAGTACCACTCTTGACCACTGGAGGGTGAGAGTCACTGTACGTTATAGTTGATGCCAAAGGTCTAATAATAATAATATAAAAATAAACCGCTCTATAGCGCCATCATACTCCGCAGCGTTGTACGGATTGCGTGGTACAAATAAATTAAGAGAGCACAAGAGCTTACAATCTACGAGCTGTAACATTTTACCACTTGCATTACCATTAGGTTTGTTGCCAGTCCTGTGACATCAGTTCACCGAGGGTTAACAATTTTGGATGTGATTGGAGTATCTGAGGTGATGTAGAAGTCACCTGCCAGAAGTTCTGTCTGGGTCTTCAGGTCACATCTTGCGCCGTGTGGAAGACGTTTGGTCCTGTATGTGGTGACCCGGCGAGCTGGTGCTGGGTGAGGGACAGGAGCTTTCAGTTCTGGTCGCTCCGGGCAATGTTTTTGTAGCTCTTCCTTTTATTTCGTGAGCCATAAACAGTTACCAAGAGCATCTGACCCAGAAACGCTGGAGATTCCGCTAATGGTCCGTTACGTATCTCATGTCCCTAATACATTCTGCTTTCCTGACATTTATGAACAGTTATAACTTGCTCCACCGATCTAATGGTGGAGCAAGCCATGGCTTTGGGGTCACGTGCACCTGACACACATCAGTCTGCACCCCTACTAATTGGGTTACATTACAACCCCCTACTTTTCATATACAGACCCTCTCTTAATGCCCAACCCCCCAAAAAATGAGTAAAAGATCCAAAATTAGATCCCAATGAATCCTAAGCCAATTTCGACAATCCCCCAACATCACACAACCCTGGACTGCATCTTTCTGCATTCTCCATACTTTACCTTCTCCTTTGAAGAGGAGATCCACCCCAGGAGCCTCGGTAATGTTCTGGAGTTGGCCCTGTATGAAATAAACTGTCTTCCCCCAGGGGGGCTTGTGGGACTGATCCCCCCATTAGATCCAAACTCAAGGTAAAGCTAATTATTTAGAGCCTCACTCACACTCAGGATCAATGTCATTGTATATTAACCTGCATACTTCTGCCCCTGGTTGGGCTCCATTGCACCAGGCTGCCACCAAGTGGCTGAAATAGGTTATTACAGGGCATGATTTGATTGTATTAGACTAGTAGGAGACAGTGGGACAGACGTTCTGTGAACCTTCTATCTGCTCTACCTGCCAGGATTTATTAAGGTAGTTCCTCCAACGTCCACCTGCTGCGCTGAAAAGCATCGGAACGCACTGGAGTTCACCGGCTCGGGCTGAGTGAAGGTAAGTGCAAGCTCCGCGACAGATTTTTTGTTTTAAATGTGGCGGGTTTTCCGAATCCATCGGGTTTTTGTTCGGCCAGGCCCCCTCATTTCCGTTGTGTGCATGCCAGCACCGATGCGCCAAAATCCGATCACGTGCGCCAAAATCCTGGGGCAATTCAGGGAGAATCGGTGCAAATCGGAAATATTTGGGTAACGCGTCGGAAAACCGCGAATCGGGCCCTTAGTAAATGACCCCCACTGTTTCTCTACCACTGAGATTGATGCATAGGAGATAGCTGACCACTGGTCCATGCTGATGTTCCTTCAAGCCACTGGTGCTCTAATCACCACAGCCGATCTACAGCCCTGCTGGCCTGAAGGGAAGGAGTCATGACCAGCCCGCTGTTAGGAGCTTCCCAAGAAAAGGAACCATGAATTTTTAAGAATCTCTCCTCCTCTCTGTGTGTCCCTGGCGGCAGCTACCATCATGAGCCTCCCATGTAACATATGCCGGGGAGATAGACAACTATACCGCAAGTGCCTAAGGGGGATACCTTCTACACATGCGGCCTCCATTCTGCAGGTTTGGTAGTGGCCGAAATCAGAACCCCAGACTTATGTGATAGTGGAAACCATATCCGCTATATAGCCGGCCACAATGGGTTCTAGTTTTTGCTGCCCCCACAGGGGGGGGGGGATGATGCATCTGCAGTGAACGCATAATAAAACATTTTTAAAAAGGTATTATTGCCAATATAGGCATGGAAAAAGCAGGAGTGTGCAAATACTTTTTCCAGGAAAAATGAAAACAATGCCTCAAGTGCATCTTTTAAATAATTCAGCTTCCTCTAGTGGGCGGCAGTGAGTGACTTGAACCTTCTGGCACCTACCATAAAACACACTTACCACCTCTGATCAGAAGTACAGGCGGTCCCCTACTTAAGAACACCCGACTTACATACGACCCCTAGTTACAAACGGACCTCTGGATGTTGGTAAGTTACTGTACTTTAGTCCTAGGCTACAATAATCAGCTATAACAGTTATCAAGTGTGTCTGTAATGAAGCTTTAGTGTTAAACCCCCGGTTCTTGTGACAACCCAATATTTTTAAAATCCAATTGTCACAGAGACCAAAAAAAATCTGTCTGGAGCTACAATTCTAAAGTATACAGGTCCGACTTACATACAAATTCAACTTAAGAACAAACCCAAAGACCCGATTTTGTACGTAACCCGGGGACTGCCTGTATAGGCAAATCTACTGGGGGCTGCAGAAACAGGTATAATGGTGGTCCTGAGGATAAAAAGAGACCCTGAGGACACCGGAGGCAGGTCTGGTGGAGACATCACTTCAAACTGGAATTCTTCTTACAGGTGGAGGGTCACTTCAGACGCCCATTGTATAGTACAGGAAGTCCCCGACTTACAGATGACCCCGACTTACAGGGTCGGGAAGTGTTAGATAAGAAAGACTCAACTCTTCGATTCCATACAGAGGCTCCCCAGCTCCACCAATGAGATCTACTTCCCTCTCCCTCGTGACACACAGGAAGTGACCTTTCAGCCAATCATTGGCTGCAGCGATGTGTCAGCATTTTCTGATCAGGGTGTGGCCCTATCTTGTAGCTTTATTCCAGTCCTGGTATCAGGTGAAATAAGATCTGAACTTTCTTCCAAGCCGCATTGTTTTGGCCGTGGAGCCTTTTTCATGAAACGTTGCGGCTTAGTTCACATGATACCCGGACTAATGCTATTTTTTCTACATATATTTCTTGCCCAGTCCTAGGGTAATGTGCACCCACATGTTTTTTTAACCCTAAGTGTGCTGCTTGAAGGAGCAGGGCTGAAGGAGCCTCTTACCGACTGTGACGGCTCATAAAATAGTTTTATTTTACGGCCTCACTTTCAGTTTTGCCCGGGGCCCCACTTTGTCTAAAACATGTGCTGCAACTACGCATGGCATTTGAGTCGGGGTGAGCCCCCCCATGTGTACACCGGTGACATCGGTTCTGCCTGTAATGCTGAGACTTGGGATCACGGAATAGGTTGAAGCAAGGTGTTTCTCAGCAGGTTCTTTTGCTTGCTCGGTCAAAATGTTGACAGTCATTGATCTTGGGAGGTTCTGGTTCTCCTTTCAGTGTTTGTGTCTATGCTCCCTTCATGTCTCCCCTGGATATAATGCACTGTAATAGTCTCTGCAGGACCACCTAGAGGTATCGAGCCTGTCTGACCCATTAAAGTGTCTATACATGACTAGATGCCAACGAGTCAACTTGACCTGAGGTGATACCAGACTGCAACACTTTGCGATGATGAACACAACTTCCCAGAGCTCTGGCTTCTTCCATGTGTGGTCTCTACATTTATTATTAACCCTCTATCAGACTAAAGTTTATGGCCAGGACCACGGAAGAAACATATGGCTGTCCTATCATTATATCAACCTCACCGCTATTATAACATAGGAACCCAACCTATTCAGATCACCAACCACTTGGCTGGAGGCTTCGGGGCTACTGGGTGGGGGTCAATGTCGTAAAAGAAGGTCCATCATGAATTATTTTTAGCATGTATGAAGACACCTCTTATACGTTTCTTGTTTTCCTCCGCAGGTCAGGAAAGGGTTACGAGCTAATGTTCTCATTTGCTTGTAATATTTGGATGCCTCATTAACATGATGCAGACACAGGCTGAGTGGCTCGGGGCTGTGTAATGAGGTCACTGCTGGCACACATCTGCTTGACGGACAGAGATTCAAACCGGCTTGGTCATGCAGAGTAGATAGTGAGAATTCATGTAAATTATGCCCTCCCGGGATACTTACTTGCACTATGACCTGATGAACTCCCTGAATGAGGAGGGGGCGAGGGGGTACAGACCCAGATGGAACTTTGATGGACTGATATAGAATAAATGTCCTGCAACATGTGCTCATCTAGGGCTTTACATAGAAATCATTCTCGCTCTACTGTCTTCTGCAATGGAGCCTTGGTCAAGCACGGCTTGTTCTTCACCAACAACCATTCTTCTTGCCATACCACTCAATGTCAAGATCATGTTTGGAATATTTACAAATGTAATCGATATCCAAAGGGTGTGGAGATAACCTGGGGAGGAACATTACAGCTGCAAAGCCTGATGGGAATGGAGCACTCCACCGCTTCAATCTCATCCTATTCCCATTCCAATCTCATGCGGTATATCTAGCAGGTTGTCCTGACTTCACTTAGGGCCCCTCTTATCAAAAGACAAGGGGGCACATTTACTTACATTGCCGCTGAAGTTCACAGATTGTCCAACCGGATTGCACATCTGCCACGATTAACTAAGATCACGTGCCTGATATCCTGCATGTGTCGCTTTTTAGTGGTGCATCTAAGTGCTTGGGCTTGCAACACACTGGGGCTTATTTACTTAGGGTCCCGCGGCTGCATTTCCGTTGGGTTTTTCCAACGTTTTCGGGGATCATGCCGCTGGGACAGGTATTAAACTTAAAGATTGTGTCGCAAGATCAAACACTTAGATGCACCAGGAGGAAGATGGTGAACTCCGGGGGACCTGAGTGGGCAAGCGACACATGCAGGATATCGGGCGCACGATCATGTGCGCCAAAATCCCAGCGCAGACACTTCTTAAATACCTGTATATACTTGCAGGACTTGCAGGACTGGAACTGCAAGTGTACAAAATTCTCCATATAACTTCTTAAATACCTGTTCATGCCATGTAATCCCAGAAAAAGGTGAACAGTCCGATGGAAGTGAGCAGCGACCCCTAGTGAATGAGCCCCAAGGAGTAAAGAATGGAAGGGAGGACAGAAATCCTTACAGGACTGATGGTGGTAACAAGTCCAGCACTTTACTCACCCTCAATCCCATAGACTTTGAATGGAGCAATGGACAGCCATGGTCATCACCCATGAGGTTCAAGGGGCCCCCATTCTACTTAGTGGAGGACACTTGATACCTGATAAGTTATGGTTGTGGCACAGCCGGTTTAGACTCGGGAACCTGTTGTGACTTCGGGCTCCCCCTGTGCACATACCCCACCTCCGCCCTAAGGTTCACATCGCTTCATCCTTTTCAGATCTGATGCATTTTCACCTTGTGATACCCTCCCGACACCGAGCTGGAGATGTGAACACGATCATCATTTATTTAATGTACATTTCACACTCTCTCTCTGCATTTTGACACTATTAGAACAAGGAACCTTAATTGTCTCTGGATTCTGTGTCTCTATCATCACACGGGGCTCTTTGTGTCTTGTAACATTAGCTAAGCCTGAGCAGCTTAGCCGGAGCTTTGAGGGTAAGATGGGGGTCACTGTGCGCTGTGGGTGCCCCACTTTTCGGTTTAGCCTAGTCATTTAACCCTACATTGACCTTCATCACTGCCATGTACATCTCAGCAGCCTGAAGGCCCATTATGCTCTTTAGTAAGACTCTGATCATAAGCAGAACACCTCAACGCTCCATGGATACTGAAATCCAATTCTGGAGATGGTAACATTGGTCTACCCATTATAAACATGATTGTTTAGGTTCTGAATGCTAAGACCACTGAAATCCCTATTTGAAGGCAAATGCAGTGGGCGGACTTGGCCACTAGACCATTTACCTCTATGAGACTCTGTCAATGGAAGTCCCATAGAAGGCAATGGAGTTGCACCCAAGCATGTACACATGTAGGACATTTAGGGGTACTTATAGGCCCATGTGCTCCGGATGACTGAGGTTATTACTGGAAAACCTCTTTTAAATGCAATACAACTACATACAACACTGATTGGAAATATCTGCCCTGATCCCTACTACACAAACTTTAGTCCAGCCTTAAGAACTAATAGAACTACCGAGAAGAGCTAAGTACAAGTAGAAGGCTCCGGGGTCTTATGGACTGGAACTGCCATTTCTACTCTCAGAAAGAAAGAGAATATAACGGATCCCAATGTAGATTCATTCTTCTAGAGTGGCCAATAATCTTTGATCGCTCTTACACACCATGGCCAATGGCTACTCCTTCCAGACCCTTTCACTTACATGAACAAGATATTTGGAACTAATAATTCCCACATGCCCAAATCTTCTTCCCCATGACATCTGCCATTAGGTCAGAGCAAATAGGTCCATAACACCAGAGATGTCCAACCAAAATCTCCAAGTACGGCCAATGTTTATTTAGCTTTCGATGGTCGCATTAAGATTTTCCACCTTTACATGAACCTGTGGATACAAAGCTTAAGAGAAATTCTCCGAAATGTTGGTAAAACTCCAGTGTTGTTTAGATAACAGTCATTAACCCTATAATGTTGTTTTTCAGGAAACGGCTTACAACGTTTCTGGTGGTCTTCACCAGACATGAAGCAAAGAGAAACCTCCAGTCTGCCAGTGTCCTACCGACTCCCGATAGGAAAACCTACAGGGGGTCCTAAACACTAAGGTTTCCAGGATTCTGATGGTTCTGGATAAAATTCTGTAGGAAATGTGTTCACGGATGTTACATTGTTATCAATACATTTCATGGATAATATGTGGATATGGATAAAGTTCAAGAAAAAGCCTGACGGATAATACGGTGCACTAAATAATTATCAGACACAGATATCAGATTTTGGATACTAAAACATGGTGGATGAAAGTTGTTATTCACTGGAAAGATGGGTCTAATGGATAATTTAATTAATGAACATTCAGTCTGATTATTGGAATATGTAGCATCAAAGATACTAAATATCCTGGACAATCGAACATGAAAGAATATGGCTAAAGATCACAGATAATATGTCCTGGATATATCCTGTGGATAATATGACGCAATCATGGATATAATATAATGGATACAACTTGGAGGGAATGAACAAAAAGCCGTATCTCATACGTCATAAATGGTCTTGGTCAATGGCTTACAAATGGAAGGTCCTGGAAGGGTCTAGATCATGCGATGCAGATTCTAATCTCCTGATTCGGATACCAACTAAAGTTGCTTCTATCACATTGGAGTCTACAACACAAGGAAGCTCTGTCCTGGAGGATGCGCCTTTAGGTTTTAAGAAAGATGGGGCCTAATAACTCATGTCCATGGTGGTTAAGGGCAGATGTTTTGGATATTACTGAGATATTATGATGCCATCATATATAATAACTAATAAATTATTAATCTTTTTGGGTGTAATGTGTGGATATCAGCGCACAGTAAATAAAATGTAGAATCTAATCATAATGGGGCACATTTATTAACGGCCCGATTCACGTTTTTCCGTCGGGTTTTGGTATTTTTTCCGTTTTGCGACGAATTCCGCCGGGATTTTGGCGCATGCGATCGGCACGCGAGCGTGGCCGTCGGAAAACCCAACGGATTCGTAAAAACCGCCGTATTTAAAAAAAATAAAAATTGGTCGCACGTGCCATACTTACATGCACCAGGAAGAGATCAGTGAACTCCGACATCAGCGACACCTGGTGGACATTGGGCGCAGGACCTTCATGAATCGCCGGAAGACCCGAACGCTCATTGGAGAAGCCGCCTCTGGAACGCGAATGGACCGGGTAAGTAAATGTGCCCCATTGTGTTGAGTGTCACGGGTGCTCCCGCGATCCCTGTCACGGATCGCGGGCGCATCCGTGCTCCTTCATGTGCCCCCGCTGCTGCCCGGTGTCTCTTACCTCTCCCGGCTCCTGCACTTCCTCGGACTGCCGTGCGCGCGCGCCCCCGCCTCCTAGGGCGCGCGCGCGGCTCCGGCCGAAAATTTAAAGGGCCAGCGCACCGCTAATTGGTGCACTGGCTGAACACCTCACCTTTAAGAATCCTGCCTCTTCCTGTGTTCCTTGCCGGATCTTTGTGCCTCATAGCCTTAGAGAAAGCTTCCAAGCGAGTATTCCTGCGTTCCTGTGTTTTCCTGCGTTCCTGTGTATTCCTGCGTTCCTGTGTATTCCTGCGTTCCTGTGTGTCTCCGCTCCCAAGTCCTGTGTTTCCCATGTTCCTCCGTGTTGCTGTGTTCCTGTGCCTGTATTCCCGTCCCCTTCTGCCTGGACCTCCTGTTGCTGACCCCGGACTTGGACCTGACGTTGCATCTCTGCCGCCTGCCCTGACCCTGTGCCTGGACCTGTCTACGAGATTGTCTTCCGCTAAGGTACCTCGACCTCGGCTGCCACCGTGGGCTAGTCACACCTGGGAACGACCTAGTGGTATCCTGCCGCAGCAAGTCCAACCCGCTTTGCGGCGGGCTCTGGTGAATACCAGGTTCCGCTAGGCTCCGGTTCCGGGTGTTGGCTAGTTACATCTCCCGCGGTGGTCCAGAGGATCCACTGATCCTAACATTGAGCCACACTACATGTTGGATCAGAGTAATTGATGGTGGCAGTTGTTGAATCATACTGACTTGAGTAGGTGTGAAGACATCATGGATGAAGACTACAGATCATATAACGTATTGATTGAAGAATCCAAGATCTATATTGGATTTTCCATCCTATATATATATGATACAGGTGATGATGATTTAAGATATCAAAACTCAGACACTTCCAAGGTCTGGAGTTTCCATGGATGAACACCAGGAGGACCAAACAGTTAGGAATTTTGTTGACATTGTTTAGTAACAGAAATACTGTTGATCATTACCTTCCAAACTCCCTAAACTACTGTAGTTCCTGTTACAGAACCTAAATATAAGATGACTCTCCCCAAAAGCAGATGGAGTTTGGATCATAGGTTGTCGTTCCTGATTGTGGATGACCCATTCTTTGTGTTTGGTATGAGGTGCACCAGGCAGGCTATGTAGAGTTGGGTGGACATGTCTTCCCAACCATAACTAGTCACTGCTGGTATACCCTCTATCTGGTAGGCTGGTGGGACCTCGGTATTATGCACCTTTATACCTTTCCTCTCCTCTTTCAGTGATTATATCTCCTAATCAGTGATTATTTTAATCTTCAGAATTTATGCCTGAAGGGTGCGTCCAGGTTGAAGAAAATGCTAAAAAGAATGTTGTGGAACGAGCTTCTAAGCCGATTAATAGTCAGACAATCTCCCCGGCTCACAAGGTGTTGTTGTTTTGTAATCACCGTTTTAATCCAAATCTCGAATTTGCCTTAATTTTCTAAAATGTTAGTTATTCCATATGTGGGTGGGCACAGCGCTTGTACAATGGTCCAGCCATTCTTTAAAAGGGATTAATTAATAGATAAATAATAATAAGGTAAAATAATACTCAATAAGAATCAGTTTGAGTAACATTTTTAATGGTATTTAGTGGTGAGGGAGAACATAGATAGGTGGAGGACACAGCAGATGTTACAGAAAGTTGCATAATGAGCGAGTGTCATGTGATTTACTCGGATCACACTCCCATCATAATGTCCGGCTCGAATGCTCCTAGACCAGAACTGTAGTGTCATGCTGAGCTCAGTTCCATTCTCTAAGCGTTCAGGTGCACCAAGTGGGCATTCAGGCCAGATTATGCTGCGAGTGTCCAAAGAGTAAATCACATGACATCGCTCGTGAGCAATAGGTCTAAATGTGATTACTCTGCTTGAAGAGATGGGTTTTTATGGCACGGTAGTGGTAAGTTGTTGTCTGATAGTTAGAGGTAGTGCCTTCCAGAGAATTGCTGCAGCTTGGGAGAAGTCCCAGTAAGTGGAAGGTTCGGATTAAAGAAGAAAGTATCTTCACTAGAAAATCGAAGAGCACGGGCTGGGTGTTAGACTGAGAAGAGGTTGGGGAGGTAGGTGGCAACTTTATGGATGAGGGGAATAGTTTGAATTGAATTTGGAAGGAGATGGGCAACCACTATAGTTGAAGATATCCAGACAAGTTGGAGCTTAAGCAGAAACTTTGGTAGAAGGTTTTCTCTAAATTCGACTCACCATGAAGATGTAGTTTTTATCATGTATTGGTTTTGTCTCTGAACCACAAGATGTGGAGATATTAGAAGATCACAAGCAGAGAAGCCCATTCATGTAACATGACCAGATAAACCCCAAAATAGTTTTTTAAGTTTGACAATTTTAATGTGCGGGAAAGTTTAAGCAACACAGCAACAGGTATCCTACAGAAAGGTCAAAGTCCTCTGGTCAAAAAGTGGACGATCCATTCCATCCACATATCTCATGCCTAAGGGTAAGTTTTCTACATCCATGACGTTCCCTGAAGAGAGGAAAGAAGGGGCTTGTAGAATTCTTCTGTATGCGGAAGAGAGTGGATGTATGAAAGAAATGAGGTATTGTCTCTAATGAGCTGTAGAATGCTGCCTTTCTGTGCCCCTCGCCCACACTCGCCCATGGTCCCCCTCATAATGCACCCTAATGTGAGCAAACAACTAGAGATGAACGGATCCAAACCAGAACCCTGACTTCAGCCAGAAGTTCAGGTTTGGTTCAAACCCCCCCTCTTTCCTCTTGCAATGTAACACCCACAATTGTTGCCAAACCTGATTGCAGGTATTATATGGAATGGGTTCGGGTTCTGATCTAAACCCTGCTCCAGGAGCAAAATGCCCTGAGACAGTTAACTATTTAGATCCAGGACCTGGGCTTCCAAATACTCAACTTGCTTACATCTAGTGCAACCATATTCACCCTCAAACGGCTGTGCGAGGTATGTATACGTTTCATAAGGCACACACATTGGTAGCCATTAGAGATGAGCGAGTATACTGCTCGGTGGAGTATTAGCATACTCGGACCGGCTCGTTACTCGGACGAGTATCTCGCCGGCTCGAGATCGAGCATTAAATTAAGTGAAGAACAGAGTTTTTATCACATAATAAAATAACCCAGATGTTTGCAGATGTTTTGCTTGTAAGAACACATTGAAATAACACTATTCTTCACTTTGCAGGTGTTCGCGCGTGTCTCCCGCTAATTTAGGAGATGTGCACGAACATCTGGAATGTGAAGAATATTGTTCTTTCAATGTGTTCTGCACTTAAATGTTCGTGTTCTCACTGTTTTTAATGTTTTAATTCTATTCTTCACTTTGCAGCTGTGCGCGCGTATCTCCGAACCTATCGGGAGACACGCGCGCACACCTGCAAAGTGAAGAATAGTGTTATTTCAATTTTTCTTACAAGTAAAACATCAGTAAACATCTGGGATATTTTATTATGCACTGTTCTTTTAATGTTCTGTTTCACTAAAAAAATGCTCGGGTCTCCCATTGACTTTAATGGGGTTCGTTATTCGATACGAGCACCCGAGCATCGGGAAAAGCTCGTATCGAATAACAAGCACCCGAGCATTTTAGTGCTCGCTCATCTCTAGTAGCCATGTCTATGGAGTGTCTACTGAACACAAATACAGTTCCTTTTACCAAACTGTAATTTTCCAAAACTCTGCACTTATCAGGACTGTTGCACTTTGCAGAACTCTTGCAGTCTCTGTGGATTGTGTACTGTACTAGTCATACACGGGTATTTACCTGGGAAAAGTTTTTTGTGATTGGATATTAAAGGCATTTTAATAAGCAAACATGGGCTACGTCAGCCGACCCTTTTCAGTCCATAATGTACAGGATATTAGATCACATTTACTAAGCAATATGTGGCAGTATTCTACAATGGGGGATATCTATCATATGCCGGTGCTCGTGCTGCTTTTTCAAAGCTGGATACATCAGGAGGCTTTGGCACGGTGTGGCACAGAGGCCCTGATAAATATGCCCCAATGTATCTATGAAGTGTTTCTGCCAGTATAGTGTCGCCGCTGCACTGAGCGGAGTCGCAACAGAAAACTGTGCACATAAAGGGGCGTTCTGGTGTGTATTCGCACCGTGCACCATATTTATATCGATACAATTGTGACTTACGCCCGTCCATGCACATCGGGTGTTAGATTCATGACTCGGGGGCACTCGGTAGTGAGGCAAGCAGCAGGTAGTGCAGTTTGTTGGACTATTAATAAATGTGAGCCATTGTGCAGTGAGAAGGACATAATCCTTGTCATTTATACTCTTCATGTGATTGACAGTATCATAGATGATGGTGAAGGAGCACTAGAAATGGCTGGAGATGGATACTATGGATGGGTATGATGGTTACAAGGTGACTATAGCTGACTAAAGATGCCAATGTCATGTCCCACTGAATAGGTCATCACTAAATTTGGCTACAGCTACAATTATCTGTCTGGATCCCTGGATAGTTCCTCTTTGTCTTTTGATCTCTGCACATAGATTGCTGCCCAAGCAACAGAGTCAACCTGGCTCCTATTTCCAGCCTTCTGACCACTGGATCAAGGCTAAGGTAATGGCTCAGTTGTGATGCTGGGAGCTGACAACTCCCTGCATCATCAATGCATTTAGCTCTATTTGAGTCCAGAGGACCCGGGGTATATATGCTCAGAAGAACGGGATGGACTACAAGATCCAGGACATTCCCTCTGGAATCCAGACAGTTGGGAGATGTGAGTGTAGCGCCCTCTTCAGCAGCCAGGGGATGATGCAGCGAGTGTTGCTGTAGTTTGTTGCATTACTCATGGCTGATCCCCTGATATTTCCATTGAGATGAAGTCCTGGCATGTGAGTGACATTGGGAAGCAGCCGGATGAAAGCTCATCAAACTACAACTAAAAATAGCCGCAGTTTCCATGTGGAGCTTTCTCTGCCATGAACAGGCTGGGAAAATCCTGTAAGCTGACCTAAATCTTGTGCTGTGCATCGCTGGGATCTTTCAACTCTGTAGCTGCGCTGTGTAATGCAGGAAGGGGGGGCACTTATTAAAGTACCAGGATCGGGCACCCTAACGTCAAGTTACAAAGCAACCCCAAATAAATATGTATTCTACCATTAGATTGTGTCATAGATCACCCTATACACTGCAGATACCTATCTCCCAACAACTGCATGCCCAATGTGACAGGGAACCTGTCAGCAGGTGTAAGTATGCAGCATGAAGCCAGTGTTATGCAATATCCCTAGAGAGATGTGTAGTCAGACCTTTGTGCATGTTGTTAGTAGCAGCAGGACTGTGATATGTAGAATGATTGATATTCAAGAATTTCAACTTATCCAAGTTTACTTTTGGGCATGTCCTCAAACTGCTGAGGAGACTACACATACCCTGCAGGGGAGGAGAGGAGACTACACATACCCTGCAGGGGAGGAGAGGAGACTACACATACCCTGCAGGGGAGGAAAGGAGACTACACATACCCTGCAGGGGAGGAGAGGAGACTACACATACCCTGCAGGGAGGAGAGGAGACTACACATACCCTGCAGGGGAGGAGAGGAGACTACACATACCCTGCAGGGGAGCAGAAGAGACTACACATACCCTGCAGGGAGGAGAGGAGACTACACATACCCTGCAGGGGAGGAGAGGAGACTACACATACCCTGCAGGGGAGGAGAGGAGACTACACATACCCTGCAGGGGAGGAGAGGAGACTACACATACCCTGCAGGGGAGGAGAGGAGACTACACATACCCTGCAGGGGAGGAGAGGAGACTACACATACCCTGCAGGGGAGGAGAGGAGACTACACATACCCTGCAGGGTAGGAGAGGAGACTACACATACCCTGCAGGGGAGGAGAGGAGACTACACATACCCTGCAGGGGAGGAGATGAGACTACACATACCCTGCAGGGAGGAGAGGAGACTACACATACCCTGCAGGGGAGGAGAGGAGACTACACATACCCTGCAGGGGAGGAGATGAGACTACACATACCCTGCAGGGAGGAGAGGAGACTACACATACCCTGCAGGGGAGGAGATGAGACTACACATACCCTGCAGGGAGGAAAGGAGATTACACATACCCTGCAGGGAGGAGAGGAGACTACACATACCCTGCAGGGGAGGAAAGGAGACTACACATACCCTGCAGGGGAGGAAAGGAGACTACACGTACCCTGCAGGGAGGAGAGGAGACTACACATACCCTGCAGGGGAGGAGAGGAGACTACACATACCCTGCAGGGGAGGAGAGGAGACTACACATACCCTGCAGGGAGGAAAGGAGAGGAGACTACACATACCCTGCAGGGGAGGAGAGGAGACTACACATACACTGCAGGGAGGAGAGGAGACTACACATACCCTGCAGGGGAGCAGAGGAGACTACACATACCCTGCAGGGGAGGAGAGGAGACTACACATACCCTGCAGGGTAGGAGAGGAGACTACACATACCCTGCAGGGGAGGAGAGGAGACTACACATACCCTGCAGGGGAGGAGATGAGACTACACATACCCTGCAGGGAGGAGAGGAGACTACACATACCCTGCAGGGGAGGAGAGGAGACTACACATACCCTGCAGGGGAGGAGATGAGACTACACATACCCTGCAGGGAGGAGAGGAGACTACACATACCCTGCAGGGGAGGAGATGAGACTACACATACCCTGCAGGGAGGAAAGGAGATTACACATACCC
Source organism: Engystomops pustulosus (assembly GCF_040894005.1). NCBI lineage: Eukaryota > Metazoa > Chordata > Amphibia > Anura > Leptodactylidae > Engystomops > Engystomops pustulosus. Next base: position 286,836,014 of record NC_092411.1, read on the forward strand.
TGCAGGGAGGAGAGGAGACTACACATACCCTGCAGGGAGGAGAGGAGACTACACATACCCTGCAGGGGAGGAGAGGAGACTACGCATACCCTGCAGGGGAGGAAAGGAGACTACACATACCCTGCAGGGGAGGAAAGGAGACTACACATACCCTGCAGGGGAGGAAAGGAGACTACACATACCCTGCAGGGGAGGAGAGGAGACTACACATACCCTGCAGGGGAGGAGAGGAGACTACACATACCCTGCAGGGGAGGAGAGGAGACTAAAAATATCCTGCAGGGAGGAGAGGAGACTACACATACCCTGCAGGGGAGGAGAGGAGACTACACATACCCTGCAGGGGAGGAAAGGAGACTACACGTACCCTGCAGGGGAGCAGAAGAGACTACACATACCCTGCAGGGGAGGAGAGGAGACTACACATACCCTGCAGGGGAGGAGATGAAACTACACATACCCTGCAGGGGAGGAGAGGAGACTACACATACCCTGCAGGGAGGAGACTACACATACCCTGCATGGGAGGAGAGGAGACTACACATACCCTGCAGGGAGGAGACTACACATACCCTGCAGGGGAGGAGAGGAGACTACACATACCCTGCATGGGAGGAGAGGAGACTACACATACCCTGCAGGGGAGGAGAGGAGACTAAAAATATCCTGCAGGGAGGAGAGGAGACTACACATACCCTGCAGGGGAGGAGAGGAGACTACACATACCCTGCAGGGGAGGAGAGGAAACTACAAATACCCTGCAGGGGAGGAGAGGAAACTACACATACCCTGCAGGGAGGAGAGGAGACTACACATACCCTGCAGGGGAGGAGAGGAGACTACACATACCCTGCAGGGAGGAGAGGAGACTACACATACCCTGCAGGGGAGGAGAGGAGACTACACATACCCTGCAGGGGAGGAGAGGAGACTACACATACCCTGCAGGGGAGGAGAGGAGACTACACATACCCTGCAGGGGAGGAGAGGAGACTACACATACCCTGCAGGGGAGGAGATGAAACTACACATACCCTGCAGGGGAGGAGAGGAGACTACACATACCCTGCAGGGGAGGAGAGGAGACTACACATACCCTGCAGGGGAGCAGAAGAGACTACACATACCCTGCAGGGGAGGAGAGGAGACTACACATACCCTGCAGGGGAGGAGAGGAGACTACACATACCCTGCAGGGGAGGAGAGGAGACTACACATACCCTGCAGGGGAGGAGAGGAGACTACACATACCCTGCAAGAAATAGAGGAGACTACACATACCCTGCAGGGTAGGAGAGGAGACTACACATACCCTGCAAGAAATAGAGGAGACTACACATACCCTGCAGGGAGGAGAGGAAACTACACATACCCTGCAGGGGAGGAGAGGAGACTACACATACCCTGCAAGAAATAGAGGAGACTACACATACCCTGCAGGGGAGGAGAGGAGACTACACATACCCTGCAAGAAATAGAGGAGACTACACATACCCTGCAGGGAGGAGAGGAAACTACACATACCCTGCAGGGGAGGAGAGGAGACTACACATACCCTGCAGGGGAGGAGAGGAGACTACACATACCCTGCAGAGGAGGAGAGGAGACTACACATACCCTGCAGGGGAGGAGAGGAGACTACACATACCCTGCAGGGGAGGAGAGGAGACTACACATACCCTGCAGGGGAGGAGAGGAGACTACACATACCCTGCAGGGGAGGAGATGAGACTACACATACCCTGCAGGGGAGGAGAGGAGACTACACATACCCTGCAGGGAGGAGAGGAGACTACACATACCCTGCAGGGAGGAGAGGAGACTACACATACCCTGCAGGGGAGGAGAGGGGACTACACATACCCTGCAGGGGAGCAGAGGAGACTACACATATCATGCTGGGAGGAGAGGAGACTACACATACCCTGCAGGGGATGAGATGTATACAGCCCCCCCCCCCCCAGCAATCTCTTTATGCAGCTCCCCACTAATCACTATATACAGCTTCCCCAGCAACCACTATATACAGCTTCCCCAGCAACCACTATATACAGCTCCCCCAGCTATCACTATATACAGCTCCCCAGCTATCACTATATACAGCTCCCCCAGCAACCACTATATACAGCTCCCCCAGCAATCACTGTATACAGCTCCCAGATATCACTATATACAGCTCCCTCAGGAACCACTACATACAGCTCCCCCAGCAACTACTATGCACAGCCCCCCAGCAATCACTTACAGTTCCCCTATTAATCACTATATACAGCTCCTCAGCTATCACTATATACAGCCCCCAGTAATCACTTTGTACAGCTTCCCCAGCAATGTCTATATACAGCCCCCAGTTATCACTATATGCTGCTCCCCGGCAATCAATATATACAGCTCCCCAGCAATCACTTTATACAGCTCCCCAGCAATGACAATATACAGCCCCCTAGGAATCACTTTATACAGCCCCCATTAATCACTATATACAGCTCCCAGTAATCACTATATACAGCTCCCAGTAATCACTATATACAGCCCCCAGTTATCACTATATACTGCTCCACAGCAATCAATATATACAGCTCCCAGTAATCACTATATACAGCTCCCCCAGAAATCACCGTATACAGCTCCCCCGGCAATCATTATATACAGCCCCCAGTAATCACTACAAACAGCTCCCTCAACAATTACTATATACAGCCCCCAGCAATCACTACAAACAGCTCCCTCAACAATTACTATATACAGCTCCCCCAGCAATCATTGTATACAGTCCCCCTCTAATAACCATATACAGCCCCCCAGTAATCACTATGTACAGCCCCCCAGCAATAACTATATACAGCCCCCCCAACATTACCTATATACCATCCCACAGAATTCACTACATACAGCCCCCTATAATAACTTTATACAGCCCCTATAACAACTATATACAGTCCTCCTATAACTATTTATAGCCCCCGCTAACTAAATACAGCCCCCGCTAACTATATACAGTCCCCTATAATCACTATATACAGTCCCCCTTTAACTATATAAAGCCACCTATAATTACTATATACAGTCTCCCTATAATAACTATATACAGCCCCTATAATAACTATATACAGCCCCCCATAATAAATATATCCAGTCCAAGGTAAAATAATAAAATTGTTCTCACCTTCTATCGTTCCCGCAATGTGCACTGTCCTCATCTTCCCTTGCGGTGTCAGGGTGGATATCAGAGGTTACCAAGAAGGTGGCACCCTGCTGCAGGCGACACTTCACCTATGGCAGAAAAGGGAACTTATTGTTCTTTCGCTCTGCCATAGACTGTATTCAGGGCTGATCCATTGGGTATGGCCTGGAGAGCCCGGACCCAAATATTCTGTGGCATGACCACCCGAATCGCCCACATTTGGTGGGGTCCCCTTTTAGGGCAAAGTGGTGGGGGCCCCGGGGCACGCACCTTGGGCGCCCAATCTATGATCCGGCCCTGACACATACCCTGCAGGGGAGAAGAGCAGAGTATGTTGAAGGCAGAAGAGGAGGTACTGCTATTGAAGTTCTAAAAGGATTGAAAAATAAATAAAATCTTTCTACAAAACAATGTTGTATCTTTCTTTACAGTTTTTTTTTTTCCAATCAACAGTACATATTATGTAGTATGCAGAATATGTGATTGCCTTTGCCCTGTCTCCAAAGAAAGACAGAATACAGAATATGGCCCTTTATGATGTCACCATACAGAATATAGTTCATTGTGATGTCACTATACAGACTACACATCTAGAGGCTGGTGGGTCCCTAATTCTTCTTTGTACATCTAGAGGCTGGAGCTTCCTCCATTCTTCTTTGTACATCTAGAGGCTGGAGGTTCCTCCATTCTTCTTTGTACATTTAGAGCAGTGATGGCAAACCTTTTAGAGACCGAGTGCCCAAACTACAACCAAGACCCACTTATTTATCACAAAGTGCCAACACAGAAATTTAATTTGTGATTTATACTCCCTTCTCTGTCACAGTTTTCATTGATACCAGCACCTGAGGACACCAATAAAGCAGAAAATAGTCCCAGGTAGAGCTGTCACTTTAAAATAGCTCTGTGCACAGCAAGTCCTGGGCCGTCTGGGACTGCAGGAAGATACCTGGAGTCATCTCTGGTGATGGCCTGAGTGCCCACAGAAAGGGCTCTGAGTGCCACCTCTGGCACCAGTGCCATAGGTTAGCCATCACTGATCTTGAGGCTGGAGGTTCCTCCATTCTTCTTTGTACATCTAGAGGCTGGAGGTTCCTCCATTCTTCTTTGTACATCTAGAGGCTGGAGGTTCCCCACATTCTTCTTTGTACATCTAGAGGCTGGAGGTCCCCCCATTCTTCTTTGCACATCTAGAGGCTGGAGGTTCCCCCATTCTTCTTTGCACATCTAGAGGCTGGAGGTTCCCCCCATTCTTCTTTGTACATCTAGAGGCTGGAGGTTCCTCCATTCTTCTTTGTACATCTAGAGGCTGGCGGTTCCTCCATTCTTCTCTGTACATCTAGAGGCTGGAGGTCCCCCCATTCTTCTCTGTACATCTAGAGGCTGGAGGTTCCTCCATTTTTCTTTGTACATCTAGAGGCTGGAGGTTCCTCCATTCTTCTTTGTACATCTAGAGGCTGGAGGTTCCTCCATTCTTCTTTGTACATCTAGAGGCTGGAGGTTCCCCCCATTCTTCTTTGTACATCTAGAGGCTGGAGGTTCCCCCATTCTTCTTTGTACATCTAGAGGCTGGAGGTTCCCCCATTCTTCTTTGTACATCTAGAGGCTGGAGGTTCCCCCCATTCTTCTTTGTACATCTAGAGGCTGGAGGTTCCCCCATTCTTCTTTGTACATCTAGAGGCTAGAGGTTCCCCCCATTCTTCTTTGTACATCTAGAGGCTGGAGGTTCCTCCATTCTTCTTTGTACATCTAGAGGCTGGAGGTTCCTCCATTCTTCTTTGTACATCTAGAGGCTGGAGGTTCCCCCATTCTTCTCTGTACATCTAGAGGCTGGAGGTTTCCCCATTCTTCTTTGTACATCTAGAGGCTGGAGGTTCCCCCAATCTTCTTTGTACATCTAGAGGCTGGAGGTTCATCCATTCTTCTTTGTACATCTAGAGGCTGGAGGTTCCTCCATTCTTCTTTGTACATCTAGAGGCTGGAGGTTCCTCCATTCTTCTTTGAACATCTAGAGGCTGGAGGTTCCTCCCATTCTTCTTTGTACATCTAGGGGCTGGAGGTCCCACCATTCTTCTTTGTATATCTAGAGGCTGGAGTTTCCTCCATTCTTCTTTGTACATCTAGAGGCTGGAGGTTTCCCCATTCTTCTTTGTACATCTAGAGGCTGGAGGTTCCCCCATTCTTCTCTGTACATCTAGAGGCTGCAGGTTCCCCCCATTCTTCTTTGTACATCTAGAGGCTGGAGGTTCCTCCATTCTTCTTTGCACATCTAGAGGCTGGAGGTTCCTCCATTCTTCTTTGCACATCTAGAGGCTGGAGGTTCCTCCATTTTTCTTTGTATCAGTGCTGTAGCTCAGTGACATTGGTTGGAGAATATTTGTGAAGAATCAGTTTCTCAATGGGATTTAGGTCTGGACTATGACTGGCCATTGGATACACATAAATATGATTGGATATAAACCCTTGCATTGTAGCTGTGGTTGAATGTTTAGGGTCGTTTCCTGGATGAAGATGAACCTACCCCCAGTCCCAGGCCTTCTGAAACCTCTACCAGATTTTCCTCCAGGATAGTCCTGTACTTTGATCCACCTTCCCATCTGCTCTGAGCATCTTCTGAAGCTTGGCCTCCACTAGCATGAAGTGCCCCCCTCTGGTATCACGTGAGAATGGTGTGGTCGGGGGGATGTGCTGTGTTTCCACATAGCGTTTGGTTGTATTAGTTGTGGTCTCCTCTGAGCAGAGCTCTTCTTCCATATTCTTGCTGTGTCCCTACATAGGACAGGACTTCTTATGGCTTTCGGTAATGGTCCTTTCTTTCTTCTCTTCTATGCAGGGCACAACTAATAATTGTCCTGTAGACAGATACTCCCCCTGAGCCGTGTACAGATCCTGGGCCTCTTGTCTGGACTCACAGTAAACACTGGCGGGTGGGTGGCCACGTCTGTGATATGGTCAGAGCATTGGCTATTTTTTAAGACCAATCCCTCTAATACCACCACAGCTTTATCCCGGAGCTTTCTGCTCTGCTCTTTGGTTCTCATGATGCTGTTTGTTCACTGATGTTCTCTAATGACATAACAATATCTAATCACTAATGAGGAGGCTTCTAAAGTCAATGGGACACTGGATCACAGGAAGAGGGCATTATACTACATATGGGTGGTCATGGAGGGGACATTAGTCAGTAGGTGGTGGGTATTATACTTTGTAGCTGTATTAAGGCCGCTAGCTTCTTTGAGCTTTTCTTTTAGCTCCTACTCAGTGTTGGTGAAAGAGCGCATGCGCTATCGTATGATACAAGCTGCAGGAGGAGTGCGGCGCGGAGGCATAGGGGGGTGGGACACTGAGGTGCCACTGAGTTGTGTAGGAGTCTTTGCTACCACAGTCCGGGGAGGCTACTCCACGCCCCAGTAGCCTCTGCAAAAAATTTGCATATTAGTGAGATAAAGTTTAGATCAGGTTAGAGACATATAGTTGAGGGCTTAGACTGTTACATTAACACATAGATTCCTGATGGAAGGTTTCCTGTAATGTCTTTTCCAGATCCTACTGTCTCCTGTGTACCATGCAGGAACAATGAGGTTTATTTACCAAGGGCCCTGCGGAGCATACTTTCATCGGACATCCCGATGATTTCTATTTTGCGTCGCTGGGACAGAGATTTAAAAGGGATCTTTGGCGCACCCAATCGGGAGCGTGGCCATCGGATGATCCGATGGACTCGGACAAACCGCAGGCTTTAACTTAAAAATTGTGTTGCAAGCCATGCACTTACATACACCGGGAAGAAGAAGGTGAACTCCGGCGGACCCGAGCTGGGAAGTGACACATGCAGGATATCGGGTGCACTATCTTCATGAATCGCGTCAGGGCAGTCCGGATCAGGGATCGCACAGGGACCGGGTAAGTAAATGTGCCCCATAGTATGTTACCTTCATCATGCCAGTCCCCTATATGGTCGGGTGTCAGTAGAAGGACTACTACCCCCACCTCATGCATCTCCTTTTAAACAATAGCATTGACCTCACTAGCCCCTAATTGTGTAGAGAAGGGGCGAGGGACTGTGGGGGGGACATACTTTTAAGTTTTGAAAGTAACAAACGAGGTGATTGGTCTCTGCTTTAGGCGGTCACTAAATGGGGGGGGCAGGCTTGCTAAGCTTTGGGTGCACGTGGAGAGGCCTTTTTCCTTCTGCCCTCAGGATATATTTCTTTACAGGTTTTTTTTCTCGTCATTCCGGTTTCTGGCTGTTTCTCTTTCTTTACAGATGTCAAAGCATTGGCGGATTTTTCATATGCCCGTAGGCGAAAGGAAGGTGCCCACATGACGTCTGCCGACCAGCAACCACCATTCTGGTGAAGGGTTTTTTCTCTGAAGAAGCGAGGGGATGGGCATGATTTGTTACAACTGTTTTTGCACTTTATTATGTTTTTGTCAATTAATTAATTCATTGTTTCTCTAAAATAAATGCTGTGGCCTAACCACATACCCACAAGAATTTTACGGTGTATTGTCCTTCAATAGCGGGTTATTCGGGGGATATGGAAAGTCCCGGGTCAAGAGCCTAAATTTCTGGGGGTTAGTCTACAAGTCCCTGCAGACCTTCTCCCTTCAATAGCAAGAGGTATAGGTAATAACACCGAGCACCCACCTAAGGTCTCCTTCATCCCTATGTATGAGGAAGGCTCCCGAGGTCATGCTCTATTCTGAATGACTAGTACCCATACTCACTGGACATTATACCCATAACATTTCTCACCCAATCCAATCCATTTCAATCAGGAGGCTCCAAGGGTCATGCCTAGGCGGAGTTGCTATTTTGGCAACTAAAATATACCACATATATGCAGCCCATGTGTACTGTAGACTTGTAATCGTATTCTTGTCCTCACACTGCTGTGGTCTGAACTCTCAGCATTGAGCAGCTCCACAAACCCACCCTTCTGCCCTGAGTCACTGCTGTGATATTCAATCACAATCCTTCATCTTTTATTTAGAGTTAAATTATGGATAGCAGGGTCTCGTAAGCTGCCCCTTAATAGTATTTTCATCATCCCCACCAATGGGGGGGGGGGCATAGTATATGTTGACTAGGAACTGTGAAGTATTGTTATATATTTAATGAAAATGATTTTTATTTTATATAGTTACTAAATGCTACTACAGATGATGTCAGACTATGGATGAAGATTGATAACACTCTGCTGTGCAGTGAAAGAATGTGAGGCTCCCTGGACTGATTTACGATACTAGTTATTCCAGGGAAAGAGATGTCTTTGTTCCTGCGATTATCATATTATAATTTACTAACCAATGAACTATGGACATTACTTCTTATCTTTAGCTAACCAAGCCCAGGTCCAGCCCACTGAGGGTTTCTGTAGAAACCTTTGTGATGTGAATAAAGCAACACACATCTGCCTAGCCTTGCAGGGATTTAGATATAATACCATACGTTGTCTTGGTCTGATTTCTTCTGAGCTCAACTCTATGACATTTATCAGTTATTAGAGAACCTGAGGTTGTGTGAACAAGGACAAAACTTGACAGAACAAAGTGGTTGGTGTGATGGCAGCTAGGCCACAGGTGTCATGATATACGTCCCCCATACACTTCTATGGGCTCACGGCCCTGTACGGGAGCGGTACGGTGCAGCACACGTGCGGCACCGTACCGCTCCGTAGCCCGGGAAAAGATAGGACATGTCCTATTTTTTCCCGTGATATGGCGCTGTGTGCTGTATCTTCCTATGGAGAGGGGCGGGGGTGAGCAGCGCTCATCCCCTGCTTCTCTCCACAGCGCCGACGTATGTCCGCCGTACTACGGTACGGTGGGCATACATCGTGTGCATGTAGCTTTAGCAAAGTCTGTAAAACCAGTAACTGCAGTCCCCGAACCCCAGAGATGAGCCTATATTTATGGACTTTCTAACTCAGTTTCTGGAAGTTTCTGGGGAAACCAGCCAATCAGCACCAGCCTAACCTCAGGAAAAGCCACAAAAAATACATTTAAACATAAATACAACTCTTTAGTTGCCGCACTGAATGAAATACTTGTACTTACACTCTCTCTAGACAGTAGACGGTAGCAATGTATTAATACATGACAGCTGCCCAGATTAATAAGAGGGACATACGCTCTTAAAGGGGTGACTCAGATTTAAAGGTGCTGTGAGTTTGAAGGTGGCATGGGAGAGCTGGCAAAGCCTTCTCCAGCCAATCATTGGAAGCAGAACTTAGTAAAGGCGCATCCTGCGGGACATTACATATTCAATGGGCCAGGAAAAAATTCCCACACTGATAATGTGTGGAATATTGTCCGGGGGGAAAACCTGTGACAGATAGGAGATGACATTGTAGTGCCCCAGATTGTTGACGCATCATGGACACCTGAATAGCAAGTGGAGAAGATGATGTTCGGTATTACAGCGGATAGGCAACTAATAGGTAAGATTTGTGTGACGGAACCCTACACAAAAGGGACACTACTGAGCACTGCACCCCCTATTGGTGACCTGGTTACACCTCCATTTACATGATAGAGCCCAGAATGGCGCTTTCTGCAGGTGGTTTCTGTTCCTGTCGCTCCTCTTTACCATATAGTCGCCTTTGAATCATGTAAAACAAGTACAGAGCGTAACATGAGTCTAATATTAACCCCTTAACGTTCTGCGCCGTAGCTCTACGGCGCAGAGGTATAGGGAATGTATGAAGAGGGCTCACGGGCTGAGTCCTCTTCATACAAAGGTGGGGGTTTTTGCATATTGCAGAATAATAACCTCTCCGTTGCCGCCGGCAGAGTCGCCGGCAGCATTTAAAAGACGGCGGCGCGCGGGCGCCACCATCTTTATTACGATCGCCGCGCCCCCGAACGAAGACCCGAGGCTATCTGGCTTCTGCAGATTCGTTACAATGAGCCAGTGGCTCATTGTAATGAATGCGCTGCAAAAATGCCATATATTGCAATACGGAAGTATTTCAGTATATGGTAGGAGCAATCTGACTATCTAGGGTTAATGTACCGTAGATGGTCTAAGAAATAGTGGGAAAAAAAAGAAAAAAAAAAAAGATAATAAAATATTAAAAATTCAAATCACCCCCCTTTAGCTAGAACTGATATAAAACATAATAAACAGTAAAAACCACAGACACATTAGGTATCGCCGCGTCCCAAAATGCTCGATCTATCAAAATATAAAAAAGGTTACGGCCGGCGGTGGCCTCCGAGGCGGGAAATGGCGCCCAAATGTCCAAAATGCGACTTTTACACCTTTTTACATCACATAAAAAATGAAATAAAAAATGATCAAAATGTCACACAGACCTCAAAATGGTAGCAATGAAAACGTCGGCTCATTTCTCAAAAAATTACACCTCATACATCTCCGTGCGCCAAAGTATGAAAAAGTTATTAGCGTCAGAAGATTTTTTTTTTCTTTTTTGTACACATTTGTTTAATTTTTGAAAATGTATTAAAACACAATAAAACCTGTATAAATTTGGTATCACCGCGATCGCACCGAACCAAAGAATAAAGCTGAGGTGTTATTTTGAGTGCACAGTCAAAGTCGAAAAAACGGAGCCCACAAGAACGTGATGCACGTGCGTTTTTTTTTTTCAATTTTTCCACATTTGGAATTTTTTTTCAGCTTCGCAGTACATGGCATGTTAAAATAAATAACAATAAAGGAAATTAAAATTTGTTATGCACAAAATAAGCCCTCACACAGGTCTGTACACAGAAAAATGAAAAAGTTATGGATTTTTGAAGGTGGAGAGAAAGAAATGGGCGGAAAAACCCTGCGTCCTTAAGGGGTTAAGAGGCATAAGGGGCGCACAACAATGTCTGATGCCCTTTACCGCAATACGATGGGGATTACTCCCCACATACACTGGATGGGGTAGAGGCGCCATTTTGTGCATCTTTCGCATATGTGACCTTTATTTACACTTTAATTTTTTTTTACTCCACTTTTTTCATACATTAAGCTCTGCTTTACATTGTGTATTTTATCTTTATTGTGATTTTTTATTGTTGTGTTTTTGGGGTCAGTGTGTGTGACCCCCTGGGGCTAGGGATGAAGAGAGATGCCTCGCTGGCAAGCCACCGCTGTCATGGTAACAAGTTCTCCAATGGCAGCGTCTTTAACAAAAATCCCCTTGCATCAGACAAACCAATCACCGCGCGCTTCACATCCCCGCCCTCCAGCTACTGGCACGGTCTGTGCTGCTTCCCCTAGCTTTGCCCTCTTCCTACATGGCGGAGCGGGACTCCACTGCCGCGACGTTCTATGTCACATCTCTATGGTGCTAGCGGTACGTAGACCGGAAGTGGTCTGCAGAGACTTCTCTATGGTTCCTGGAGGAGTCCCCGGCGTCCAGCTGGAGGGAAAGTGAAGGCAACTGGAGGGGCCCCTGCGACCTGAGCGGAGACCGGGGCCACAAGGGGAGGTGCGGGCGTGCGAGGAGGGCCATATACCGGCGGGGGCAAAACCTGGGGGTAACAGGCTGGAGGAGCTCAGGGAGACAGGGGGTGTGCACAGTTTAGGGGTGCAGGGAGACACCGGGTGCATAGATTAGGGTGACAGGGGGTGCACAGGTTAGGGGTGCAGAGAGACAGGGGGTGCACAGGTTAGGGGTGCAGGGAGACAGGGGGTGCACAGTTTAGGGGTGCTGAGAGACAGGGGGTGCACAGCTTAGGGGTGCAGGGAGACAGGGGGTGCACAGCTTAGGGGTGCACAGCTTAGGGGTGCTTAGAGACAGGGGGTGCACAGCTTAGGGGTGCTTAGAGACAGGGGGTGCACAGCTTAGGGGTGCTTAGAGACAGGGGGTGCACAGCTTAGGGGTGCTGAGAGACAGGGGGTGCACAGCTTAGGGGTGCAGAGAGACAGGGGGGGTGCAAATACAAAGGCCTGCATAGAGTAATTGGAGGAGGTGCAGAGATCAGTGACCACTTTTGGGGTCCCCCCCCCTAGTATTGCACAGGATCAGGACGCCCCGGGAAGATGTGGTTCATCTACGTGCTGAGCTGGCTGTCCCTCCTCATACAGGTGGCCTTTGTCACTCTGGCCATAGGTGAGTCCTCGGTAATCGCTGCTGGTGATAAGACGCTGTGTGTTTCTGGGTTCTCTATAAATAAAGCTTTTTCTCGTTGTGAGGTTTCTGTTATGTTTTCTATGTGCTGAGATCTCTGTGGGGCGACAGACTGGCCTGCGGTTCTCTATTATACATGTAATAGGGATCCAGGGGAGCCGGCTTTTCTTAGTGTGCAGAGCCCAATGATCCAGCTCACCAAGAAGAGCCGGAATTCCCATCACTAATCTGGAGAACAAACCTTGGAGTGGAGTTGGGTGCTAAGATTGTCTCACTAGGTCAGTGGTTCTCAACCTGGGGGTCGAACAATCAAAACACAGGGGTCGCCTAAAGCCATCGGAGCCACGATTTTATAGCATTTTTTGGCACAAATACAATATTCTTGTACATGATTTGGGGTCACCGCAACATGAGGAACTGTATTGCGGGGTCACAGCATTAGAAAGGTTGAGAACCACTGCACTAGGTGGATGTCGGGCCTCAGGATGAGCGGAGGGGGATATAATTTGAGAACATTGGAGGTGGTCAGGACTCGGGGGATACATTGTTACAAATACTGTAGAGCTGCTGTGTTCCTCCTCTCTGACCCATCCATCTGGTGTTTGTGACTCCTCCCATTATTTATGGCGCTGTTCCTCCTCTTCCTCTCTGACCCGTCCGTCTTGTTCCTCTTCCCGTTGTTTTTTAGCGGTGTTCCTCTTCCTCCTCCTCTCTGACCCGTCTGTCTTGTGCCTCTTCCCGTTGTGTATAGCAGTGTTCCTCCTCTCTGACCCCTCTGTCTTGTGCCTCTTCCCGTTGTGTATAGCAGTGTTGCTCCTCTCTGACCCCTCTGTCTTGTGCCTCTTCCCGTTGTGTATAGCAGTGTCCCTCCTCTCTGACCCGTCTGTCTTGTGCCTCTTCCCGTTGTGTATAGCAGTGTCCCTCCTCTCTGACCCGTCTGTCTTGTGCCTCTTCCCGTTGTGTATAGCAGTGTTCCTCCTCTCTGACCCCTCTGTCTTGTGCCTCTTCCCGTTGTTTATAGCAGTGTTCCTCCTCTGTGACCCGTCCGTCTTGTTCCTCTTCCCGTTGTGTATAGCAGTGTTGCTCCTCTCTGACCCCTCTGTCTTGTGCCTCTTCCCGTTGTGTATAGCAGTGTCCCTCCTCTCTGACCCCTCTGTCTTGTGCCTCTTCCCGTTGTGTATAGCAGTGTTCCTCCTCTCTGACCCCTCTGTCTTGTGCCTCTTCCCGTTGTGTATAGCAGTGTTCCTCCTCTCTGACCCGTCTGTCTTGTGCCTCTTCCCGTTGTTTATAGCAGTGTTCCTCCTCTGTGACCCGTCCGTCTTGTTCCTCTTCCCGTTGTGTATAGCAGTGTTGCTCCTCTCTGACCCCTCTGTCTTGTTCCTCTTCCCGTTGTGTATAGCAGTGTTGCTCCTCTCTGACCCCTCTGTCTTGTTCCTCTTCCCGTTGTGTATAGCAGTGTTGCTCCTCTCTGACCCCTCTGTCTTGTTCCTCTTCCCGTTGTGTATAGCAGTGTTCCTCCTCTCTGACCCCTCTGTCTTGTGCCTCTTCCCGTTGTTTATAGCAGTTTTGCTCCTCTCTGACCCCTCTGTCTTGTGCCTCTTCCCGTTGTTTATAGCAGTGTTGCTCCTCTCTGACCCCTCTGTCTTGTGCCTCTTCCCGTTGTGTATAGCGGTGTCCCTCCTCTCTGACCCCTCTGTCTTGTGCCTCTTCCCGTTGTGTATAGCAGTGTTGCTCCTCTCTGACCCGTCTGTCTTGTGTGTTGCAGCGGCCGGCCTGTACTACCTGGCGGAGTTGATAGAAGAATATACTGTGGCCACCAGCAGGATCATCAAGTACATGATCTGGGTGAGTTCTTGAGGGGCGGCCGAGAGTGATAAATGTCACCTTCGTCTCCTGGACGTCCCTGGTATCTGCAGCAGAGATGTGTAAGGCATTGAGGAGCAGAGTCTGCACCTTACAAGCTTTTGGTTGTTATATAACCTGTGACGCCGTTGTCTCTGGTCTTGCAGCTCTCCACCGCGGTGCTCGTTGGCCTCTACTTGTTTGAGAAGTTCCCCCTCGTGATGATCGGCGTGGGGCTCTTCACCAATGTTGTGTACTTCGGGCTCTTGCAGACGTTCCCCTTTATCATGTTGACGTCTCCAAACTTCATCCTGTCTTGCGGTAAGTAGCGGAGGGTTCCTCGCTTTAGGTGACTTCATAGCCCCTGACCCCTCCATAGTCTCACATGTTCCTCTCCCCGACAGCTCTGGTGGTGCTGAACCATTACTTGGCTTTCCAATACTTTGCAGAAGAATATTACCCCTTCTCAGAGGTAAGTAGTCACCTGTCCTATAAACCTGTGTCCCTGTGCTCACGTCCTTCCTGTGAGCTTCTTTAGAAAGGATCTCGAAGCCAGAAGTGCAGTAAACACTGACACACTGCCCGGCACTATAAGGCCATGTGCGTATATCAGGAAAGTAGCGCAGATTTAAAGGGATTATAGAGTATTTCAAGAACCTGGGCCCCAGCAGATCATGGGTCTAAGGTTAGGCAATCCCATTCACAACCTATAGTCAGGTGAGGGAAGCAGCAAACATTTTACCCGTTAAGAAAGGAGAAGTTTAGGATCGTTCGAAGGAGCAGCAGTTACTTGTCTATGTGGGATGGAGACACCTGTTTGGCCGCTCTGCTGAGCCGAATTTACTGGATTGTGTATCCACAATAGTTCCCGAACTTACAGCATCATAATTGGTGATGATCCTGTAGGTCAAGCCAGGGTCGTGCATGGACTGTGCCCTAGGGGTCCCCGAATCTCTATGGGGTTTATGTAGCAGCTGAGGATCTGCTCGCAGGGGATTCGTCACAATCCTCTTGCAGCAGACACACGAAGCTCAGCTGCAGATTTACCACTAATCTGTCAAGGACACTGATTGCGGTAATTGGTGTAAACTCCAGGCCGCCTGTCATCATGGCCGCACATACCCACAGAAGCTCGGGGTGCGGGGCAAGGACCTCTGGAGTGGAGATGGTCCTGGAAGAAGTCAGGATTCTATGGGAAACCTAATCTTCATTAGTTACTTAGTGCTGCAGTAATCTGCTGTGATACCTATTACCATTATACTTAATGAGACTGACCACCTTTAGGAAAGTTTAATAGGGTGACCCCAATAGGGTGGGTCACATGATTCCACCGGCCAGCACAGCAGGGACTTTGGGTCCTGTTCCCTGCTAGTTGCTGTGTGCATGCCACCTCCAGCATAACCACACTCCTATGAGTGGTTGGAGGGGCATCCTGAGGACATACGCACACACCCACCACCCATAGGGGAGCGGTCATGACTGGGGTCGTGCAGACATTACTGGGCACAGACATCACAGGAACTTTGCCAGTTGATGCCTGCCGCTCCCGACGGCTTCCAGGAAGGTATAACAGTATAAGTATAATATGGATGACCCTCTTGGGGTCACCCACTTATCCTGTTAAACTTTCCTAATGGAGGCCAGCCCCTTTAAATGGGTGTTCACGCATTATAGGGAGTAAGGGGCTCCCAGTAATTACGTGTATACAGGTCCACAACCATCTCTTTAAATTGCTGCTTCAGGATCTAAACCATGAACTTGGTGTTTACACTGCCGGACATTATAAGGAAGAAACGCGGTCATCTCAGTAGTGCGGCCTCAGATCCAGTCAGAAGCTGTAGTAGTGTCCATCACATAGACAGGGCGGAGGTACAGGCACTCATATAATGTCACTGTATTTCTCTGCAGGTTCTCGCTTATTTCACCTTCTGCCTCTGGCTCATTCCCTTCGCTTTCTTTGTGTCGCTATCGGCCGGAGAGAATGTGCTTCCATCCACCGTACCACACGGAGGTAAGTCCTATAGGGGGTGACTCGCCTATATGACATTTGCCTTCAGTGTCTAATCGCTGGAGGCCTGACCTCTGGGACTCCTATGGATCCTTGATGTAGGATGCTTTAGCAGCAGCTGCCTGGCATTGGTTTGTTGACCACTAAGATCTTCTAGTGTACCACAGCTCATTCATCCAGAACATGTCCCTCGTGGTATGGAATCGGGTAGGCCGTCGCGATGCATCATGTTAGTATCTCTCCGAGTCTTTATTCTTCTCCTTGTGTCCTTCCACAGATGACGTTGTGTCTAACTATTTTACAAAGGGTAAGAGAGGGAAGCGCTCCGGGATCCTGGTCATCTTCTCCTTCATTAAGGAGGCTATCCTCCCCAGCCGGCAGAAGATGTACTGAGCAAAGCAGTTGTCGGAAGGGCACACCGACATCCGGAGAGCGGCCGCCATGCTGAGTGACACGAGTGGGCGGGAGAGGTCACGGATATAGGAGGTCGTGAAAGTTGTGATGGGTGGAGACGTAGCAGCGGACAGAAGCAGTGGACATCTCCGGACGCTTGACGTATAACTTGGCTTCTTAGAGCTGCATCCAGCAGATGAGCGCGTTAGATCTGGTTTATAGGAGACAGACAATCGCCCTGGGACATCGCCGCTTTCACGGAAGGACGAGATGTTTTTGAATTAAAAAAAAATAATAATAATAATTTAGTGCCAATAGATCAAACTCCCCTCCCCCGCTCCGATGGCTTCACTTCACTCTTCCGCTCTGCCGACGTGGAAGAAACGTGGTCCTTGTGTCTGCAGCATGGCGTCCCATGGGACTGACATTATTGTGAATTCTCTGCACTCGCCTGGTGCTGATCCTGTGAAATAAAGTCACTATTTCTTACTAATCTCGTCTTCTCATTACAGCAAATGTATTGATGTCCCCGATGGGGCGGGAGGGTTTATGGATAATCAGATGATTGTAAATGTGATTCCCAGGATTTGTTCTCAAAGTGCCGAATGTATCGCAGTACAATTGGTTTTGTCTTGTAGGTGAGATGCCGTGTAGTGAGAAACTACAACTCCCAACATTCCCCTTCCTTACTAGTTCCAGTGTTCACGAGGAGTTGCTATTCAACCATATCTGAAGTCCCAAAGGCGACTAACCATTAGGCGGGAGGAGAAGGATGGGTTGCGGAGATTCTGGGTGTAAGAAGGACAGGGGTCTTACCTACAGGCAGCCCATAAAATGGACCAACTCCAAAAATATATAATTGGCTGTTACAATTAGTTCACTGCAGGATTCGCTGAATATTTTTATGTAAACATGTAAAAAAGTGTTATTGCCGAAATAATAGATTTGTAAAAGTGCCAGAGGTGGTCAGGACGCCCCCCCCCCCCCCCCCCCCCGCTGCAAGCCGCCTCCTACCATTGGTCTGGGAACTTGGAGAGAGCACAGTCCCGCTCTCTGTGCCCCAGCTCTGACCTCCCTGGTGGCAGGAGGGGGCTAGTGGGGTGGGGGGGTAGTTTGGGAGAGGTGCTCAGGCGCCGTCAGCCTTAACACACTCGACAATCACTCATTGATTGGACTCACTCATTTTGGTCTCGGTTGCAGATAGGGTTGGGTTGAGCGCTCCTCATCCTTCCCATCTCCATAGGATCTGAGCGTCCATGCCGCATTATGGACAGGAGTAGGAACTGAATTACAATGTGCCGCGTGGTCGTCTCTGTCATCATATGGTGAGACCCAATTGACAATAGACTATGGGGGCCATTTACTTACCCAGTCCCTGCGCGAACCCCGATCCGGACGGTCCGATGAGGATGAACTCTGCCGTGATTCATGAAGATTGTGCGCCTGATATCCTGCATGTGTCGCTATCCTGCCCAGGTCCTCCGGAGTTCACCATCTTCTTCCTGGTGCATGTAAGTGCTTGGGTTGCATCACAATTTCAAAGTTAAATCCCGCGCTCAGTCTGAATCATCATCCGAATCAATCATCTGATGGCACGACCCCCCAGATTTGTGTTGCATGACGCCCCAAATTCTCATGGCGTGCGACAAAATCCTCTTCTAAATGTGGCGCAAAACGGAAATCGTCGGAATATCCAACTAAGGCGCGCCCACATGACTCTTAGTAAATAAGCCCTATTGTGTGTGGCAAACTTACATCCCGGAATATGAGATCGTATGGTGGTGTGCATGAGGCCTAACCAGGAGAGT
Organism: Engystomops pustulosus; assembly: GCF_040894005.1. Lineage (NCBI taxonomy): Eukaryota > Metazoa > Chordata > Amphibia > Anura > Leptodactylidae > Engystomops > Engystomops pustulosus. The sequence continues at coordinate 286,854,341 of NC_092411.1, forward strand.
AAACTAATACCAGACGGAAAGAATCTAATTATAGCCAACTTTTACTTGTCCAATTGGTCAGAATTTGAAGTCGTTATGAATAACGGCCATTATCTGACCGGCGTAATCCATGTAAGACGCTCCATTTCATAGATGACGGCTTTACGTGCAGCAGATTGACATTAGCATTAATGACTGTGATTATCGATGAGGGATTCTCCAGGAGAGTGATCTTCTTAGAGACTAAGCTGCCTGTAAACTTTTAACCTTTTACCTTCGATTTACCCCCAACTAACGGGATCTTCCTGCCAGTCATCGTTTTCTGGGACATAATATAAAATTAACTCTTTTTTTTTTTTTTTCTATAAACAAAAATATATTTCTCAGTAATACAAAATGTGAAAATGAGAATGTGACAACCTACTGGATAATAAAACCTACCTGGACTCCTATTTGCTTTCCATTAAAGGAAACCTACCTCTCGGAATATAATATGTGAGGTATTCGTGAATTGTGTGGGAGAGGGGGATTTGTGTCCTTAATACAGAATAATACGGCAGCAATGAGGAGGTGATATCTGACAGGTCAGGGGGTAAGGCTGGGTTTGGTGAGGTATTTCCAGAAAGAGAGGAACTTGGGAGAAAAGTCTAAAACTAGGAGAATGCAATAAATTCACAATGGATGTAAAAGTTACTAAAAGAATAAAAGGGCTATCAATATATGGCTACATTCACACAACGTGTTGCCCGGCGTTCCCCCTGTCTCTCCTTAGCGATGTATGGCACACAGAGCCGGAATTCTGGGGAAAGGTAGGACATGTTCTATCTTTCTCCTGGCTAAAGGACGGTGAATGTAGCATTACCCGGACATTGCCATCATCAGGTCCTGAGGCGTCCCACAAATACCCAATCAGTATAACATCAGTCACTAGCTAGCTCTTAATTCTCTCATCTCTACCGCTAGGTGATAGGACGGAAGTTTTATACCCTATGTCTGCGTCACCAAACTATATGGAAAAACATATGTATGCCCATGTTTTCTCTCATTATTCGCCTAATGGTATAGTTTCCCAGGAAAGTGGCCAATTTCCATTGGAAAGCATCCCAGGAGATATCAAACTTAACGAGGATAAGCTATGTTGATTTGGGCTCATTCACAGTTGACTCCATTTTTGGTTTTCCATTACAAATAGTGTATTTTTTCATAGTATGCATATGTCTGTTTATTTTAGGGCACCCTTTTTGTATGATAAACCCTTTTCTTTGTAAGCAAATTTTTTTAAAAAACTTCACTTTAACCTCTCAACGCTCAGCGTCCGATATATCGGACGCTGAGCTCAGTGACTTAGCGCTCAGCGTCCGATATATCGGACGCTGAGCCAATGCCGGTTCAGCTCAAGATTTGAGCCGAACCGGCATCGGGAAACACGGGGTGCCGGCTGTGACTGATAGCCGGCACCCCAGTGTAACACCCGCGATCGGAGTTGTCTCTGATCGCGGGTGATTAACCCGTTAAATGCCGCGGTCATCGCGACCGCGGCATCTAACATGCATCTGGGGTGTCTTTCCCCCACGATCGGCCCCCCCGAATCATTTTCGGGGGGCACCGATCATTGCTACGGTATCACTGGGGTCCGATCTGGACCCCAGTGTTACCTGCAGGAACTGCCGGTAAGATGGCGTCTGTGACGTCATCTTACTGGCAGAGTGCCAGCCTATGCAAGTGCATAGGCTGACACTGATAATGCCCTGCAATACATAAGTATTGCAGGGTATTATTATGAACAAGCAATCAGATGATTGCTTGTTCATTTCCCATGGTGGAAAAAGTGAAAAAGTAAAAAAAAAAAATATTCAATAAAAAAATAAAGTAATAAATCACCAAAAATGCCCAAAAGCCCCAAAACATATAAAGAGACATATAGCTAAAAAAAAAGTCTAAATCATGAAAAAAACCCCACATATATAGTATCACCGCGTCCGTAACAACCCGTAGAATAAAAGTAAATCATTATTGAACCCGCACGATGAACGCCGTAAAAGAAAACTGTTATAAACCCTCCAAAAATTATGATTTTTACCTATTCAATCCCACAAAAAATGCTATAAAAAGTGATCAAAAAAACATATGTACTCTAGAATGATACTGCTGCAAAGTACAATGTGTCCCGCAAAAAACAAGCCATCAACCAGCTCCGTAGCCAAAAACGTAACAAAGTTATGCCACTTGGAAGATGGCAATACAAAAATGATAGATTTTTCCCCACAATAGGGTTTTATTTTACAAATTTAGTAAAACGCAAGAAAATATATTCATGTCTGGTCCCCGTTATCGTATCGACCCATAGAAGGAAGATAACATGATTATTAGTCTATACGGTGAACACCACAAAAAAAAAAAGTAAAAAAACCAGTAGAGGATTGATGCTTTTCTATTCCTGCTCTCAAAAAGAAGTTCCTAAATTTTCAACAATAGGTGATACCAACCCCAAAATGGCAACACTGGAAAAAGCATCTCGGCCCGCAAAAAAAATGCCATCACATGGCCCTAATAGCGCAAAAACGAAAATTTTATAGCCTTCAAAAGAGGCCAATGAGGAAAGTAAAATCCTGGCAGCTGCAGGGCGCTCCTTCCCTTCTGCGCCTCGCTGTGCCCCCATAAAACAAGTCACGGCCACATGTGGGGGGTCGCTGCACTCGGGAGAAATTGTAGAACAAATTGTATGATGGGTTTTGTATTTTTATCTTTTGGAAATGTGTAAATTTTAGGGCTAAATGAACGTATAACCGGCACAATTTGACTATTCTAAATTTCGCCTCCATTTTGATGTAATTACTATGAAGATCTCAAGGGGTTAACAATCTTCGTAAAATCTGTTTCTGATAGCTTGAGGGGTGCAGATGTGAAAATGGGTTGGTTATATGAGGGGTTTTGATGCTAAATATGTAAATTTTCATTCAAAACTGTATTTATCCCCAAAATAGTCAATTCTGAAAATCCGGAAAAACGCTATTCGATTTGTAAGCCGCGTGACATCAAAATAAATTATCCAGACATTTCAAAAATGGTGAAAATGTAAAGTAGACATATGAGAAATGTTATTCAGCAATTTATTTAGGTGGTACATCTATCTGCCTGAAAACGCGATGATTTCAAATTTCAAAATGGCAAATTTTTCAGAAAATTCATCATATTTTCTTTTTTTTTTGTAAATAAACGCAAAACTTATCAGCCAAAATTTACCACTAAAATGAAGTACAACATGTGGGTAAAAAACAATCTCAGAATCGTTTTGATAAGTAACAGTGTTCAAAAGTTATAACCATATAAAGCGACGCATGTCAGAATCCAAAAAATGGGACTGAGCCTTAAGCTGTAAAATGGCTGCGTCCTTAAGGGGTTAATAAGAACCTTCTTGTGTTCTAACGATTCCCTGAACTCAGAAGAGAAGATACAAAAATTGATTCCTTAACCTAATGGGGGAGATTTATCAAGCAGTCTGAAAGTCAGAATATTTCCAATTGCCCATGGCAACCAATCACAGCTTCCCTTTAAAATATTCATGAGCACTGGTGAAATGAAAGCTGAGCTGTGATTGGTTGCCGTGGGCAACTGGAAATATTCTGACTTTCAGACTGCTTGATAAATCTGCCCCAATGTGTATGGTGTATTTGGGCTTAGTCTCAGCAGCCTAAAGCCACTTTGGTTTTGGAGTCTGGAGAGCTGTTAGAGGACGTTCACGTGTGACCCAGTAGGCTCCGTTCCTGAACCTAAGCCTGTTATCCTGACAGAGTAACAGAAACAAGTGTATCACAGTGAGCTATAGTTTTTCTGTATGTCCGGTAGCAGCGGAAACAGCATTGAAGAGCTCCAATTCAGATCAATTTCAATTACAGAAACCACTTAGGACAGCCATGTTCAGCTGAATCTGGTTGACGTTGGGGGTAGCACCATATTCAATCTCGGCAACATATGCCCAACCTAGGAAGATACTTGTAAATATTTAGCTGGAATTTTAGAGTGACTCAAGGTAACAACTTAGATTTGTGAGCTAAAGTCACAAATATTAGGAGATATTACGTTTTGGTCAAGTGCTTTACTTCTCATATGTCTACGACAAGTGGCCGGTAAGTTACAATCTATTTCACGAGACCAGCCGTCAGGTGTGCCGTCGCTCCATGAGTCTTCTTAAACTTCGAGTCAAGGTTTCGTCTTAGGTGAAAAGAGATTTCTGAAGCCGGTTTCTGGGACTCGATAGGCTGTTGCTTTCTTGGAACATCAAAAACATGAGTGGCCTTAAAATCTCTTGGCTTCTGGATCCGGTCTTGTGGACCTCTGCTGGGGAACAAGTTCCTTTCAATGACTCTGTATGGCAGGCCGGGGAGAAAGAAGACTTGACCGTGTTCGGTTTGGATTTGGAGTTGTCCCTGTTCATCTTTAATGAGCAAAACTTTAGAATTTATGTCCTTTTTGGTGACATCATCTGAGTATTTACCCTGCCAGAGCGCAGGGACCCGGTCAATAGATAAGGCTGGTGGCATATAGGGGTTGGTGCTTGTGTTCCAAATTGTGTTCTCAGATGCCGGCCTACTTTCATCGTGTACTTCTTGTATTGAACTTTTTGGTGATTGCACTATACTTCTTTCCTTTCCATTTTTTCCTGTTTTCACCTTTTGCTCGGCTCCTTTACAGTAACTCTTTTCAGCTGTTTTAGACTTTGGCAAAGTTTCCATTTTAAGGATAGTTTTCTTCAACTTGTCTGCCAGATCCTTAGTCCTGGTTGAATTGGAAGATGGAATCTGATGAAAGAAAACATGAGAAAGAAAACGTGACTTCAAGGGCGAGGTGTCTGCTGCTAAAGCAAATAAAATGATGGGATGTATGAAGAGAGGAATAAATTCTCATGATAAGGACATAGTTTTGCATTTATACTAATCCCTGGTAAGACCACACATGGAATATTATGGACACTTTTGCGCACCAGTATATAAAAAGGACATAGTAGAACTGGAACGGGTGCAGAGGAGGGCAATCAAAATTACAGAATTAGAGATAGATTACAAATTTTGGAGCTGTTTTCATTAAAAATAGATGACTGAGGGGAGACCCCATTACAAGGTACAAATACCTGAACGGACAGTACAAGGATCTCTACAAAGATCTTTTTAAACCTAGGGCTGTGACCAGTATAAGGAGGCATCTTCTACCACTAGAGGAGAGGCAATTCTACCATCACCATAGACAGGGGACATCCTCTACACCTAGAGGAAAGGCAGCTCTACCATCACCATAGACAGGGGGCATCCTCTACACCTAGAGGAAAGGCAGCTCTACCATCACCATAGACAGGGGGCATCCTCTACACCTAGAGGAGAGGAGGTTCTACCATCACCATAGACAGGGGACATCCTCTATACCTAGAGGAGAGGAGGTTCTACCATCACCATAGACAGGGGGCATCCTCTACACCTAGAGGAGAGGAGGTTCTACCATCACCATAGACAGGGGGCATCCTCTACACCTAGAGGAGAGGAGGTTCTACCATCACCATAGACAGGGGGCATCCTCTACACCTAGAGGAGAGGCGGTTCTACCATCACCATAGACAGGGGGCATCCTCTACACCTAGAGTAGAGGAGGTTCTACCATCACCATAGACAGGGGGCGTCCTCTACACCTAGAGGAGAGGAGGTTCTACCATCACCATAGACAGGGGGCATCCTCTACACCTAGAGGAGAGGAGGTTCTACCATCACCATAGACATGGGGCATCCTCTACACCTAGAGGAGAGGAGGATCTACCATCACCATAGACAGGGGACATCCTCTACACCTAGAGGAGAGGCAGTTCTACCATCACCATAGACAGGGGGCATCCTCTACACCTAGAGGAGAGGAGGTTCTACCATCACCATAGACAGGGGGCATCCTCTACACCTAGAGGAGAGGAGGTTCTATCATCACCATAGACAGGGGGCATCCTCTACACCTAGAGGAGAGGAGGTTCTACCATCACCATAGACAGGGGACATCCTCTACACAAAGAGGAGAGGAGGTTCTACCATCACCATAGACAGGGGGCATCCTCTACACCTAGAGAAGAGGAGGTTCTACCATCACCATAGACAGGGAGCATCCTCTACACCTAGAGGAGAGGAGATTCTACCATCACCATAGACAGGGGACATCCTCTACACCTAGAGGAGAGGAGGTTCTATCATCACCATAGACAGGGGGTATCCTCTACACCTAGAGGAGAGGAGGTTCTACCATCACCATAGACAGGGGGCATCCTCTACACCTAGAGGAGAGGAGGTTCTATCATCACCATAGACAGGGGGTATCCTCTACACCTAGAGGAGAGGAGGTTCTACCATCACCATAGACAGGGTGCATCCTCTACACCTAGAGGAGAGGCGGCTCTACCATCACCATAGACAGGGGTCATCCTCTACACCTAGAGAAGAGGTGGTTCTACCATCACCATAGACAGGGCGCATCCTCTACACCTACAGGAGAGGAGGTTCTACCATCACCATAGACAGGGGGTATCCTCTACACCTAGAGGAGAGGAGGTTCTACCATCACCATAGACAGGGGGCATCCTCTACACCTAGAGGAGAGGAGGTTCTACCATCACCATAGACAGGGGGCATCCTCTACACCTAGAGAAGGTTCTACCATCACCCTAGACAGGGGGCATCCTCTACACCTAGAAGAGAGGCAGTTCTACCATCACCATAGACAGGCGACATCCTCCACACCTAGATGAGAGGAGGTTCTACCATCACCATAGAAAGGGGGCATCTTCGAAACTTAGAGGAGAGGAGGTTCTACCATCACCATAGAAAGGGGGCATCTTCTAAACTTAGAGGAGAGGAGGTTCTACCATTACCATAGACAGGGGGCATCCTCTACACCTAGAGGAGAGGAGGTTCTACCATCACCATAGACAGGGGGCATCCTCTACACCTAGAGGAGGGGCAGTTCAACCATCACCATAGACAGGGGACATCCTCAACACCTAGAGGAGAGGAGGTTCTACCATCACCATAGACAGGGGGCATCCTCTACACCTAGAGGAGAGGAGGTTCTACCATCACCATAGACAGGGGGCATCCTCTACACCTAGAGGAGAGGTGGTTCTACAATCACCATAGACAGGGGGCATCCTCTACACCTAGAGGAGAGGTGGTTCTACAATCACCATAGACAGGGGACATCCTCTACACCTAGAGGAGAGGAGATTCTACCATCACCATAGACAGGGGACATCTTCTAAACTTAGAGGAGAGGAGGTTCTAGCATCAACATAGACAGGGGGCATCCTCTACACCTAGAGGAGAGGAGGTTCTACCATCATCATAGACAGGGGGCATCCTCTACACCTAGAGGAGAGGAGGTTCAACCATTACCATAGACAGGGGGCATCCTCTACACCTAGAAGGGAGGAGGTTCTACCATCATCATAGACAGGGGGCATGCTCTACACCTAGAGGAGAGGTGGTTCTACCATCACCATAGACAGGGGGCATCCTCTACACCTAGAGGAGAGGAGGTTCTACCATCACCATAGACAGGGGACATCCTCTACACCTAGAGGGGAGGAGGTTCTACCATCACCATAGACAGGGGACATCCTCTACACCTAGAGGGGAGGAGGTTCTTCCATCACCATAGACAGGGGGCATCCTCTACATCTAGAGCAGAGGTGGTTTTACCATCACCATAGACAGGGGACATCCTCTACACCTAGAGGAGAGGAGGCTCTACCATCACCATAGACAGGGGACATCCTCTACACCTAGAGTAGAGGAGGTTCTACCATCAGCATAGACAGGGGACATTCTCTATACCTAGAGTAGAGGAGGTTTTACCATCACCATAGACAGGGGACATCCTCTATACCTAGAGGAGAGGAGGTTCTACCATCACCATAGACAGGGGGCATTCTCTACACCTAGAGGAGAGGAGGTTCTACCATCACCATAGACAGGGGGCATCCTCTACACCTAGAGGAGAGGAGATTCTATCATCACCATAGACAGGAGGCATCCTCTACATCTAGAGGAGAGGCGGTTCTACCATCACCATAGACAGGGGGCATACTCTAGTCCTAGAGGAGAGGAGGTTCCACCATCACCATAGACAGAGGGCATCCTCTACATCTAGGGGAGAGGAGGTTCTACCATCACCATAGACAGGGGGCATCCTCTACACCTAGAGGAGAGGAGATTCTATCATCACTATAGACAGGGGCATCCTCTACACCAAGAGGAGAGGAGGTTCTACCATCACCATAGACAGGGGACATCCTCTACACCTAGAGGAGAGGAGGTTCTACCATCACCATAGACAGGGGGCATCCTCTACACCTAGAGGAGAGGAGGTTCTATCATCACCATAGACAGGGGGCATCCTCTACACCTAGAGGAGAGACGGTTCTACCATCACCATAGACAGGGGGCGTCCTCTACACCCAGAGGAGAGGAGGTTCTACCATCACCACAGACAGTAGGCATTCTCTACACCTAGAGGAGAGGAGATTCTACAATCACCATAGACAGGGGGCATCCTCTACACCTAGAGGAGAGGAGGTTCAACCATTACAATAGATAGGGGGCATCCTCTACACCTAGAGGGGAGGAGGTTCTACCATCATCATTGACAGGGGGCATGCTCTACACCTAGAGGAGAGGTGGTTCTACCATCACCATAGACAGGGGGCATCCTCTACACCTAGAGGAGAGGAGGTTCTACCATCACCATAGACAGGGGACATCCTCTACACCTAGAGGGGAGGAGGTTCTACCATCACCATAGACAGGGGACATCCTCTACACCTAGAGGGGAGGAGGTTCTTCCATCACCATAGACAGGGGGCATCCTCTACATCTAGAGCAGAGGTGGTTTTACCATCACCATAGACAGGGGACACCCTCTACACCTAGAGGAGAGGAGACTCTACCATCACCATAGACAGGGGACATCCTCTACACCTAGAGTAGAGGAGGTTCTACCATCAGCATAGACAGGGGACATTCTCTATACCTAGAGTAGAGGAGGTTTTACCATCACCATAGACAGGGGACATCCTCTATACCTAGAGTAGAGGAGGTTCTACCATCACCATAGACAGGGGGCATCCTCTACACCTAGAGGAGAGGAGATTCTATCATCACCATAGACAGGAGGCATCCTCTACATCTAGAGGAGAGGCGGTTCTACCATCACCATAGACAGGGGGCATCCTCTACATCTAGGGGAGAGGAGGTTCTACCATCACCATAGACAGGGGGCATCCTCTACACCTAGAGGAGAGCAGATTCTATCATCACCATAGACAGGGGCATCCTCTACACCAAGAGGAGAGGAGGTTCTACCATCACCATAGACAGGGGACATCTTCTACACCTAGAGGAGAGGAGGTTCTACCATCACCATAGACAGGGGGCATCCTCTACACCTAGAGGAGAGGAGGTTCTACCATCACCATAGACAGGGGGCATCCTCTACACCTAGAGGAGAGGAGGTTCTATCATCACCATAGACAGGGGGCATCCTCTACACCTAGAGGAGAGACGGTTCTACCATCACCATAGACAGGGGGCATCCTCTACACCCAGAGGAGAGGAGGTTCTACCATCACCATAGACAGGGGGCATCATCTACACCTAGAGGAGAGGAGGCTCTACCATCACCATAGACAGGGGGCATCCTCTACACCTAGAGGAGAGGAGGTTTTATCATCACCATAGACAGGGGGCATCCTCTACACCTAGAGGAGAGGCGGTTCTACCATCACCATAGACAGGGGACATCCTCTACACCTAGAGGAGAGGAGGTTCTACCATCACAATAGACAGGGGCATCCTCTACACCTAGAGGAGAGGCGGTTCTACCATCACCATAGACAGGGGACATCCTCTACACCTAGAGGAGAGGAGGTTCTACCATCACCATAGACAGGGGACATCCTCTACACCTAGATGAGAGGAGGTTCTACCATCACCATAGACAGGGGCATCCTCTACACCTAGAGGAGAGGAGGTTCTATCACCACCATAGACAGGGGGCATCCTCTACACCTAGAGTAGAGGAGGTTCTACCATCACCATAGACAGGGGGCATCCTCTACACCTAGAGGAGAGAAGGTTCTACCATCACCATAGACAGGGGGCATCCTCTATACCTAGAGTAGAGGAGGTTCTACCATCACCATAGACAGGGGACATCCTCTACACCTATAGTCATTCAATATGCCCAATCCTTCTTTAGTCGTAGGTCCTAGATGAGACACAGGTAGGTGCCTGCAATGGACAGTAGAGGATAGCCATGGCTGGAAGAGTATCAAGGAGCATCTCACCTGTGTCCTCAGCTGTGAAGCCTCCTTCTCTGTGTCCTCAATGTCTTGTCTAATCTTCTCCATCCTCCTCAGCCTCTGAGCATCATCCTCCTTGTCCTTCTTCCACATAGCGCTCTGGAGGAGCCTGCGGAGAGAAGGGTGGCTATCGTGTGTGATACTATCCAGTGTATCTAAGCCCATTAGCTCTGTCCACATTTGTAGAGTATTGGAGCTGCTGCATGTGACTATGGTTGAGTGGATTCTCCTGTACGTACACTGACCTGGCAGAGGAGCGGTGGCAGCAGAGGTGACACAGGTCGATGGGCTTGTTGCCCTCAAAGTCTGTGGCATAAACATCAGCTCCAGCTTCCACTAGCACTGCTATACAGTCACGCAGACCCTCCATGGCGGCCCGGTGCAGGGGGGTGGTGAGGTTCTTACTTCTTCTATAATGGAAAATGGATCAGTGAATGAAAGCCTCAACACACACACCTCAGCTTCTGCAGGACCTCATCACACACATTATAACCTAATTATACACACCTCAGCTTCTGCAGAACCTCATTATACACACCTCAGCTTCTGCAGAACCTCATTATACACACCTCAGATTCTGCAGGACCTCATTATACACACCTCAGCTTCTGCAGAACCTCATTATACACACCTCAGCTTCTGCAGAACCTCATTATACACACCTCAGATTCTGCAGGACCTCATTATACACACCTCAGCTTCTGCCAAAGCTCACCATACACACCTCAGCTTCTGCAGAACCTCATTGTGCACACCTCAGCTTCTGCAGGACCTCATCACACACATCGCAGCTTCTGCCGAACCTAATTATACACACCTCAGCTTCTGCAGAACCTCATTATACACACCTCAGCTTCTGCAGAACCTCATTATACACACCTCAGCTGCTGCAGAACCTCATTGTACACACCTCAGCTGCATCAGAGCCTCATCATACACACCTCAGCTTCTGCCGAACCTCATTATACACTCCTCAGCTGCTGCAGGACCTCATCACACACACCTCAGCTTCTGCAGAACCTCATTATACACACCTCAGCTTCTGCAGAACCTAATTATACACACCTCAGCTTCTGCAGAACCTCATTATACACACCTCAGCTTCTGCAGAACCTCATTATACACACCTCAGCTGCTGCAGAACCTCATTGTACACACCTCAGCTGCATCAGAGCCTCATCATACACACCTCAGCTTCTGCCGAACCTCATTATACACTCCTCAGCTGCTGCAGAACCTCATCACACACACCTCAGCTTCTGCAGAACCTCAACACACACACCTCAGCTTCTGCAGAACCTCAACACACACACCTCAGCTTCTGCCAAAGCTCACCATACACACCTCAGCTTCTGCAGAACCTCATTGTACACTCCTCAGCTGCTGCAGAGCCTCATCATACACACCTCACATGCTGCTGAAGAACATCATAATACACACCTCAGCTGCAGCAGTACTTCATAATTCACACCTCAGCCACTGCAGAACCTCATCATACACACCTCATATACTGCAGAACCTCATAATACACACCTCAGCTTCTGTAGAGCTTCATCATTCACACCTCAGCTGCTGCAGGACCTCATCACACACACCTCAGCTGCTGCAGAGCCTCATCATACACACCTCAGCTGCTACAAAATGCCATAATACACCATTTAGATGCAGCAGAACCCCATATTACAGAGCTCCGCTGCAACAGAACGACATAATACACAACTTAGCTGCTGCAGAACCTCATAATACATAACTAAGCTCCAAGATAATCTCTTCATTGCTTATATGGTAATTGGTTACCCCTTGGTTACACCTCTTGCAGGACACACCCATCTCTGATGACCCTTCCTGCATACAGTAGCACCTGAATGGTCACTTTTATGGGACATCTCTTTATTTTGGTGGTCTCCATCACAATCGATGTGGTGACTCACACGTTGACGTCTGCCCCTCTCTGCAGCAGATATCGTAGACATGGCATGGTCCGGCGCCCAGTCTTCTGGTTCAGCACCAGGTGCAGCGCTCTCCATCCGTAAGAACTGGGCGTATCCACATCCATGCCGCAGTCTTCCAGCAGCACTCGGAGGCACTGGAGGCGGCAGTGTATGGCCGCCATGTGCAACGCGCTAAAACCCTGCCGGAAAAATACAGTCACCCATCAGAGAGATTGTAAGCTCATTGTCATAGGCGAGATGTCTGAGGACCACCGATCCTGCATTTCTCCATCCTGCGCTACTCTAGTACTTGTCCCTTGTATTCACTTGAATGGAGAGTTAGGCTTCCTGCAGGGGGGGGGGCTGATATTAACATAGGGGTGTGGACTAAGGTGTAACTATATCTAGAGTGTCTGGTCTCAGGTCTAAATATATTTAGGAGCTCGGTCTGATTCAGAGCTCATATTAATATATGGGTCTGGCCAAGGGTCTGGATTTATTTTATGGGGGTCTGGTCATGGGTCATAGGGGCATGATATTAACCTAGGGACCTGGAGTTCTATATTTTGGGGTGTGGACTGGGGTGTGAATATATCTAGGGTGTCTGGTCTCAGGTCTAAATATATTTAGGAGCATGGTGTGGGGTTTGAATCAAGAAATTATTCTGGCCCTGGGTCTAAATATATTTAGGAGCTCGGTCTGATTCAGAGTTCATATTAATATATGGGTCTGGCCAAGGGTCTTGATTTATTTGGGGGTCTGATCTTGGGTCATAGGGGTGTGATATTAATATAGGGGTGTGATTTGGGTCTGTTATTTATATAGGGGTCTGATGTTTGGCACTAATAACTATGTAGGAGTATGATGTTTATATAAGGGTATGGTCTGGAATCTGAATATCTTTAAGGGGTACAGTGCTGGTTTTATTATAGGGGTAAACAGTCTCACCCTTTAATATAAACCACACCCCTTGATAGTGCCACTCCCACTTTTGCCACCCCATCACTCTAATATGATCAGGCTCTCCATAGTCTGAGTATAATCCCAGTCAGAGGTGGTGCAGTGACGGGCTCCATATGGTAGAAATTAACCAAAAGCCCATTAATTCTGCCCCTGGCGCCTCGTTACCGCCCCTTCTCTATGTAAATGTGACATATTTACTCCAATCATATAATGTAACAGGGACAGATGGCCACAGATTACCGGCCCGTAGGGGATTAACTAAGCTTTACTATATTCAATCCCCAGCATTGTTGTCTGGTGGTAGCAGAGCCGGACCTGCCCTTTATGTGATGATTTAGGCAGAAGAGCTGACACTTACGTATCCGTCTGCCTTGGCCTGAGAGTTGGCCGCCTTCATCCCAAGCCGTAGCCACTCCACGTTGCCGATGGAGGCCGCCATTAGCTGGTCTCTTACCACATTCTTCTCCTCTCCTGGGATCTCCTGGGGTTCATGGACTTGGGGGGTCACTTGGGTGTTTCTATAATATATGGGAATGGTTATGTGATATATTAGATACAAAAGACCCCCAAAGTCTGCTTCTGAGGGTCCGGAACCATCTGTGATGGCATGGTTTTGCTAAGGAACAGTGTGATCGCTCACTGTGGTCCAGTAAAGGATGAGGATCCCTCCAACCATTACCTCCAAGTAATAGGCAACTCTCTACTGCCCTCTGGTGGTGCTATGGGTCTAAGAGGCTACCCCCTGCTTCAGCCTGCCCCCTGTATGTGTAACGTCCTTCTATTACAACCATTGTCAAGCGCTTACACCAGGAGGCCAGTCCAGCCACGTGTGAAGGCCAGGTCTCCATCTGTGGGCCATGTCTGGTGGTCAGACCCAGGCGGAGCATATGAATGATGGTTAGAGTTCGGCACAATACTTGCCATAGTTGGCTCGCTTGGAAGAGGGGTAAAAGATCAATCACTCCAGTGTCCAGAACATCAACTGGTGAGTCAGACTGGTCATCGACGGTCACCACAGCGAGTCAAACCCAAGGATGGAACGCAAGGAATTGGCAAGTGCTAGAACATCCCCGGGTGTCCCCCTACTCTTCAGGGGGCAGTAAACCTCTAAAAGAAGATCGATTGGCCTGATAGCTTCTTCATTCCAAACACTGTAACACTTACATTCTTGGCTCCAACGTTCTAGAGCGGGAACATGGGGGGGGGGGGTGGAGCTTCTTTTAGAAGAAAGTCTTCGTTTCTTTGAGGTACGTCGTGACTCCCTGCTAAGTATTATGTGATTGGTCGGTCTCAGTAGAACCAGTAGTTTTGGACATTCAGTATGATGAGGTCATTCCAGGTCAGATGAATACCAGCATGATATCGGCCAAGACAGGACACAGCCGGTATAGACCGAAGGACCTCAATCCCTGGAACGGGGTCCTATAACCAGCAAAGAATGGAGGGGCAGGGGTCCAAGTGGTCAACAATGATTGGTGGGGGAGGGGGGGGGGGTTGGTCCATTTTGACTCCATCAAATATTGCAGGGATTAGCAGAACATATACCAGTTAGGAAATATCGGTCCCGGGGTCACGGCAGCCACCGGGGTCTGAGCAGTGGAATGATTGTGGATTTCTATCGACAGATCAAAAACTGATGAGGACGGGATTGTAATGAATGTGCCCCCCAGCCAGGCAGTATATATACTATGAGGGTATACAGGGCCCAGGCATGGTGTATATCCAGCCCCGGGAGCTGACAATCTATCCAGGGGCCATGATGATACGTAGACAGGAGAGGACGTGGGAGATCCAGTGAAGTCCTGTAGATAGTTTCATTATATAATCCCCTGTAATCCTACACAAAAGCCTCCTGCAGCCACAGATTATCAGGGTCACAGAGGGGTCAGCCCTCCAGATACTAATACACAGCGGGAGGCGGATCCCACACATGAGAACATAGTAACATTCCCATAATCCGGCACTGGTTACAGTAATATTCCTATAATCTGGCACTGGTTACAGTAATATTCCTATAATCTGGCACTGGTTACAGTAAAATTCCCATAATCTGGCACTGGTTACACTAACATTCCAATAATCTGGCACTGGTTACAGTAATATTCCTATAATCTGGCACTGGTTACAGTAAGATTCCCATAATCTGGCACTGGTTACAGTAACATTCCCATAATCCGGCACTGGTTACAGTAACATTCCCATAATCTGGCACTGGTTACAGTAACATTCCCATAATCCGGCACTGGTTACAGTAATATTCCTATAATCCAGCACTGGCTACAGTAATATTCCTATAATCTGGCACTGGTTACAGTAACATTCCCATAATCCGGCATTGGTTACAGTAACATTCCCATAATCCGGCACTGGTTACAGTAATATTCCTATAATCTGGCACTGGTTACAGTAATATTCCTATAATCTGGCACTGGTTACAGTAACATACCCATAATCCGGCACTGGTTACAGTAACATTCCCATAATCCGGCACTGGTTACAGTAACATTCCCATAATCTGGCACTGATTACAGTAACATTCCCATAATCCGGCACTGGTTACAGTAATATTCCTATAATCTGGCACTGGTTACAGTAATATTCCTATAATCTGGCACTGGTTACAGTAACATTCCCATTATCCAGCACTGGCTACAGTAATATTCCTATAATCTGGCACTGGTTACAGTAATATTCCTATAATCTGGCACTGATTACAGTAATATTCCTATAATCTGGCACTGGTTACAGTAATATTCCTATAATCCAGCACTGGTTACAGTAATATTCATATAATCTGGCACTGGTTACAGTAATATTCCTATAATCCGGCACTGGTTACAGTAATATTCCTATAATCTGGTACTGGTTATTGTAATATTCCCATAATCCGGCACTGGTTACAGTAATATTCCTATATTCTGGCACTGGTTACTGTAATATTCCTATAAACAGCACTGGTTACAGTAATATTCCCATAATCTGGCACTGGTTACACTAACATTCCAATAATCTGGCACTGGTTACAGTAAGATTCCCATAATCTGGCACTGGTTACAGTAAGATTCCCATAATCTGGCACTAGTTACAGTAACATTCCCATAATCCGGCACTGGTTACAGTAATATTCCTATAATCTAGCACTGGCTACAGTAATATTCCTATAATCTGGCACTGGTTACAGTAACATTCCCATAATCCGGCATTGGTTACAGTA
This sequence comes from Engystomops pustulosus, assembly GCF_040894005.1. NCBI lineage: Eukaryota > Metazoa > Chordata > Amphibia > Anura > Leptodactylidae > Engystomops > Engystomops pustulosus. The sequence continues at coordinate 286,870,809 of NC_092411.1, forward strand.
ACATTCCCATAATCCGGCACTGGTTACAGTAATATTCCTATAATCTGGCACTGGTTACAGTAATATTCCTATAATCTGGCACTGGTTACAGTAACATACCCATAATCCGGCACTGGTTACAGTAACATTCCCATAATCTGGCACTGGTTACAGTAACATTCCCATAATCCGGCACTGGTTACAGTAATATTCCTATAATCTGGCACTGGTTACAGTAATATTCCTATAATCTGGCACTGGTTACAGTAACATTCCCATTATCCAGCACTGGCTACAGTAATATTCCTATAATCTGGCACTGGTTACAGTAATATTCCTATAATCTGGCACTGGTTACAGTAATATTCCTATAATCCAGCACTGGTTACAGTAATATTCCTATAATCCGGCACTGGTTACAGTAATATTCCTATAATCTGGCACTGGTTACAGTAATATTCCTATAATATGGCACTGGTTATTGTAATATTCCTATAATCCGGCACTGGTTACAGTAACATTCCCATAATCCGGCACTGGTTACAGTAATATTCCTATAATATGGCACTGGCTACAGTAATATTCCTATAATCCAGCACTGGTTACAGTAATATTTCTATAATCTGGCACTGGTTACAGTAATATTCCTATAATCCGGCACTGGTTACAGTAATATTCCTATAATCTGGTACTGGTTATTGTAATATTCCCATAATCCGGCACTGGTTACAGTAATATTCCTATATTCTGGCACTGGTTACTGTAATATTCCTATAAACAGCACTGGTTACAGTAATATTCCTATAATCTGGCACTGGTTATTGTAATATTCCCATAATCCGGCACTGGTTACAGTAATATTCCTATAATCCGGCACTGGTTACAGTAATATTCCTATAATCTGGCACTGGTTACAGTAATATTCCTATAATCCGGCACTGATTACAGTAATATTCCTATAATCTGGCACTGGTTACAGTAATATTCCTATAATCTGGCACTGGTTATTGTAATATTCCCATAATCCGGCACTGGTTACAGTAATATTCCTATAATCCGCTACTGGTTATTGTAATATTCCTATAATCCGGCACTGGTTACAGTAATATTCCTATAATCCGCTACTGGTTACAGTAATATTCCCATAATCCGGCACTGGTTACAGTAATATTCCTATAATCCGCTACTGGTTACAGTAATATTCCCATAATCCGCTACTGGTTAGAGTAATATTCCTATAATATGGCACTGGTTATTGTAATATTCCTATAATCCGGCACTGGTTACAGTAATATTCCTATAATCCGCTACTGGTTACAGTAATATTCCCATAATCTGGCACTGGTTACAGTAATATTCCCATAATCCAGCACTGGTTATTGTAAAACTTCCCAGGTACAGGACAGGGCACGGTCCCATAACAATCCACTAACACCGCTCCCCCGCCCCCATCATTTCTCTACTACTTACAGCGCAGACATGTCAGCAGCGTCTGGTCCTCTAGGGGTTAATACCGCTGTAACCTCAGCACCCAGAGGAGACGGTGGAGGCAGCACCCGGAGCCCAACACTATCACCAGGCAACAGGTAGTTATAATAACACACTGCAAGGGATTGTGGGAAATACCTGTAACACCCAAGTGTAATCACTGCGCTCCATACAGGGGCAATCCAGGACACCTACATACCTGTACATGTATACCTATCTACTGTATGTACATACATACCTACCTACAGTACATATATCCCTACCTACTGTACATACATACCTAACTACTGTACATATATCCCTACCTACTGTACATACATACCTACCTACTGTACATACATACCTAACTACTGTACATATATCCCTACCTACTGTATATACATACCTAACTACTGTACATATATCCCTACCTACTGTACATACATACCTACCTGCTGTACATACATACCTACTGTATGTACATACATACCTACCTACTGTACATACATACCAACCTACTGTATGTACATACATACCTACCTACTGTACATACATACCTACCTACTGTATGTACATACATACCTACCTACTGTACATAAATACCTACCTACTGTATGTACAAACATACCTGCTGTACATACCTACCTACCTACTATACATACCTACTGTACATACATACCTACCTACTGTACATACCTACCTACTGTATGTTCATACCTACCTGCTGTACATACATACCTACCTACTATACCTACCTACTGTACATACATACCTACCTACTGTACATATATCCCTACCTACTGTACATACATACCTACCTACTGTACATATATCCCTACTAGAGATGAGCGAACACTAAAATGCTCGGGTACTCGTTATTCGAGACGAACTTTTCCCGATGCTCGAGTGCTCGTCTCGAATAACGAACCCCATTGAAGTCAATGGGAGACTCGAGCATTTTTCAAGGGGACCAAGGCTCTGCACAGGGAAGCTTGGCCAAACACCTGGGAACCTCAGAAAAGGATGGAAACACCACGGAAATGGACAGGAAACAGCAGGGGCAGCATGCATGGATGCCTCTGAGGCTGCTTAAACGCACCATTATGCCAAAATTATGGGCAACAGCATGGCCATGACAGAGTGACAGAATGAAGCTAGATAGCATCTAAAACATGCAATAATTGACCCTGACACTATAGGGGACGGCATGCAGAGGCAGCGGCAGCAGGCTAGAGAGTGTCATGGCGACATACCCTAAATGGACTCAGGCTTCAAACCAATGGGTGGCAGAGAGGAACCAAAGGAGGTGAGCAAGAAGTGCTCAAATAATATCGGTACATGATAAAAGTTTGCCAGTATATTTTGTGGATTACACAGCAGGGTGGCGACAAAGTTAACATGGAAGCCATGAAAACAACCCAAAATTCTGCCTGACACAGCTCGTTTGATAAGGGGACCATGTATGGAGGCAGTGAACTAGTAGTAGATTAAAGGTGCTGCAGTTAAAACTATGTTAGTTGGATCTTGGCATGGAGCTGGCGCTCCGCTGCCAGGCGAGCTTTCGCCAATCCAAGCCCCTGTCTCTAGGCTACTCCCCAAACAGCACTTTTGTATAAGATCAAGTGTAGTAGCGTTCTTATAAGTTTAGGATATGCCGGGTGAGGGGAATGTAAACAGATGCGCAAGAAGCGCATGATGCGCATGGAGCTGGCGCTCCGCTGCCAGGCGAGCTTTCGCAAATCCAAGCCCCTGTCTCTAGGCTACTCCCCAAACAGCACTTTTGTATAAGATCAAGTGTAGTAGCGTTCTTATAAGTTTAGGATATGCCGGGTGAGGGGAATGTAAACAGATGCGCAAGAAGCGCTGAAATAATATCCCTAAATGGTAAAAGTTTGCCAGTATATTTTGTGGATAACACAGCTGGGTGGCGACAAAGTTAACAACTTTGATGTGGAATCCATGAAAACAACCCAAATTTCTGCCTGACACACCTCGTTTGATAAAGGGACGATGTATGGAGGCAGCTATATGGACGACTTTTGGAGGTAGCAATGGAGACAACGTGTGGAGGCTGCTATGGAGACAATTTAATTTGGATAGTGCCTGTATGTGGCAGTCCCAAACATTTTTCAAACCAGAGGAGCAGGTAGGTGGCCCTCCAGTAAAATGGGATAGATTGAGTGCCTGTATGTGGCAGTCCCAAAAATTGTTCAAACCAGAGGAGCAGGTAGGTGGCCCTCCAGTAAAATGGAATAGATTGAGTGCCTGTATGTGGCAGTCCCAAAAATTGTTCAAACCAGAGGAGCAGGTAGGTGGCCCTGCAGTAAAATGGAATAGATTGAGTGCCTGTATGTGGCAGTCCCAAAAATGTTTCAAACCAGAGGAGCAGGTAGGTGGCCCTCCAGTAAAATGGGATAGATTGAGTGCCTGTATGTGGCAGTCCCAAAAATGTTTCAAACCAGAGGAGCAGGTAGGTGGCCCTCCAGTAAAATGGAATAGATTGAGTGCCTGTATGTGGCAGTCCCAAAAATTGTTCAAACCAGAGGAGCAGGTAGGTGGCCCTGCAGTAAAATGGAATAGATTGAGTGCCTGTATGTGGCAGTCCCAAAAATGTTTCAAACCAGAGGAGCAGGTAGGTGGCCCTCCAGTAAAATGGAATAGATTGAGTGCCTGTATGTGGCAGTCCCAAAAATTCTTCAAACCAGAGGAGCAGGTAGGTGGCCCTGCAGTAAAATGGAATAGATTGAGTGCCTGTATGTGGCAGTCCCAAAAATGTTTCAAACCAGAGGAGCAGGTAGGTGGCCCTCCAGTAAAATGGAATAGATTGAGTGCCTGTATGTGGCAGTCCCAAAAATTCTTCAAACCAGAGGAGCAGGTAGGTGGCCCTCCAGTAAAATGGAATAGATTGAGTGCCTGTATGTGGCAGTCCCAAAAATTGTTCAAACCAGAGGACCGGGTAGGTGGCCCTCCAGAAAAATGGAATAGATTGAGTGCCTGTATGTGGCACTCACAAAAATTGTTTCAAACAGAGGACCGGGTAGGTGGCCCTCCAGAAAAATTAAATGCATGAAGTATAGCAAGAGCCAGTGGGCCCTGTCAAAAAATAGCCATTTTCCTCTGCTTTACTGTACAAAGAGGAGGAGAAGGAGGAAAATGAGGAGGAGGAGGAGGAGTGGATCAATTATTCAGGTTGAGCTTCCTTCACCTGGTGGAGATTGGAAATTCTGAGAAATCCAGCCTTTATTCATTTTAATAAGCGTCAGCCTGTCAGCGCTGTCAGTCGACAGGCGTGTACGCTTATCGGTGATGATGCCACCAGCTGCACTGAAAACCCGCTCGGACAAGACGCTAGCGGCAGGGCAGGCAAGAACCTCCAAGGCGTACAGCGCCAGTTCGTGCCACATGTCCAGCTTTGAAACCCAGTAGTTGTAGGGAGCTGTGTGATCATTTAGGACGATGGTATGGTCAGCTACGTACTCCCTCACCATCTTTCTGTAAAGATCAGCCCTACTCTGCCGAGACTGGGGACAGGTGACAGTGTCTTGCTGGGGTGACATAAAGCTGGCAAAAGCCTTGTAAAGCGTACCCTTGCCAGTGCTGGACAAGCTGCCTGCTCGCCTACTCTCCCTCGCTACTTGTCCCGCAGAACTACGCACTCTGCCGCTAGCGCTGTCAGAAGGGAAATACTGTTTCAGCTTGTGCACCAGGGCCTGCTGGTATTCATGCATTCTCACACTCCTTTCCTCTGCAGGGATGAGAGTGGCAAGATTTTGCTTGTACCGTGGGTCCAGGAGAGTGAACACCCAGTAATCGGTGCTGGAATAAATTCTTTGAACGCGAGGGTCACGGGATAGGCAGCCTAGCATGAAATCTGCCATATGCGCCAGAGTACCAACGCGTAAGAATTCACTCCCCTCACTGGCCTGACTGTCCATTTCCTCCTCCTCCAACTCCTCCAACTCCTCTTCTTCTGCCCATACACGCTGAACAGTGAAGGACTCAACAATGGTCCCCTCTTGTGTCTCGCCAACATTCTCCTCCTCTTCCTCCTCATCCTCCTCCACCTCCACCTCCTCCGATATGCGCTGAGAAACAGACCTAAGGGTGCTTTGGCTATCAACAAGGGAATATTCTTCCCCCGTCTCTTGTGACGAGCGCAAAGCTTCCGACTTCATGCTGACCAGAGAGTTTTTCAACAGGCCAAGCAGCGGGATGGTGAGGCTGATGATGGCGGCATCGCCACTGACCATCTGTGTTGACTCCTCAAAGTTACTCAGCACCTGACAGATATCAGACATCCACGTCCACTCCTCATTGTAGACTTGAGGAAGCTGACTGACCTGACTACCAGTTCTGGTGGAAGTTGACATCTGGCAGTCTACAATCGCTCGGCGCTGCTGGTAAACTCTGGATAACATGGTCAGTGTTGAATTCCACCTCGTGGGCACGTCGCACAACAGTCGGTGAGCGGGCAGTTGGAGGCGGCGCTGCGCTGCCCTGAGAGTGGCAGCATCTGGGCTGGACTTCCTGAAATGCGCACAGATGCGGCGCACCTTCGTGAGCAAATCAGACAGATTGGGGTATGTCTTGAGGAAACGCTGCACTATCAGATTTAACACATGGGCCAGGCATGGCACATGTGTCAGTCTGCCGAGTTGCAGAGCCGCCACCAGGTTACGGCCGTTGTCACACACAACCATTCCCGGCTTGAGGTTCAGCGGTGCCAGCCACAGATCAGTCTGCGCCGTGATGCCCTGTAATAGCTCTTGGGCGGTGTGCCTTTTGTCGCCTAGGCTCAGCAGTTTGAGCACCGCCTGCTGTCGCTTAGCGACGGCACTGCTGCTGTGCCTAGAGCTACCGACTGATGGCGCCGTGCCCACGGATGGTAGTTCGGAGGAGGAGGTGGAGGAGGGGTGGGAGGAGGAGGAGGCATAGTAGGCCTGAAACACCTGGACCGAGGTAGGCCCCGCAATCCTCGGCGTCGGCAGTATATGAGCAGCCCCAAGGTCAGTCTCGGTCCCAGCCTCCACCAAGTTAACCCAATGTGCCGTCAGCGATATATAGTGGCCCTGCCCGGCAGCACTCGTCCACGTGTCCGTGGTCAGGTGGACCTTGTCAGAAACGGCGTTGGTCAGGGCACGGATGATGTTGTCTGACACGTGCTGGTGCAGGGCTGGGACGGCACATCGGGAAAAGTAGTGGCGGCTGGGGACCGAATACCGAGGGGCGGCCGCCGCCATGAGGTTGCGAAAGGCCTCGGTCTCTACTAGCCTATAGGGCAGCATCTCCAGGCTAAGCAATCTGGAGATGTGCACATTAAGGGCTTGGGCGTGCGGGTGGGTTGCACTATATTTGCGTTTCCGCTCCAGCGTCTGGGGTATGGAGAGCTGAACGCTGGTGGATGCTGTGGAGGATCGTGGAGGCGACGATGGGGTTTTTGGGCCAGGGTCCTGGGCAGGGGGCTGACTAGCAGCTGACACAGGGGAAGGAGCAGTGGTGTGCACGGCCGGAGGTGAACGGGCTTGTTGCCACTGAGTGGGGTGCTTAGCATTCATATGCCTGCGCATACTGGTGGTAGTTAAGCTAGTAGTGGTGGAACCCCTGCTGAGCCTGGTTTGGCAAATGTTGCACACCACAGTCCGTCGGTCATCCGGTGTTTCCTTAAAGAACCTCCACACTTCTGAAGATCTAGCCCTCGCCGCAAGAGCCCTCACCACGGGAGCTTCACTAGTTGACAGTGGCGCTGATGCACCAGCTCTGGCCCTGCCTCTCCGTCTGGCCCCACCACTGCCTCTTCCAACCTGTTCAGGTCGAGGACTCTCCTCCGTCTCAGAAGCACTGTGTTCACCCGGCCTCTCAACCCAGCTTGGGTCTGTCACCTCATCATCCTCCGATCCCTCAGTCTGCTCCCCCCTCGGACTTCCTGCCCTGACAACAACTTCCCCACTGTCTGACAACCGTGTCTCCTCATCGTCGGACACCTCTTTACACACTTCCACTACGTCAAGAAGGTCATCATCACCCACAGACTGTGACTGGTGGAAAACCTGGGCATCGGAAAATTGCTCAGCAGCAACCGGACAAGTGGTTTGTGACTGTGGGAAGGGTCCAGAAAACAGTTCCTCAGAGTATGCCGGTTCAAATGGCAAATTTTCCTGGGAGGGGGCAGACTGGGGGGGAGGAGGCTGAGGTGCAGGAGCTGGAGGAGTGGGGATTTCGGTGACATGGGTGGACTGCGTGGAAGACTGACTGGTGGTGGACAAATTGCTCGAAGCATTGTCAGCAATCCACGACATCACCTGTTCGCACTGTTCTGGCCTCAACAGTGCTCTACCACGAGTCCCAGTAACTTCAGACATGAACCTAGGGAGTGTAGCTCTGCGGCGTTCCCCTGCTCCCTCATCAGCAGGTGGTGTCTCACCCCGCCCAGGACCACGGCCTCTGACCCCTGCAGTAGTTGGACGCCCACGTCCCCGCCCTCGTCCTCTACCCCTAGCCCTGGGGTTAAACATTTTTAAAATGAGAGTTATAACTTTTTTTTTTTTTTTACTTTTTTTTTTTTTTTTTGTGTGTTTTTTTGTGTTTTTTGTTTTTTTTTGTGTTTTTTGTTTTTTTTTGAGTTTTTAGAACCAAACAATCCTATCCTATTGCTATGGCTATTTTCTAGCCAAGTATCAAAGGAAGCACACTACTATGCCAGATGAGATGACACTGAGTTATTGCCTAATAGAAATCCAACCCCTACTGAATTTTGCCACTTCAGCCTTTGCTATGGATATGTGCGCCACTAAGCGCAGAACACAGCGGTCGCAAGTCTCACTACAAATTGCTCAGAATTGGCAAGTACATGCACTGCAGAAACTACAGCCACCAGCAGATCAACCAGAAATCAAATATATAGAACGCTACTGTAGGCTTCAAGAAGCTATTTGTATTCTCCTATGGCTATTTTCTAGCCAAGTATCAAAGGAAGCACACTACTATGCCAGATGAGATGACACTGAGTTATTGCCTAATAGAAATCCAACCCCTACTGAATTTTCCCACTTCAGCCTTTGCTATGGATATGTGCGCCACTAAGCGCAGAACACAGCGGTCGCAAGTCTCACTACAAATTGCTCAGAATTGGCAAGTACATGCACTGCAGAAACTACAGCCACCAGCAGATCAACCAGAAATCAAATATATAGAACGCTACTGTAGGCTTCAAGAAGCTATTTGTATTCTCCTATGGCTATTTTCTAGCCAAGTATCAAAGGAAGCACACTACTATGCCAGATGAGATGACACTGAGTTATTGCCTAATAGAAATCCAACCCCTACTGAATTTTGCCACTTCAGCCTTTGCTATGGATATGTGCGCCACTAAGCGCAGAACACAGCGGTCGCAAGTCTCACTACAAATTGCTCAGAATTGGCAAGTACATGCACTGCAGAAACTACAGCCACCAGCAGATCAACCAGAAATCAAATATATAGAACGCTACTGTAGGCTTCAAGAAGCTATTTGTATTCTCCTATGGCTATTTTCTAGCCAAGTATCAAAGGAAGCACACTACTATGCCAGATGAGATGACACTGAGTTATTGCCTAATAGAAATCCAACCCCTACTGAATTTTCCCACTTCAGCCTTTGCTATGGATATGTGCGCCACTAAGCGCAGAACACAGCGGTCGCAAGTCTCACTACAAATTGCTCAGAATTGGCAAGTACATGCACTGCAGAAACTACAGCCACCAGCAGATCAACCAGAAATCAAATATATAGAACGCTACTGTAGGCTTCAAGAAGCTATTTGTATTCTCCTATGGCTATTTTCTAGCCAAGTATCAAAGGAAGCACACTACTATGCCAGATGAGATGACACTGAGTTATTGCCTAATAGAAATCCAACCCCTACTGAATTTTCCCACTTCGGTCTTTGCTATGGATATGTGTGCCACTAAGAGCTAAACACAACGGTAGCAAGTCCCCCTGCTAATTCCTCACAAAATGGTAAAAGATGCAAATTAAAATAAAAAAAGTAGAACGTTATTGTAGCCCTAAGAAGGGCTGTTGGGTTCTTTGAGAATCACTCCTGCCTAACAGTAAGCTAATAGAACACCCTAACGCTTTCCCTGACCAGCAGCAGCTCTCTCCCTAGCGGCATCCAGAGACAGAATGATCCGAGCAGCGCGGCCAGCGGCTAGTCTATCCCAGGGTCACCTGATCTGGCCAGCCAACCACTGCTATCGACGTGTAAGGGTACCACGTCATGCTGGGTGGAGTGCAGAGTCTCCTGGCTTGTGATTGGCTCTGTTTCTGGCCGCCAAAAAGCAAAACGGCGGGAGCTGCCATTTTCTCGAGCGGGCAAAGTATTCGTCCGAGCAACGAGCAGTTTCGAGTACCCTAATGCTCGACCGAGCATCAAGCTCGGACGAGCATGTTCGCTCATCTCTAATCCCTACCTATTGTACATACATACCTACCTACTGTACATATATCCCTACGTACTGTACATATATCCCTACCTACTGTACATACCTACCTACCTTCTGTACACATATCTATTGTACATACATACCTACTGTATAATTACACCTGTACGTACATACACTCACCGGCCACTTTATGAGGTACACCTGTCCAACTGCTCGTTAACACTTAATTTCTAATCAGCCAATCACATGGCAGCAACTCAGTGCATTTAGGCATGTAGACATGGTCAAGACAATCTCCTGCAGTTCTCCCGAGCATCAGTATGGGGAAGAAAGGTGATTTGAGGCCTTTGAACGTGGCATGGTTGTTGGTGCTAGAAGGGCTGGTCTGAGTATTTCAGAAACTGCTGATCTACTGGGATTTTCACGCACAACCATCTCTAGGGTTTACAGAGAATGGTCCGAAAAAGAAAAAACATCCAGTGAGCGGCAGTTCTGTGGGCGGAAATGCCTTGTTGATGCCAGAGGTCAGAGGAGAATGGGCAGACTGGTTCCAGCTGATAGAAAGGCAACAGTGACTCAAATCGCCAAACCAAGGTAGGCAGAAGAGCATCTCTGAACGCACAGTACGTCCAACTTTGAGGCAGATGGGCTACAGCAGCAGAAGACCACACCGGGTGCCACTCCTTTCAGCTAAGAACAGGAAACTGAGGCTACAATTTGCACAAGCTCATCGAAATTGGACAGTAGAAGATTGGAAAAACGTTGCCTGGTCTGATGAGTCTCGATTTCTGCTGCGACATTCGGATGGTAGGGTCAGAATTTGGCGTCTACAACATGAAAGCATGGATCCATCCTGCCTTGTATCAGCGGGTCAGGCTGGTGGTGGTGTCATGGTGTGGGGAATATTTTCTTGGCACTCTTTGGGCCCCTTGGTACAATGCCACAGCCTACCTGAGTATTGTTGCTGACCATGTCCATCCCTTTATGAGCACAATGTACCCAACATCTGATGGCTACTTTCAGCAGGATAATGCGCCATGTCATAAAGCTGGAATCATCTTAGACTGGTTTCTTGAACATGACAATGAGGTCACTGGACACAAATGGCCTCCACAGTCACCAGATCTCAATCCAATAGAGCATCTTTGGGATGTGGTGGAACGGGAGATTTGCATCATGGATGTGCAGCCGACAAATCTGCGGCAACTGTGTGATGCCATCATGTCACTATGGACCAAAATCTCTGAGGAGCTTCCAGCACCTTGTTGTATCTATGCCACAAAGAATTGAGGCAGTTCTGAAGACAAAAGGGGGTCCAACCTGTTACTAGCATGGTGTACCTAATAAAGTGGCCGCTGAGTGTATATACTGTATACATACACCTATAACTACTGTACATATATACTGCATATAACATATGTACACCTAATCTATACATACACAATAGATATTCATAATGTATACACCATCTGTATACAAACACATACACCTACCTCACAAAACAAATACACCTACTGTATACATGACACATATACATACATACAACACATACCTTATAAATGTATGGTACTGTATTTATACATGCACACACACAACATACAGATTATACACCACCACTAGGAGGAGATCACTACATACAGATTATACACCACCACTAGGGGGAGCTCACTACATACAGATTATACACCACCACTAGGGGGAGATCACTACATACAGATTATACACCACCACTAGGGGGAGATCACTACATACAGATTATACACCACCACTAGGAGGAGATCACTACATACAGATTATACACCACCACTAGGGGGAGCTCACTACATACAGATTATACACCACCACTAGGGGGAGATCACTACATACAGATTATACACCACCACTAGGGGGAGCTCACTACATACAGATTATACATCACCACTAGGAGGAGATCACTACATACAGATTATACACCACCACTAGGAGGAGATCACTACATACAGATTATACATCACCACTAGGAGGACATCACTACATACATATTATACACCACCACTAGGAGGAGATCACTACATACAGATTATACACCACCACTAGGGGGAGCTCACTGCATACAGATTATACACCACCACTAGGAGGAGCTCACTACATACAGATTATACACCACCACTAGGAGGAGATCACTACATACAGATTATACACCACCACTAGGAGGATATCACTACATACAGATTATACACCACCACTAGGAGGAGATCACTACATACAGATTATACACCACCACTAGGAGGAGATCACTACATACAGATTATACACCACCACTAGGAGGAGCTCACTACATACAGATTGTACAGCCAACACTAGGAGGAGATCACTACATACAGATTATACACCACCACTAGGGGGAGCTCACTACATACAGATTATACACCACCACTAGGGGGAGATCACTACATACAGATTATACACCACCACTAGGGGGAGATCACTACATACAGATTATACACCACCACTAGGGGGAGCTCACTACATACAGATTATACACCACCACTAGGGGGAGATCACTACATACAGATTATACACCACCACTAGGGGGAGATCACTACATACAGATTATACACCACCACTAGGAGGAGATCACTACATACAGATTATACACCACCACTAGGGGGAGCTCACTACATACAGATTATACACCACCACTAGGGGGAGATCACTACATACAGATTATACACCACCACTAGGGGGAGATCACTACATACAGATTATACACCACCACTAGGAGGAGATCACTACATACAGATTATACACCACCACTAGGGGGAGCTCACTACATACAGATTATACACCACCACTAGGGGGAGATCACTACATACAGATTATACACCACCACTAGGGGGAGCTCACTACATACAGATTATACATCACCACTAGGAGGAGATCACTACATACAGATTATACACCACCACTAGGAGGAGATCACTACATACAGATTATACATCACCACTAGGAGGAGATCACTACATACATATTATACACCACCACTAGGAGGAGATCACTACATACAGATTATACACCACCACTAGGGGGAGCTCACTGCATACAGATTATACACCACCACTAGGAGGAGCTCACTACATACAGATTATACACCACCACTAGGAGGAGATCACTACATACAGATTATACACCACCACTAGGAGGATATCACTACATACAGATTATACACCACCACTAGGAGGAGATCACTACATACAGATTATACACCACCACTAGGAGGAGATCACTACATACAGATTATACACCACCACTAGGAGGAGCTCACTACATACAGATTGTACAGCCAACACTAGGAGGAGATCACTACATACAGATTATACACCACCACTAGGGTAAGATCACTACATACAGATTATACACCACCACTAGGGGGAGATCACTAAATACAGATTATACACCACCACTAGGAGGAGATCACTACATACAGATTATACACCACCACTAGGGGGAGATCACTACATACAGATTATAAACCACCACTAGGGAGATCACTACATACAGATTATACACCACCACTAGGGGGAGATCACTACATACAGATTATACACCACCACTAGGGGGAGATCACTACATACAGATTATACACCACCACTAGGGGGAGATCACTACATACAGATTATACACCACCACTAGGGGGAGATCACTACATACAGATTATACACCACCACTAGGAGGAGATCACTACATACAGATTATACATCACCACTAAGGGAAGATCACTACATACAGATTATACACCACCACTAGGGGGACATCACTACATACAGATTATACACCATCACTAGGGGGAGCTCACTACATACAGATTATACACCACCACTAGGGGGAGATCACTACATACAGATTATACACCACCACTAGGGGGAGATAACTACATACAGCTTATACACCACCACTAGGGGGAGATCACTACATACAGATTATACACCACCACTAGGGGGAGATCACTACATACAGATTATACGCCACCACTAGGGGGAGCTCCCTACATACAGATTATACACCACCACTAGGGGGGGAGATCACTACATACAGATTATACATCACCACTAGGGGGAAATCACTACATACATATTATACACCACCACTAGGAGGAGCTCACTACATACAGATCACACACCACCACTAGGGGGAGATCACAACATACAGATTATACACCACCACTGGGGGGAGATCACTACATACAGATTATACAAGACCACTAGGAGGAGATCACTACATACAGATTATACACCACCACTAGGGGGAGCTCACTACATACAGATTATACACCACCACTAGGGGGAGATCACTACATACACATTATACACCACCACTAGGGGGAGATCACTACATACACATTATACACCACCACTAGGGGGAGCTCACTACATACAGATTATACACCACCACTAGGAGGAGACCACTACATACAGATTATACATCACCACTAGGGGGAGATAACTACATACAGATTATACACCACCACTAGGAGGAGATCACTACATACAGATTATACACCACCACTAGGGGGAGCTCACTACATACAGATTATACACCACCACTAGGAGGAGACCACTACATACAGATTATACACCACCACTAGGGGGAGATCACTACATACAGATCATACACCACCACTAGGAGGAGATCACTACATACAGATTATACACCCCCACTAGGGGGAGATCACTACATACAGATTATACACCACCACTATGGGGAAATCACTACATACATATTATACACCACCACTAGGGGGAAATCACTACATACATATTATACACCACCACTAGGGGGAGGTCACTACATACAGATTATATACCACCACTAGGGGGAGATCACTACATACAGATTATACACCACCACTAGGAGGAGATCACTACATACAGATTATACACCACCACTAGGAGGAGATCACTACATACAGATTATACACCACCATTAGGGGGAGCTCACTAGATACAGATTATACACCACCACTAGGAGGAGCTCACTACATACAGATTATACACCACCACTAGGGGGAGCTCACTACATACAGATTATACACCACCACTAGGGGGAGATCACTGCATGCAGATTATACACCACCACTAGGGGGACATCACTACATACATATTATATACCACCACTAGGAGGAGATCACTACATACAGATTATACACCACCACTAGAGGGAGATCACTACATACAGCTTATACATCACCACTAGGGGGGGATCACTACATACAGCTTATACATCACCACTAGGGGGAGATCACTACATACAGATTATACACCACCACTAGGGGGAGATCACTACATACAGATTATACACCACCACTAGGGGGAGATCACTACATACAGATTATACGCCACCACTAGGGGGAGCTCCCTACATACAGATTATACACCACCACTAGGGGGGGAGATCACTACATACAGATTATACATCACCACTAGGGGGAAATCACTACATACATATTATACACCACCACTAGGAGGAGCTCACTACATACAGATCACACACCACCACTAGGGGGGGATCACAACATACAGATTATACACCACCACTGGGGGGAGATCACTACATACAGATTATACAAGACCACTAGGGAGAGCTCACCACAAACAGATTATACATCACCACTAGGGGGAGATATCTACATACAGATTATACACCACCACTAGGGGGAGCTCACTACATACAGATTATACACCACCACTAGGAGGAGACCACTACATACAGATTATACACCACCACTAGGAGGAGATCACTACATACAGATTATACACCACCACTAGGGGGAGCTCACTACATACAGATTATACACCACCACTAGGAGGAGATCACTACATACACATTATACACCACCACTAGGGGGATATCACTACATACAGATTATACACCACCACTAGGATGAGCTCACTACATACAGATTATATACCACCACTAGGGGGAGATCACTACATACAGATTATACACCACCACTAGGAGGAGATCACTACATACAGATTATACACCACCACTAGGAGGAGATCACTACATACAGATTATACACCACCACTAGGAGGAGATCACTACATACAGATTATACATCACCACTAGGGGGAGATCACTGCATACAGATTATACACCACCACTATGGGGAAATCACTACATACATATTATACACCACCACTAGGGGGAAATCACTACATACATATTATACACCACCACTAGGGGGAGGTCACTACATACAGATTATATACCACCACTAGGGGGAGATCACTACATACAGATTATACACCACCACTAGGAGGAGATCACTACATACAGATTATACACCACCACTAGGAGGAGATCACTACATACAGATTATACACCACCATTAGGGGGAGCTCACTAGATACAGATTATACACCACCACTAGGAGGAGCTCACTACATACAGATTATACACCACCACTAGGGGGAGTTTACTGCATACAGATTATACACCACCACTAGGGGGAGATCACTGCATGCAGATTATACACCACCACTAGGGGGACATCACTACATACATATTATATACCACCACTAGGAGGAGATCACTACATACAGATTATACACCACCACTAGAGGGAGATCACTACATACAGCTTATACATCACCACTAGGGGGAGATCACTACATACAGATTATACACCACCAGTAGGAGGAAATCACTACATACAGATTACACACCACCACTAGGGGGAGATCACTACGTACAGATTATACACCACCACTAGGGGGAGATCACTACATACAGATTATACAAAACCACTAGGAGGAAACCACTACATACAGATTATACACCACCACTAGGGGGAGATCACTACATACAGATCATACACCACCACTAGGAGGAGATCACTACATACAGATTATACACCCCCACTAGGGGGAGATCACTACATACAGATCATACACCACCACTAGGAGGAGATCACTACATACAGATTATACACCCCCACTAGGGGGAGATCACTACATACAGATTATACACCACCACTAGGGGGAAATCACTACATACATATTATACACCACCACTAGGAGGAGCTCACTACATACAGATTATACACCACCACTAGGGGGAGATCAATGCATGCAGATTATACACCATCACTAGGGGGACATCACTACATACATATTATATACCACCACTAGGAGGAGATCACTACATGCAGATTATACACCACCACTAGAGGGAGATCACTACATACAGATTATACATCACCACTAGGAGGAGATCACTACATACAGATTATACACCACCACTAGGGGGAGATCACTACATACAGATTATACACCACCGCTAGGGAGAGATGACTACATACAGATTATACACCACCACTAGGGGGAGATCACTACATACATATTATAAACCACCACTAGGGGGAGATCACTACATACAGATCATACACTACCACTAGGAGGAGATCACTACATACAGATTATATACCACCACTAAGGGGAGATCAATACATACAGATTATACACCACCACTAGGGGGAGCTCACTACATACAGATTATACACCACCACTAGGAGGTGATCACTACATACAGATTATACAACACCACTAGGAGGAGCTTACTACATACAGATTATACACCACCACTAGGGGGAGCTCACTACATACAGATTATAGAGCCACCACTAGGGGGAGCTCACTACATACAGATTATACACCACCACTCGGGGGAGCTCACTATATACAGATTATACACCACCACTAGGGGGAGATCACTACATACAGATTATACACCACCAATAGGAGGAGATTACTACATACAGATTATACACCACCACTAGGGGGAGATCACTACATACAGATTATAGAGCCACCACTAGGAGGAGATCACTACATACAGATTATACACCACCACTAGGGGGAGATCACTACATACAGATTATACACCACCACTAGGAGGAGATCACTACATACAGATTATACACCACCACTAGGGGGAGATCACTACATACAGATTATACATCACCACTAGGGGGAGATCACTACATACAGATTATACACCACCACTAGGAGGAGCTCACTACATACAGATTATACACCACCACTAGGGGGCGATCACTTCATACAGATTATACATCACCACTAGGGGGAGATCACTACATACAGATTATACATCACCACTAGGAGGAGCTCACTACATACAGATTATACACCACCACTAGGAGGAGATCACTACATAGAGATTATACACCACCACTAGGGGGAGATCACTACATACAGATTATACACCACCAATAGGGGAAGATCATTACATACATATTATACACCACCACTAGAGGGAGATCACTACATACAGATTATACATCACCACTAGGGGGAGATCACTACATACAGATTATACACCACCACTAGGGGGAGATCACTACATACAGATTATACATCACCACTAGGAGGAGATCACTACATACAGATTATACACCACCACTAGGGGGAGATCACTACATACAGATTATAAACCAACACTAGGGGGAGATCACTACATACAGATTATACACCACCACTAGGGGGAGATCACTACATACAGATTATACACCACCACTAGGAGGAGCTCACTACATACAGATTATACATCACCACTAGGGGGAGATCACTGCATGCAGATTATACACCACCACTAGGAGGAGCTCACTACATACAGATTATACACAACCACTAGGGGGAGATCACTACATACAGATTATACACCACCACTAGGGGGAGCTCACTACATACAGATTATACATCAATACTAGGGTGAGATCACTGCATGCAGATTATACACCACCACTAGGAGGAGCTCACTACATACAGATTATACACCACCACTAGGAGGAGATCACTACATACAGATCATACACCACCACTAGGAGGAGATCACTACATACAGATTATACACCCCCACTAGGGGGAGATCACTATATACAGATTATACACCACCACTAGGGGGAAATCACTACATACATATTATACACCACCACTAGGAGGAGCTCACTACATACAGATTATACACCACCACTAGGGGGAGATCAATGCATGCAGATTATAAACCATCACTAGGGGGACATCACTACATACATATTATATACCACCACTAGGAGGAGATCACTACATGCAGATTATACACCACCACTAGAGGGAGATCACTACATACAGATTATACATCACCACTAGGAGGAGATCACTACATACAGATTATACACCACCACTAGGGGGAGATCACTACATACAGATTATACACCACCGCTAGGGAGAGATGACTACATACAGATTATACACCACCACTAGGGGGAGATCACTACATACATATTATAAACCACCACTAGGGGGAGATCACTACATACAGATCATACACTACCACTAGGAGGAGATCACTACATACAGATTATATACCACCACTAAGGGGAGATCACTACATACAGATTATACACCACCACTAGGGGGAGCTCACTACATACAGATTGTACACCACCACTAGGAGGTGTTCACTACATACAGATTATACAACACCACTAGGAGGAGCTTACTACATACAGATTATACACCACCACTAGGGGGAGCTCACTACATACAGATTATAGAGCCACCACTAGGGGGAGCTCACTACATACAGATTATACACCACCACTCGGGGGAGCTCACTATATACAGATTATACACCACCACTAGGGGGAGATCACTACATACAGATTATACACCACCAATAGGAGGAGATTACTACATACAGATTATACACCACCACTAGGGGGAGATCACTACATACAGATTATAGAGCCACCACTAGGAGGAGATCACTACATACAGATTATACACCACCACTAGGGGGAGATCACTACATACAGATTATACACCACCACTAGGAGGTGCCCACTACTTAAATATTATACACGACCACTAGGAGGAGCTCATCACATACAGATTATACACCACTACTAGGAGGAGATCACTACATACAGATTATACATCACCACTAGGGGGAGATCACTACATACAGATTATACACCACCACTAGGAGGAGCTCACTACATACAGATTATACACCACCACTAGGGGGCGATCACTTCATACAGATTATACATCACCACTAGGGGGAGATCACTACATACAGATTATACATCACCACTAGGAGGAGCTCACAACATACAGATTATACACCACCACTAGGAGGAGATCACTACATACAGATTATACACCACCACTAGGGGGAGATCACTACATACAGATTAAACACCACCAATAGGGGAAGATCATTACATACATATTATACACCACCACTAGAGGGAGATCACTACATACAGATTATACATCACCACTAGGGGGAGATCACTACATACAGATTATACACCACCACTAGGGGGAGATCACTACATACAGATTATACATCACCACTAGGAGGAGATCACTACATACAGATTATACACCACCACTAGGGGGAGATCACTACATACAGATTATAAACCAACACTAGGGGGAGATCACTACATACAGATTATACACCACCACTAGGGGGAGATCACTACATACAGATTATACACCACCACTAGGGGGAGCTCACTACATACAGATTATACATCACCACTAGGGGGAGATCACTGCATGCAGATTATACACCACCACTAGGAGGAGCTCACTACATACAGATTATACACAACCACTAGGGGGAGATCACTACATACAGATTATACACCACCACTAGGGGGAGCTCACTACATACAGATTATACATCAATACTAGGGTGAGATCACTGCATGCAGATTATACACCACCACTAGGAGGAGCTCACTACATACAGATTATACACCACCACTAGGAGGAGATCACTACATACAGATTATACACCACCACTAGGAGGAGATCACTACATACAGATTATACACCACCACTAGGAGGAGCTCACAACATACAGATTATACACAACCACTAGGGGGAGATCACTACATACAGATTATACACCACCACTAGGGGGAGATCACTACATACAAATTATACACCCCCAGAAGGAGGAGATCACTACATATATATTATACACCACCACTAGGGGGAGCTGATTACATACAGTTTATACACCACCACTAGGGGGTGCTCACTACATACAGATTATACACCACCACTAGGGGGAGCTCACTACATACAGATTATACATCACCACTAGCAGGAGATCACTACATACAGATTATACACCATCACTAGGAGGAGATCACTACATTCAGATTATACACCACCACTAGAGGGAGATCACTACATACAGATTATACACCCCCAGTAGGAGGAGATCACTACATATATATTATACACCACCACTAGGAGGAGCTCACTACATACAGATTATACACCACCACTAGAGGGAGATCACTACATACAAATTATACACCCCCAGTAGGAGGAGATCACTACATATATATTATACACCACCACTAGGAGGAGCTCACTACATACAGATTATACACCACCACTAGGGGGAGCTCACTACATACAGATTATATATCACCACTAGCAGGAGATCACTACATACAGTTTATACATCACCAGTAGCAGGAGATCACTACATACAGATTATACACCATCACTAGGAGGAGATCACTACATTCAGATTATACACCACCACTAGAGGGAGATCACTACATACAGATTATACACCACCACTAGCAGGAGATCACTACATACAGATTATACACCACCACTAGGGGGAGCTCACTACATACAGATTATACACCACCACTAGGAGGAGATCACTACATACAGATTATACACCAACACTAGGGGGAGATCACTACATACAGATTATACACCACCACTAGGAGGAGATCACTACATACAGATTATACACCACCACTAGGGGGAGATCACTACATACAGATTATACACCACCACTAGGAGGAGCTCACTACATACAGATTATACACCACCACTAGGAGGAGATCACTGCATGCAGATTATACACCACCACTAGGAGGAGCTCACTACATACAGATTATACACCACCACTAGGAGGAGATCACTACATACAGATTATACACCACCACTAGGAGGAGATCACTACATACAGATTATACACCACCACTAGGAGGAGCTCACTACATACAGATTATACACCACCACTAGGGGGAGATCACTACATACAGATTATACACCACCACTAGGGGGAGATCACTACATACAGATTATACACCACCACTAGGAGGAGCTCACTACATACAGATTATACACCACTACTAGGGGGAGATCACTACATACAGATTATACATCACCACTAGGGGGAGCTCACTGCATACAGATTATACACCACCACTAGGGGGAGATCACTACATACAGATTATACACCACCACTAGGGGGAGATCACTACATACAGATTATACACCACCACTAGGAGGAGATCACTACATACAGATTATATACCACTACTAGGGGGAGATCACTACATACAGATTATACACCACCACTAGGAGGAGATCACTACATACAGATTATACACCACCACTAGGAGGAGCTCACTACATACAGATTATACACAACCACTAGGGGGAGATCACTACATACAGATTATACACCACCACTAGGGGTAGATCACTACATACAGATTATACACCACCACTAGGAGGAGATCACTACATACAGATTATACACCACTACTAGGGGGAGATCACTACATACAGATTATACACAACCACTAGGAGGAGATCACTACATACAGATTATATACCACCACTTGGGGGAGCTCACTACATACAGATTATACACCACCACTAGGGGGAGATCACTACATACAGATTATACACCACCACTAGGAGGAGATCACTACATACAGATTATACACCACCACTAGGGGGAGATCACTACATACAGATTATACACCACCACTAGGAGGAGATCACTACATACAGATTATACACCACCACTAGGAAGAGATCACTACATACAGATTATACACCACCACTAGGAGGAGATCACTACATACAGATTATACACCACCACTAGGAGGAGATCACTACATACAGATTATACACCACCACTAGGGGGAGATCACTACATACAGATTATACACCACCACTAGGGGGAGCTCACTACATACAGATTATACACCACCACTAGGGGGAGCTCATTATATACAGATTATACACCACCACTAGGGGGAGATCACTACATACAGATTATACATCACCACTAGGAGGAGATCACTACATACAGATTATACACCACCAGTAGGAGGAAATCACTACATACAGATTATACACCACCACTAGGAGGAGCTCACTACATACAGATTATACACTACCACTAGGAGGAGATCACTACATACAGATTATAAACCTCCACTAGGGGGAGATCACTACATACAGATTATACACCACCATTAGGGGGAGCTCACTACATACAGATTATACACCACCACTAGGGGGAGCTCACTACATACAGATTATACACCACCACTAGGGGGAGCTCATTATATACAGATTATACACCACCACTAGGGGGAGATCACTACATACAGATTATACACCACCACTAGGGGGAGATCACTACATACAGATTATACACCACCAGTAGGAGGAAATCACTACATACAGATTATAAACCACCACTAGGAGGAGCTCACTACATACAGATTATACACCACCACTAGGAGGAGATCACTACATACAGATTATACACCACCACTAGGGGGAGATCACTACATACAGATTATACACCACCATTAGGGGGAGCTCACTACATACAGATTATACACCACCACTAGGGGGAGCTCACTACATACAGATTATACACCACCACTAGGGGGAGCTCATTATATACAGATTATACACCACCACTAGGGGGAGATCACTACATACAGATTATACACCACCACTAGGGGGAGATCACTACATACAGATTATACACCACCACTAGGAGGAGCTCACTACATACAGATTATACACCACCACTAGGAGGAGATCACTATATACAGATTATACACCACCACTAGGGGGAGATCACCACATACAGATTATACACCACCACTAGGGGGAGCTCATTATATACAGATTATACACCACCACTAGGGGGAGATCACTACATACAGATTATACACCACCACTAGGGGGAGATCACTACATACAGATTATACACCACCACTAGGGGGAGATCACTACATACAGATTATACACCACCATTAGGGGGAGCTCACTACATACAGATTATACACCACCACTAGGGGGAGCTCACTACATACAGATTATACACCACCACTAGGAGGAGCTCACTACATACAGATTATACACTACCACTAGGAGGAGATCACTACATACAGATTATAAACCTCCACTAGGGGGAGATCACTACATACAGATTATACACCACCATTAGGGGGAGCTCACTACATACAGATTATACACCACCACTAGGGGGAGCTCACTACATACAGATTATACACCACCACTAGGGGGAGCTCATTATATACAGATTATACACCACCACTAGGGGGAGATCACTACATACAGATTATACACCACCACTAGGGGGAGATCACTACATACAGATTATACACCACCAGTAGGAGGAAATCACTACATACAGATTATAAACCACCACTAGGAGGAGCTCACTACATACAGATTATACACCACCACTAGGAGGAGATCACTACATACAGATTATACACCACCACTAGGGGGAGATCACTACATACAGATTATACACCACCATTAGGGGGAGCTCACTACATACAGATTATACACCACCACTAGGGGGAGCTCACTACATACAGATTATACACCACCACTAGGGGGAGCTCATTATATACAGATTATACACCACCACTAGGGGGAGATCACTACATACAGATTATACACCACCAGTAGGAGGAAATCACTACATACAGATTATACACCACCACTAGGAGGAGCTCACTACATACAGATTATACACCACCACTAGGAGGAGATCACTATATACAGATTATACACCACCACTAGGGGGAGATCACTACATACAGATTATACACCACCATTAGGGGGAGCTCACTACATACAGATTATACACCACCACTAGGGGGAGCTCACTACATACAGATTATACACCACCACTAGGGGGAGCTCATTATATACAGATTATACACCACCACTAGGGGGAGATCACTACATACAGATTATACACCACCACTAGGGGGAGATCACTACATACAGATTATACACCACCACTAGGGGGAGATCACTACATACAGATTATACACCACCACTAGGGGGAGATCACTACATACAGATTATACACCACCACTAGGGGGAGATCACTACATACAGATTATATGGACACATTATATAATTCTCACATACACGCAGTATTATATATAACTACTTCTCAAATGTTGTGCTAATCCAGTTTTCCATGGCTCTTACTTTTATTTTTCAAATGAGTTGCAAAATATAATCCTGAAAAGGTTGGAAATAATCTTTTGTCATTTGAAATAATGATTTTCCCTTTCAAACTTTGCTTTCATCCAATAATGTTTCCTTTGCTGCAATCTTAGCCTTGTAGAACTTTGGTCTACATAGTTCCTCCACAATTTGGAGGAGCTTTGGGTCATTGTCCTGTTCCAGGATGGAATTGGCTACAATGAAGCGCTGTCCACAGGGTATGGTGTCAGGATCAGTGGTAGTGGATCTTTGGACCACCGCGGATGATGAGGTAAGCCGACACCTAGGACCAGAGTCTAAGTGGTACCCAGTTTTCACCAGAACCCACTGCAAAGCGGGTTGGACTTGTTGCGGTGTGGTACCACCAGGTCGCTCCACAGGTGCGACTTTGTCCGCGGTGGAGGCCAAGGCGAGGTACTGAATCATAAGGCAAACTCGTGGTCAAGGACAGGCCGGAGGTTGAGGAAGGCAGCACAGGATCGGAGTCGGGGGCATAGCGGAAGGTCAGGACACGCAGCGCGGGATCAGAGTTGGGGATGTAGCGGACTGTCAGGACAGGTAGCACGGGATCAGAGTCAATAACGGAATCGGAGTCACAACAGGAATTAATAAACACAGCAAAACGCATGGAACAGCTTTCTCTGAGGCACTAGGCACAAAGATCCGGTGGGGAATGCTGAGAGAAGCCGCCTTTTATCAGTTTCCTGGAAATGGCCAGCACCAAGTAGCGGAGCGCTGGCCCTATAAATCCTCGAGTGCTGACGCGTACGGACTTGCCCACGGGCTGCCAGAGAGCAGGAACATGGACAGGTAAGGCATGGAGGAAAGCTGGGGGGGGGGGGGTGCAGCAAGGCTGGGTTGCGGGGCTCCCGCACAGCGATGGGCACTGGTGTGGGTTGCTGGGGCACCTGTGACATATGGCATGGCGTTGTGCACTTGAGTGATAGCTTTTCTTATACAAAATCCCTTTGCCTTTGTACAAATCTCCCCCTTTTCTCCAGACCATCACATGACCTCCACCATCACATGACCTCCACCATCACATGACCTCCACCATCACATGACCGCCACCATGTGACAGATGGCATCAGGCATCTTCAAGTATCTTTTCATTTTTTGTTCTGTGTCTCACAAATGTTCTTCTTTCTGATCCAAGCAACTCAATCTTAGATTTGTTTGTCCCTAATACTTTTCTCCAATCTTCCTCTATCCAATATCTGTTCTTTTGCCCATATTAATCTTTTCCATTCATTAGTCAGTATCAGATATGGTTTTTTCTTTGCCCCTCTGCCCTTAAGGCCGCATCCTGGAGAGGGTGACCCTGGTGTTTTGGCAGGTCCTATTTAGTTATGCTGACATTTGAGGACCTGTGAGGCGTTGGTTTTGTAAACTAGAGACTGTAATGTATTGGTCTTGTTGCTTAGATGTGCAGTGGGGCCCTCTCACTTCTCTTTCTACTCTAGTTCTTTTTTTCTGGCCACTTTGAGGGTTTCATAGAACAAACAAAAGTAATGCTCCAGATTCTCAACCAGCTCAAAGGAAGGTCAGTTTTATAGCTTCTCTAATCAGCCAAACTGTTTTCAGCTGTGCTAGCATACAGGAACAAGGGTTTTCAACAGTTTGTACCATTAAACCACTTGATTTATAATGCAGAGTTCTACAGAAATGTGTTGCAAACCCCATGTTAAAGTTACACAAAAAAAAAGTGGTGCACTCTGTCAGAGCAGTGCAGGGGTTGCCAGATTCATGAAGAACGGGCACCACAAATCCTGAATCTGGCGCCCCATGCACACTGCACAGTATATATAATTATAAACACAAGCTCCTGCTTGAGCATTACATTATCATGCTGAGGTTTGCAGCTGTAGCTGATGGACCTTTGTCTGTAGTGTTACCATTGTGTGTGCAGAACACCAGTCTCTATCCTTAGTAATTCTATGATCTACCATTTACAGAAGGTACAGAAGCTGTTAGAGTGTAATGACCCAGCTTTCCAAAGTAGGGATCACACTATTCACAAGACTTAGACCTCTGTCCCTTTCCTCAGGTGACCCCATTGCCCCCTCCTCTTGTAAGTGCCCCTCGCAGCCCCGTCCACCTGCTGGATGGCATTTAAACCCTTCAATATGGAGGCATCAGTACATAATGTGTGAAAGTTGCGGTGCCGGGAGGAAATGTCACCGGAGCTGCCAACCTGCATCTGGCTGATGTCTCCATTATTGACAAGATGGAGGATGAGCACGCTGTGACGCTGATTCATGGTGATCCCTTATAACTGTGTGAGAACAAGTCACCAGGGACGTTCCCCATGAGTGTATCTGCTATTGATCACCCCATCAATACCACAAGAGACCGCCGCCGCCTCTGCACTTCCATCAGTGCAGCCCAGTGAGAGCAATGTACCATCTCACATCTACAGGAATCACCACACTCCATCGCACATTGACCACTGACTGATGAGCCATTACACCCGAGATGACTCGCTAAGTCACCTGCAAATCCAAAAGTCAGAACTGGAGACTTGCCATCCCCGTATCTGTGTTGTAAGAAGATGGCCGTGCTGTGGCCTCTAAGTTAGGCTGGGTTTGGAAGACACTATCAAGGTGTCACCACCTGCTGCTGCTTCTCTCTGTTTCTTCTCTGCTCATGGTTAAGCGTGGTGCACCCAATGGGAAGTCCAAAGAGTCAGTTAACCCTTGATGTAAAATAAAGTAAGAAGTGCTGAGTTCGCTAGGGGAAATATTCAAAAGTACAGAGTACAATGGTCCTTTCTTACAGGGCACTACAGTTGTCCCTATAGTTTATATACCACTATAGATTGGCAAGTCCACTGGGTTTATTTACACCATAAGAATGTATCCACCATCTCCTCCAGACCCTCTGTCTCCTCCAGAATCCACTGTCACCTCAACTCCTTCAGATTCCTCTAGACTCCTGTCTCCTTCAGTCTCCCATCATCTCCAGGACCCTCGATTTTCTCCTTTCCACCTCTCTGTGTCTTCAAGTCTACTCTGACTCGAATAGAGCAGGGGCCTAGGACTACCCGGGATTTCAAACTACATAATATTTTAAATGAACTGGGGCAGATTTATGATATAATAATGTGTAACTTTTATTCTGCCCCCAGCATGGTGAGGAGCTCTCCTTCTAGGTACTTGCTATGAAGGATCCCCAAGAAAGGCAAGTCCTGCACCAGGTTGCAGCAGAGGGCTCCATGTGGCTCCTCCTGGAGCACATCAGGAGGGTGGAGAAGACATGCAACACCTGATGTCACAGCATCTGCTCCACTGAGCAGGACACCAGACTAGAAGACTGAAGACCCGTGCAGGATGGCAGAAGAAGGGAAGAAGATCATCTGGCTCTCTCAGTATAAGCCATAGGCTCTGCGAGGTTCGAAAGGAAGCATCCTCCCCGAGCAGATGCCACTCAATACCTCTCTGATGTTAGGGCAGCAATTTGATGTTCCTCAGCTGCATACTCATCAACGTTCCAGCCATGTTGGGAATGTGACCATTAAGAGGTCATACTATAGGTTCCTCCCCAACAGACACACAGGCGCAGGGAAACCTTTGATACTGGCTCTGATTCTCTACAGGATGCACCAAAAATTATGCCTCAAGAAGATATCATTACCCTGATCGGTGCCCGAGTCACCAAAATTCCCATTGTTTAGTCTGCAATTCATCAAGAAGAGGACATCCATTGTTCGTCCTCATTTGGTTCTAGTGCTTGTGATGGGGTGCACATCTTGACATTTGGTGCAATGACACCTGTTATACCTGTCAATACAAATGGTCACACAGAAGCCAATGTACGTACCAGTCTAGATGGTCCCAAAGCAGAAGCTACACGACTCACCACAGACTCTATCACATCAGATCCACTGGAAGACCCTCGTTACAGCCTGAATGAGCGCAACCTCCTCTGCAAATATTTCTTCATTGCATGCCTGAGTATACCTTCCTATGAACGAGGAACTGTGCGCTATAACCATGATTTTGGAGTATTAGCGCCATGATAATATACCCATGATAATTTCTGTATCCACTAGATGGGCGCCCCTCTCTCCCAGCATCAGTTTAGTTCCATTTTCAATAAATATTTGCTCAACTTAAGCCTCAACCCTAAAGAGTTTGGGACACACTTGTACCGCGTCAGTGCTGTGACCACAGTGGAAGCACGAGGCATAAGTGAGGAAGCCAGACTGCGGCGATGGAAGTCCAACTGTTTCAAGTCTTATATACATGTATAAACCCCTTGTCTTGCGCACCTCCCTCCTAGTATAGTTTCCCTTCCATTTCTCTTTTTTTCCCAATTCATAAATCTAATCCTGTCCTAAACCTGGGTTTAAAGGATGTAAAGGTGCAGTATATTATGTATTATATGCACTGGACACAGCTGCTTTCCGAAATAGTACACATAAGTAGAGCTGTCCAAGATGGTGTAGTTATCCTTAAAGGATGTATCAGACTTAGGTAGCCGATAGCATTAATGAAGCTAGATTGTCTTCAATGCGGGTTGCCCGAATATTTGAAAAACTTTGTAGGTGGGCTGAGTAGGGCTCCTGTCTAATGTGCTGGGGTCCGTCGGAGAGCTGTGCCCCGGTTTGTTTACTGTATCATGCTCTGGGACATGGGCTGGGACGGATGGACATGCCAAGCCGCCTGAAGTGGAGATGGAGCGGAGATGCTGTGTCCCTGCAAACAAACAGGGGACCATGGCACGGGAGAACGGGAGTGCTGTAGGAGGTAAGTAAAGATTTATTTTTTAAAAAAGCCCTCCCCAGATCACTTCCAAAGTTTTTCAAATAGTCGGCCAACCCCTTTTAGTGTGCACTATATGCATGGTCCGAGGTGATCTCTCACAATTGTTGGATTACATGGCTATCAGTTGAGTCCGTAAGACCAAAAACATGTCACTCTTTTACGGGACGTAATCATCTGATAAACAATAGCAAGATATTGCTAAGGGAAGCAGTCCATTTAAATACTAAATGGAACACAGAGCCCTCTTTGTCCTCCAGGCTCCACTACTCTATCTTCTCTAGACCTCAGTGTCTCCTCCAGACCACTCTGACTCCTCTAGTCTCCTTCAGACCCCTCAGTTCTCCAGTCTCTTTTGTCTCCTCCAGGCGCCTCTGTCTTCTCTAGGCCTCAGTGTCTCCTCCATACCATTCTATCTCCTCTAGTCTTCTTCAGACCCCTCAGTTCTCCAGTCTCTTTTGTCTCCTCCAGGCGCCTCTGTCTTCTCTAGGCCTCAGTGTCTCCTCCATACCATTCTGTCTCCTCTAGTCTTCTTCAGACCCTCAGTTCTTCAGTTTCTTTTGTCTCCTCCAGACGCATCTGTCTTCTCTAGGCCTCAGTGTCTCCTCCAGACACCTCTGTCTTCTCTAGGCCTCAGTGTCTCCTCCAGACCATTCTATCTCCTCTAGTCTTCTTCAGACCCCTCAGTTCTCCAGTCTCTTTTGTCTCTTCCAGGTGCCTCTGTCTTCTCTAGGCCTCAGTGTCTCCTCCAGATGCCTGTCTTCTCTAGGCCTCAGTGTCTCCTCCAGACGCCTCTGTCTTCTCTAGACCTCAGTGTCTCCTCCAGACGCCTCTGTCTTCTCTAGACCTCAGTGTCTCCTCCAGATGCCTCTGTCTTCTCTAGACCTCAGTGTCTCCTCCAGACACCTCTGTCTTCTCTAGGCCTCAGTGTCTCCTCCAGACGCCTCTGTCTTCTCTAGGCCTCATTGTCTCCTCCAGATGCCTCTGTCTTCTCTAGGCCTCAGTGTCTCCTCCAGACGCCTCTGTCTTCTCTAGACCTCAGTGTCTCCTCCAGACGCCTCTGTCTTCTCTAGACCTCAGTGTCTCCTCCAGACACCTCTGTCTTCTCTAGGCCTCAGTGTCTCCTCCAGACCATTCTGTCTCCTCTAGTCACCTTCAGACCCCTCAGTTCTCCAGTATCTTTTGTCTCTTCCAGGTGCCTCTGTCTTCTCTAGGCCTCAGTGTCTCCTCCAGACACCTCTGTCTTCTCTAGGCCTCAGTGTCTCCTCCAGACACCTCTGTCTTCTCTAGGCCTCAGTGTCTCCTCCAGACACCTCTGTCTTCTCTAGGCCTCAGTGTCTCCTCCAGACCATTCTGTCTCCTCTAGTCTCCTTCAGACCCCTCAGTTCTCCAGTATCTTTTGTCTCCTCCAGGCGCCTCTGTCTTCTCTAGGCCTCAGTGTCTCCTCCATACCATTCTATCTCCTCTAGTCTTCTTCAGACCCCTCAGTTCTCCAGTCTCTTTTGTCTCCTCCAGGCGCCTCTGTCTTCTCTAGGCCTCAGTGTCTCCTCCATACCATTCTGTCTCCTCTAGTCTTCTTCAGACCCTCAGTTCTTCAGTTTCTTTTGTCTCCTCCAGACGCATCTGTCTTCTCTAGGCCTCAGTGTCTCCTCCAGACACCTCTGTCTTCTCTAGGCCTCAGTGTCTCCTCCAGACCATTCTATCTCCTCTAGTCTTCTTCAGACCCCTCAGTTCTCCAGTCTCTTTTGTCTCTTCCAGGTGCCTCTGTCTTCTCTAGGCCTCAGTGTCTCCTCCAGATGCCTGTCTTCTCTAGGCCTCAGTGTCTCCTCCAGACGCCTCTGTCTTCTCTAGACCTCAGTGTCTCCTCCAGACGCCTCTGTCTTCTCTAGACCTCAGTGTCTCCTCCAGATGCCTCTGTCTTCTCTAGACCTCAGTGTCTCCTCCAGACACCTCTGTCTTCTCTAGGCCTCAGTGTCTCCTCCAGACGCCTCTGTCTTCTCTAGGCCTCATTGTCTCCTCCAGATGCCTCTGTCTTCTCTAGGCCTCAGTGTCTCCTCCAGACGCCTCTGTCTTCTCTAGACCTCAGTGTCTCCTCCAGACGCCTCTGTCTTCTCTAGACCTCAGTGTCTCCTCCAGACACCTCTGTCTTCTCTAGGCCTCAGTGTCTCCTCCAGACCATTCTGTCTCCTCTAGTCACCTTCAGACCCCTCAGTTCTCCAGTATCTTTTGTCTCTTCCAGGTGCCTCTGTCTTCTCTAGGCCTCAGTGTCTCCTCCAGACACCTCTGTCTTCTCTAGGCCTCAGTGTCTCCTCCAGACACCTCTGTCTTCTCTAGGCCTCAGTGTATCCTCCAGACACCTCTGTCTTCTCTAGGCCTCAGTGTCTCCTCCAGACCATTCTGTCTCCTCTAGTCTCCTTCAGACCCCTCAGTTCTCCAGTATCTTTTGTCTCTTCCAGGTGCCTTTGTCTTCTCTAGGCCTCAGTGTCTCCTCCAGACACCTCTGTCTTCTCTAGGCCTCAGTGTCTCCTCCAGACACCTCTGTCTTCTCTAGGCCTCAGTGTCTCCTCCAGACCATTCTATCTCCTCTAGTCTTCTTCAGACCCCTCAGTTCTCCAGTCTCTTTTGTCTCTTCCAGGTGCCTTTGTCTTCTCTAGGCCTCAGTGTCTCCTCCAGACGCCTCTGTCTTCTCTAGGCCTCAGTGTCTCCTCCAGACACCTCTGTCTTCTACAGAGCACTTTTTTTGCCACTTTAGACTTCTCTTCTCTTTCAGAAAATCTCTGTCCTCAACAAACACCTCAATATACTCTTAAATTCTTTGTCTCCTTCACAACTCTCTGTCCTATTTCAGACTCTTCTGTCTTCTCTAGACTCATCTGCTTCCTCCAGACCTATTTATTTTCTTTAGTCTCTACTTTTTTTTTCCAGACCCTTTACACTCCTGTCCTCTCTAGAATCCTCTTTCTTCTCCAGACATGTATGCCCCTTCAAATCTCTCTGTCTCCTCCAGAGACTCTCTCTACACGCCTCTAGACCCCTCTGTCCCTTCCAGCCAATTGGTCAACTCTAGACCCCTCTATCTCCCTCAAACCCCTCTATCTCTTCCATAGGATGAGACAACTTTAATATGAACCTGCCCAATCCTCAATCTGCTGAGCGAGTCTGCTTAGCGATGTATTTTCTCCCTCAAAGTATCTTAAAGATATGCCTAACCTAAACCCTGTGGAGCCAGTGATATCAGTCCTGTCAAAAGAATGGTTCTAAGAAAATTATTTGTATTTTCTTTACTTTTTTAAAATAAAAAAAATGTTCCAATGATAAAGACCACAAGCGCAACATCAGTGTGTCTTATAATCTGCGCCTGGCCCCATGGTTTCGGTGAAGCCAGCGCTGGCTTTCTATGTCACGTTGTTACATCCTGAAGTCCAAGCAGTCGCTGGTTTGTCACTATCCACAAAATATGCAGCTCTCAGCTAATGACCCCAACATTGTCCAGGATATTTCTGCTACTACTTCCACGTAACTTGTTTTGTTTCAGGCTGTTTCTGCTGGCTTTTGTCAAAGTCCAATGTTATCAGTATCTGCTTCTTATTATCCAGTGGTGTCATAGACGAGGACTGCAAATTATCTGTAAAGAAACCAATATTATTGCAGGTGGCTATTAAAATACTACCCCCCATGTACAAGAATATAACTACTATAATACTACCCCCCATGTACAAGAATATAGCTACTATAATACTGCCTCCTATGTACAAGAATATAACTACTATAATACTGCCCCCTATGTACAAGAATATAACTACTATAATACTGCCCCCTATGTACAAGAATATAACTACTATAATACTGCCCCCTATGTACAAGAATATAACTACTAAAATACTGTCCCCTATGTACAAGAATAAAACTACTATAATACTGCCCCCTATGTACAGGAATATAACTACTATAATACTGCCCCTATGTACAAGAATATAACTACTATAATACTGCCCCCTATGTACAGGAATATAACTACTATAATACTGCCCCCTATGTACAAGAATATAACTACTATAATACTGCCCCCTATTTACAAGAATATAACTACTATAATACTGCCCCCGATGTACAGGAATATAACTACTATAATACTGCCCCCTATGTACAGGAATATAACTACTATAATACTGTCCCCTATGTACAAGAATATAACTACTATAATACTGCCCCCTATGTACAAGAATATAACTGCTATAATCCTGCCCCCTATGTACAGGAATATAACTACTATAATACTGTCCTCTATGTACAGGAATATAACTACTATAATACTGCCCCCTATGTACAAGAATATAACTACTATAATACTGCCCCCTATGTACAAGAATATAACTACTATAATACCGCTCCCTATGTACAGGAATATAACTACTATAATACTGCCCCCTATGTACAAGAATATAACTACTATAATACCCCCCCCCCCTATGTACAAGAATATAACTACTATAATACTGCCCCCTATGTACAAGAATATAACTGCTATAATCCTGCCCCCTATGTACAAGAATATAACTACTATAATACTGCCCCCTATGTACAGGAATATAACTACTATAATACTGCCCCCTATGTACAAGAATATAACTACTATAATACTGCCCCCTATTTACAAGAATATAACTACTATAATACTGCCCCCTATGTACAGGAATATAACTACTATAATACTGCCCCCTATGTACAAGAATATAACTACTATAATACTGCCCCCTATGTACAGGAATATAACTACTATAATACTGTCCCCTATGTACAAGAATATAACTACTATAATACTGCCCCCTATGTACAAGAATATAACTGCTATAATCCTGCCCCCTATGTACAGGAATATAACTACTATAATACTGTCCTCTATGTACAGGAATATAACTACTATAATACTGCCCCCTATGTACAAGAATATAACTACTATAATACTGCCCCCTATGTACAAGAATATAACTACTATAATACCGCTCCCTATGTACAGGAATATAACTACTATAATACTGCCCCCTATGTACAAGAATATAACTACTATAATACCCCCCCCCCCCCTATGTACAAGAATATAACTACTATAATACTGCCCCCTATGTACAAGAATATAACTGCTATAATCCTGCCCCCTATGTACAAGAATATAACTACTATAATACTGCCCCCTATGTACAAGAATATAACTACTATAATACTGCCCCCTATGTACAAGAATATAACTACTATAATACTGCCTCTATGTACAAGAATATAACTACTATAATACTGCCCCCTATGTACAAGAATATAACTACTATAATACTGCCTCTATGTACAAGAATATAACTACTATAATACTGCCCCCTATGTACAAGAATATAACTACTAAAATACTGTCCCCTATGTACAAGAATATAACTACTATAATACTGCCCCCTATGTACAAGAATATAAATACTATAATACTGCCCCTATGTACAAGAATATAACTACTATAATACTGCCCCCTATGTACAAGAATATAACTACTATAATACTGCCCCCTATGTACAAGAATATAACTACTATAATACTGCCTCTATGTACAAGAATATAACTACTATAATACTGCCCCCTATGTACAAGAATATAACTACTATAATACTGCCTCTATGTACAAGAATATAACTACTATAATACTGCCCCCTATGTACAAGAATATAACTACTATAATACTGCCTCCTATGTACAAGAATATAACTACTAAAATACTGTCCCCTATGTACAAGAATATAACTACTATAATACTGCCCCCTATGTACAAGAATATAACTACTATAATACTGCCCCTATGTACAAGAATATAACTACTATAATACTGCCCCCTATGTACAAGAATATAACTACTATAATACTGCCCCCTATGTACAAGAATATAACTACTATAATACTGCCTCTATGTACAAGAATATAACTACTATAATACTGCCCCCTATGTACAAGAATATAACTACTATAATACTGCCTCTATGTACAAGAATATAACTACTATAATACTGCCCCCTATGTACAAGAATATAACTACTATAATACTGCCTCCTATGTACAAGAATATAACTACTATAATACTGCCCCTATGTACAAGAATATAACTACTATAATACTGCCCACTATGTACAAGAATATAACTACTATAATACTGCCCGCTATGTACAAGAATATAACTACTATAATACTGCCCCCTATGTACAAGAATATAACTACTAAAATACTGTCCCCTATGTACAAGAATATAACTACTATAATACTGCCCCCTATGTACAAGAATATAACTACTATAATACTGCCCCTATGTACAAGAATATAACTACTATAATACTGCCCCCTATGTACAAGAATATAACTACTATAATACTGCCCATATGTACAAGAATATAACTACTATAATACTGCCTCTATGTACAAGAATATAACTACTATAATACTGCCCCCTATGTACAAGAATATAACTACTATAATACTGCCTCTATGTACAAGAATATAACTACTATAATACTGCCCCCTATGTACAAGAATATAACTACTATAATACTGCCTCCTATGTACAAGAATATAACTACTATAATACTGCCCCTATGTACAAGAATATAACTACTATAATACTGCCCACTATGTACAAGAATATAACTACTATAATACTGCCCACTATGTACAAGAATATAACTACTATAATACTGCCCCTATGTACAAGAATATAACTACTATAATACTGCCCCCTATGTACAAGAATATAACTACTATAATACTGCCCCCTATGTACAAGAATATAACTACTATAATACTGCCCCCTATGTACAAGAATATAACTACTATAATACTGCCCCCTATGTACAAGAATATAACTACTATAATACTGCCTCTATGTACAAGAATATAACTACTATAATACTGCCCCCTATGTACAAGAATATAACTACTATAATACTGCCTCCTATGTACAAGAATATAACTACTATAATACTGCCCCTATGTACAGTAATATAACTACTATAATACTGCCCACTATGTACAAGAATATAACTACTATAATACTGCCCCACTATGTACAGGAATATAACTACTTTAATACTGCCCCCTATGTACAGGAATATAACTACTATAATACTGCCCCTATGTACAGGAATATAACTACTATAATGCTGCTCCCTATGTACAAGAATATAACTACTATAATACTGCCCCCTATGTACAAGATTATAACTACTATAACACTGCCCCCTTTGTACAAGAATATAACTACTATAATACTGCCCCCTATGTACAGAAATATAACTACTATAATACTGCCCCTATGTACAAGAATATAACTACTATAATACTGCCCCTCTGTACAAGAATATAACAACTATAATACTGCCCCCTATATACAAGAATAGAACTACTATAATACTGCCCCCTATGTACAAGAATATAACTACTATAATACTGCCCCCTATGTACAAGAATATAACTACAATAATACTGCCCCCTATGTACAGAAATATAACTACTATAATACTGCCCCTATGTACAAGAATATAACTACTATAATACTGCCCCTATGTACAAGAATATAACTACTATAATACTGCACCCTATGTACAAGAATATGACTACTATAATACTGCCCCCTATATACAAGAATATAACTACTATAATACTGCCCCCTATGTACAGGAATATAACTACTATAATACTGCCCCTATGTACATGAATATATCTACTAAAATACTGCCCCTATGTACAAGAATATAACAACTATAATACTGCCCCCTATATACAAGAATATAACTACTATAATACTGCCCCTATGTACAAGAATATAACAACTATAATACTGCCCCCTATATACAAGAATATAACTCCTATTATACTGCCCCCTATATACAAGAATATAACTACTATAATACTGCCCCCTATGTACAAGAATATAACCACTATAATACTGCCCCCTATGTACAAGAATATAACTACTATAATACTGCCCCCTATGTACAAGAATATAACCACTATAATACTGCCCCCTATGTACAAGAATATAACTACTATAATACTACCCCCTATGTACAAGAATATAACTACTATAATACTGCCCCTATGTACAAGACTATAACTACTATAATACTGCCCCTATGTACAAGAATATAACTACTATAATACTGCCCCCTATGTACAAGAATATAACTACTATAATACTGCCCCCTATGTACAAGAATATAACTACTATAAGACTGCCCCCTATGTACAGGAAAATAACTACTATAATACTGCCCCCTATGTACAAAAATATAACTACTATAATACTGCCTCTATGTACAAGAATATAACTACTATAATACTGCCCCTATGTACAAGACTATAACTACTATAATACTGCCCCTATGTACAAGAATATAACTACTCTAATACTGCCCCCTATGTACAAGAATATAACTACTATAATACTGCCCCCTATGTACAGATATATAACTACTATAATACTGCCCCCTATGTACAAGAATATAACTACTATAATACTGCCCATATGTACAAGAATATAACTACTATAATACTGCCTCTATGTACAAGAATATAACTACTATAATACTGCCCCCTATGTACAAGAATATAACTACTATAATACTGCCTCTATGTACAAGAATATAACTACTATAATACTGCCCCCTATGTACAAGAATATAACTACTATAATACTGCCTCCTATGTACAAGAATATAACTACTATAATACTGCCCCTATGTACAAGAATATAACTACTATAATACTGCCCACTATGTACAAGAATATAACTACTATAATACTGCCCACTATGTACAAGAATATAACTACTATAATACTGCCCCTATGTACAAGAATATAACTACTATAATACTGCCCCCTATGTACAAGAATATAACTACTATAATACTGCCCCCTATGTACAAGAATATAACTACTATAATACTGCCCCCTATGTACAAGAATATAACTACTATAATACTGCCCCCTATGTACAAGAATATAACTACTATAATACTGCCTCTATGTACAAGAATATAACTACTATAATATTGCCCCCTATGTACAAGAATATAACTACTATAATACTGCCTCCTATGTACAAGAATATAACTACGATAATACTGCCCCTATGTACAGTAATATAACTACTATAATACTGCCCACTATGTACAAGAATATAACTACTATAATACTGCCCCACTATGTACAGGAATATAACTACTATAATACTGCCCCCTATGTACAGGAATATAACTACTATAATACTGCCCCTATGTACAGGAATATAACTACTATAATGCTGCTCCCTATGTACAAGAATATAACTACTATAATACTGCCCCCTATGTACAAGATTATAACTACTATAACACTGCCCCCTTTGTACAAGAATATAACTACTATAATACTGCCCCCTATGTACAGAAATATAACTACTATAATACTGCCCCTATGTACAAGAATATAACTACTATAATACTGCCCCTCTGTACAAGAATATAACAACTATAATACTGCCCCCTATATACAAGAATAGAACTACTATAATACTGCCCCCTATGTACAAGAATATAACTACTATAATACTGCCCCCTATGTACAAGAATATAACTACAATAATACTGCCCCCTATGTACAGAAATATAACTACTATAATACTGCCCCTATGTACAAGAATATAACTACTATAATACTGCCCCTATGTACAAGAATATAACTACTATAATACTGCACCCTATGTACAAGAATATGACTACTATAATACTGCCCCCTATATACAAGAATATAACTACTATAATACTGCCCCCTATGTACAGGAATATAACTACTATAATACTGCCCCTATGTACATGAATATATCTACTAAAATACTGCCCCTATGTACAAGAATATAACAACTATAATACTGCCCCCTATATACAAGAATATAACTACTATAATACTGCCCCTATGTACAAGAATATAACAACTATAATACTGCCCCCTATATACAAGAATATAACTCCTATTATACTGCCCCCTATATACAAGAATATAACTACTATAATACTGCCCCCTATGTACAAGAATATAACCACTATAATACTGCCCCCTATGTACAAGAATATAACTACTATAATACTGCCCCCTATGTACAAGAATATAACCACTATAATACTGCCCCCTATGTACAAGAATATAACTACTATAATACTACCCCCTATGTACAAGAATATAACTACTATAATACTGCCCCTATGTACAAGACTATAACTACTATAATACTGCCCCTATGTACAAGAATATAACTACTATAATACTGCCCCCTATGTACAAGAATATAACTACTATAATACTGCCCCCTATGTACAAGAATATAACTACTATAAGACTGCCCCCTATGTACAGGAAAATAACTACTATAATACTGCCCCCTATGTACAAAAATATAACTACTATAATACTGCCTCTATGTACAAGAATATAACTACTATAATACTGCCCCTATGTACAAGACTATAACTACTATAATACTGCCCCTATGTACAAGAATATAACTACTCTAATACTGCCCCCTATGTACAAGAATATAACTACTATAATACTGCCCCCTATGTACAGATATATAACTACTATAATACTGCCCCCTATGTACAGATATATAAAAACTATAATACTGCCCCCTATGTACAAGAATATAACTACTATAATACTGCCCTCTATGTACAGGAATATAACTACTATAATACTTCCCCCTATGTACAAGAATATAACTACTATAATACTGCCCCCTATGTACAAGAATATAACTACTATAATACTGCCCCCTATGTACAGATATATAACTACAATAATACTGCCCCTATGTACAAGAATATAACTACTATAATACTGCCTCCTATGTACAGGAATATAACTACTATAATACTGCCTCCTATGTATAAGAATATAACTACTATAATACTGCCCCCTATGTACAGGAATATACCTACTATAATACTGCCCCCTATGTACAGGAATATAACTACTATAATACTGCCCCCTATGTACAATAATATAACTACTTTAATACTGCCCCCTATGTACAAGAATATAACTACTATAATACTGCCCCCTATGTACAGGAATATAACTACTATAATACTGCCCCCTATATACAGGAATATAACTACTATAATACTGCCCCTATGTGCAAGAATATAACTACTATAATACTGCCCCCTATGTACAAGAATATAACTACTATAATACTGCTCCTATGTACAAGAATATAACTACGATAATACTGCTCCCAATGTACAGGAATATAACTACTATAATACTGCCCCCTATGTACAGGAATATAACTACTATAATACTGCCCCCTATGTACAGGAATATAACTACTATAATACTGCCTCCTATGTACAAGAATATAACTACAATA
This sequence comes from Engystomops pustulosus, assembly GCF_040894005.1. Lineage (NCBI taxonomy): Eukaryota > Metazoa > Chordata > Amphibia > Anura > Leptodactylidae > Engystomops > Engystomops pustulosus. The sequence continues at coordinate 286,912,274 of NC_092411.1, forward strand.
ATACTGCCCCCTATGTACAAGAATATAACTACTATAATACTGCCCCTATGTACAGTAATATAACTACTATAATACTGCCCCCTATGTACAGGAATATAACTACTATAATACTGCCCCCTATGTACAGGAATATAACTGCTATAATACTACCCCCTATATACAGGAATATAACTACTATAATACTGCCCCCTATGTACAAGAATATAACTACTATAATACTGCCCCCTATGTACAAGAATATAACTACTATAATACTGCCCCCTATGTACAAGAATATAACTACTATAATACTGCCCTCTATGTACAAGAATATAACTGCTATAATACTGCCCCCTATGTACAAGAATATAACTACTATAATACTGCCCCCTATGTACAGATATATAACTACTATAATACTGCCTCCTATGTACAGATATATAACTACTATGATACTGCCCCCTATGTACAGATATATAACTACTATAATACTGCCCCCTATGTACAAAAATATAACTACTATAATACTGCCCCCTATGTACAGGAATATAACTACTATAATACTGCCTCCTATGTACAAGAATATAACTACTATAATACTGCCCCCTATGTACAGGAATATAACTACTATAATACTGCCCCCTATGTACAATAATATAACTACTATAATACTGCCCCCTATGTACAGGAATATCACTACTATAATACTGCCCCCTATGTACAGGAATATAACTACTATAATTCTGCCCCCTATGTACAGGAATATAACTACTATAATACTGCCCCTATGTGCAAGAATATAACTACTATAATACTGCCCCCTATGTACAATAATATAACTACTATAATACTGCCCCCTATGTACAAGAATATAACTACTATAATACTGCTCCTATGTACAAGAATATAACTACGATAATACTGCTCCCTATGTACAGGAATATAACTACTATAATACTGCCTCCTATGTACAGGAATATAACTACTATAATACTGCCCCCTATGTACAGGAATATAACTACTATTATACTGCTCCCTATGTACAAGTATATAACTACTATAATACTGCCCCTATGTACAAGAATATAACTACTATAGTACTGCCACCTATGTACAGGAATATTACTACTATAATACTGCCCCCTATGTACAAGAATATAACTACTATAATACTGCCCCCTATGTACAAGAATATAACTACTATAGTACTGCCACCTATGTACAGGAATATAACTACTATAATACTGCCCCCTATGTACAAGAATATAACTACTATAGTACTGCCACCTATGTACAGGAATATAACTACTATAATACTGCCCCCTATGTACAAGAATATAATTACTATAATACTGCCTCCTACGTACCGGAATATAACTACTATAATACTGCCCCCTATGTACAAGAATATAACTACTATAGTACTGCCCCCTATGTACAAGAATATAACTACTATAATACTGCCTCCTATGTACAAGAATATAACTACTATAATACTGCCCCCTATGTACAAGAATATAACTACTATAGTACTGCCACCTATGTACAGGAATATAACTACTATAATACTGTCCCTATGTACAAGAATATAACTACTATAATACTGCCACATATGTACAAGAATATAACTACTATAATACTGCCCTCTATGTACAGGAATATAACTACTATAATACTGCCCCCTATGTACAAGAATATAACTACTATAATACTGCCCCCTATGTACAGGAATATAACTACTATAATACTGCCCCCTATGTACAAGAATATAACTACTATAATACTGCCCCCTATGTACAGGAATATAACTACTATAATACTGCCCCCTATGTACAGGAATATAACTACTATAATACTGCCTCTATGTACAAGAATATAACTACTATAATACTGCCCCCTATGTACAGGAATATAACTACTATAATACTGCCTCTATGTACAAGAATATAACTACTATAATACTGCCCCTATGTACAGGAATATAACTACTATAATACTGCCCCCTATGTACAGGAATATAACTACTATAATACTGCCTCCTATGTACAAGAATATAACTACTATAATACTGCCCCCTATGTACAGGAATATAACTACTATAATACTGCCCCCTATGTACAGGAATATAACTACTATAATACTGCCCTCTATATCTGAGAATATAACTACTATATAGCAGCCCCCTACTGTATGTCAATAATATTCTCTCTTACTCTTTTTCATGCTCTCTGATTTCTTTATTGTCTTCCTGGTACTGTCAGATCTTTGAGGAGTATCCACCATTCTCCGGCGTCTCTGCAGCACGGACTCCAGCTCACTGTCTTTGCCCTTGCGGCTCATCCGGTGTCGACTTGCTTTCCGCATTGGTTTTCTTACTGTTTCCTGTAGTGATAATAAATGTATAGGTCAGTTATTAAAGCTAGGGGACATGTTTGACACTTCTCACTGATTGGCTCGCTATGCGGCCACTGGTGACTGATAGGACCCAGGGCAAAAGTTATTAATCTGCCGAAGTGTGTGAGAGGAGGAGGGGACATGTGTGGCAGCTTGTGTCATAAATTTCAGTGTAGAGAGCAAGGTTGAAGAATTTAAGATCCCTAAATTTTGAGTTTTCAATGACTTGTGGACTTATGGGCTCTGTTACAATTGTTACCACTTTTCCTTTTAATGCTGGGTTGTGTAAATAACCCCCTCCCCCCCCCCTTCCTGCACTAAAACATTCAGTAGTGTTTATAGGCAACACTGGCTACATGTCCTACAATGTATCTGTCACTAATGGGCTGTGTTGGTCCATTACAGAGCGATCACTCCCACTTACCAGTAATATTCCCTGGAGCTCGCTGATGACGCTCTTACGTTTACTGGTCTCTGCAGCCGCTTCCTGGGAAAAAAATGTTCAAAATAGATGTAAAAAAAGTTTAGAGAAAGTTTTAATAAAATGAAAAATAGAATTTTATACATGACCCGTGAAAATTTCCAAATGGTAATAATGGGCCAAGTGCTATGATTCTCTCCATAAGTGGCCACAAATCTCCAACCTCATGCATGATGGGCCTGACTTAAGGATGAGCGTGCCCTCAACGCGACGAGAGGGCAGAGAACCACTGGAAGACTTCTCTGACGAGGACTCATTCCCCGAGAACTCTGGTTCCACTTGGCTAATATGGTTTTCGTACTGTTTTCATAATGTTTTTTTATTATGTTTTTTTTTACCACCCCAGGATTCTTTAGTCCTACCAGTCCTCCCAGTCATCCTGTACTTTGAGGACAGTGTTTTGGGGTCTTATCCATATTTTGCCCGGTATTTATGAACCCTACCCATTGTTTTGGTTATTTTTAAGTCTTGCCGCCTATTGAGTCTTGTCCTCATTATGCCCAAAATTTTGGAGTCCTGTTCTGACCGGTACTTATGGGCCTTGTGCTCTATTTTGGTGAGTATTTTTGAGTCCTGCCTCTTATAGTTGCTGGCATTTGTGGACCCTGCCCACTACCGAGGTTTTACCTCATTATGCCCAATATTTTTGAGATTTTCCCTTATTATGGCCTATATATATATATGGCTATATATTGTTTTTTTGAGTCCTGCCCCCTATTGAGTGTTGCCATCATTATGGCCTATGTCAGTGATGGCAAACCTTTTCGACACCGAGTGCCCAACCTACATCCAAAACCCACATATTTTTTTCAACGTGCCGATGCGACAATTTAAACAGTAACTTATTACTCCCTGCTCTGTCACATGTTTAAATTGTATGGGCCCCTGAGGACACCAATACAGTACAAAGAAGGAGAAGAAGTTTGGATCATCATAGTAACTTCCTTCAAGGGTCTTGGGCTGCCTGGGACTGCAAGAGGCTTTGAGTCCTGTCTGGCGAACTCTGCTTTGGGGTCATTGCACAGGTGCCCATAGAGAGGGCTCCGAGTGCCACCTCTGGCACCCGTGCCATAGGTTCGCCACCACTGACCTATATATTTGAGTACTTGCCTCGTTATTGGCTGGTATTTTTGAGTCCTGCCCTTCCTATGGCCACTACATAAACCTTGTCTCCGTTTGGCCAGAATTTTTGGAACCTTCCCCCTATTGGGGTCAGTCATTTTGAGTTCTGCCCTTTATTTTTGTTTCTGGTATCTTTGAGTTGTGATCCTATCAAAAACAATAGAAGACGTCTGTTATTGGGGAATGTTGGTGAACCCCGTTCCCATTAGATGGTTGATCTTATAGAAATCCTACATTTTTCCTGTACTCCAAAAGGTTTATGAGGTGATAGAAGATGTGTTTACAGTAGGAATTTCTGAACTTTCTGCCTATCGTCCCCTCTCTGCTCTGGACACTAATTCGTTAATGAGACTAATCACAGCGATTACAGGATTGTGGAGAGACGGAGCTAATGATAGAGATGAACCTTTCTGTCACTCCGGGCCGGCCGCAGGATCACTCCGCTCTTTATTCTTTCCATCATTTCTCTCACTGCATTCGCTCGGGCATCAGGACCTCCTGCCAATACAACGACCTTGTGTTACTAGGACAGTAAGGTCCCTACAGCATAGACCTCCTGGACTGCACAGACCACCATACCATGGAAAGGTCCTCAGCCATCCTTCACTCTATCATTCACCCCCGCCTCCTATATAGACCTCCTGACATCCGTGTACTGACCTCCACCCTCCTATATAGACCTCCTGACATCTGTGTACTTACCTCCAGCCTCCGATATAGACCTCCTGACATCTGTGTACTGACCTCCAGCCTCCGATATAGACCTCCTGACATCTGTGTACTGACCTCCAGCCTCCGATATAGACCTCCTGACATCTGTGTACTGACCTCCAGCCTCCGATATAGACCTCCTGACATCTGTGTACTGACCTCCAGCCTCCGATATAGACCTCCTGACATCTGTGTACTGACCTCCAGCCTCCGATATAGACCTCCTGACATCCGTGTACTGACCTCCAGCCTCCGATATAGACCTCCTGACATCCGTATACTGACCTCCAGCCTCCTATATAGACCTCCTGACATCCGTGTACTGACCCCCAGCCTCCTATATAGACCTCCTGACATCCGTGTACTGACCTCCAGCCTCCTATATAGACCTCCTGATATCTGTATACTGACCCCCAGCCTCCTATATAGACCTCCTGACATCTGTGTACTGACCTCCAGCCTCCGATATAGACCTCTATGTTTTGACCCCTAGACCCCCAGACATCAGACCTACAGGCCTATTCCCCATTAACAAGAAGGCCCCACCGCTGTCCACCCTGAAATATCCTCTGAAGAGATGTTCTCTTACCAGTCTCCGATGGTTCCTCTGACTTTCGTACTCCTCGTCTCTGTTTAATTAATGCAAGTGGGCTGGAAAAAGTGAAAGTAAAACTTACAAACATATATAATCCTTAACGGAACCGATATAAGTATTTTCATTATTATTATTAATAAAACTGGTTATAAGCGATGAAGCTCCTGATACTTTCATTTTCATTAATAGAAGATATACAGAGAAAACCTCAAACATCTGTAAAGATCCCAACTAGCGTATAAATCTGATCCCACCAGTAATAAAGGCTTACTCTTCAGGGGTCTTGGAAAGGCCCGGAGGAGGAGGTGGTGGAGGAGGTGGTGGAGGAGGAGGAGGTGGAGGTAAGACAGGTGGTGCCACCACTGATACGTCATCTGGTGATTGGGCTGATGTCTCATTTTTCTTTAATTCTTCTTCCAGGGATTTAACTGCAAGATAATGTATGGAGAAGGTGTCAAGATCTGGTCACCTGCAGGACCCGTGGCATGTAGACATGTTCTGTAGAACTTTTCTCGGTAAGACACTTTAGAGACATCCACCAAGAATCCATCTGACCCCCTCGTTGAGTGCATTGGGCTATAGTAGTCAGCCGACTATTGAATAATGGGACCTTCTCTAGCTTTATGGAGGTCACATCGGAGCACCACGTGTTTCCATACCCTGTTCTTCTAGCTGTGTGCACTTCTCCTTCATTCCCTTCAGTTCTTCTTCTATCTGATTTTTTTCTGTTGTCACTACATTCAGGTTTTCCTGGATTGCGAGAAATTCTTCTTGAGTTGGTCTCTCAGATAACTGCAACTCTAAGCTCTTAATCTGTCAAAATAACGAAGGTCATGAGGAGATTGTACCACTTTATACATTGTACAAGGACATTATACCACAACCAGGTACCAGTGTGTAGACATTGTTGGCTTTCCCTTAGTATGGCTGGTTGTTATAATGATATAAGTTGTCTCAGACAGAAGATCAAGAACTACTGGTTCTCTGGGTCAGTATCAAAATGTCTAATGTCTTAGATAAACCATCTCAACCGATATTACCACTTATGATAGACGTAGGTGCATCCAATACCCCTGAGCAGGAATCACATCAAGATGTTCTTAGATGATCGCGATCCTATAAGATGCGTCTAAGGTGGACTATACAGGAGCTCACATGTTCCAGTAGTTACCTGGATCTGCAGTTTTTGCTTTGTGTCCTCCAAAGTTGTGGTCAGGGAGCGGACATCATCCAGGGCTTTCATCAGCATGTCATTGGGTTGTACGTTCTGCATTAGGAGCATGCTCTGCCGGGAGATGGCCTTCTTCTCTTTTAGAACCTAAGGAAGAAAGAATTAATGATGGAGTCAAGTGACCAGATACAAGAGCTCTATCTGTATCTTCTATTACCGATTCATCCAGGAGTCCCTAACTAATCCTGGTTAAAGAAAACCCCTTCCTCCAAAATGTTTCCTATGTTCCTATACCACCTATTGTCTCGGCATCTTACTTAATGTCCTGGTTAGTGTGGTGCTAAATAAATTCCTTGGTTGCGTCAGAATTAGTAGAGTTCCCAAAGATTGGACCACCCATACCTTGCTAGCGTAGGTCTCGGCCTCATATCTTAAGCTCTGCTCCAGTTCCAGCTGGTCCAGCGCATCAGCATATTCCCGAGTCACCGCAAGCGAAACTGGACAAAAACAGACAGAAGTTTCTTCCTTAAGATGCTCCTACAACTGCATATTGTGTCCCAAGTGGTATACAATTCTCCATGGTAGTTTTCTGATTTCATTTTAAAAATACAACAAAATTATAAGCAATAAACTGCAGTGTGAATGTGGCCTAAACAGTAGTGTATGGTCATGCTGTGGGTCAGCAGGGAGTCCACCAATGGTCTCTGTTGGTAGGTTGGTTTACTAGACTAATGTGTCCATATCTTCCTCAGGATGTTACTATACTAATGATTGGGGCTTCTTTGAGGGCTACAAGCTAAATTAACTTCATTCTAAGTGTAAGATCAGGACATGTGTACAAGTGACATGGCGTTCCACCACTGTGTGGGTCATTGATGCCTTGGACCCTAGTCCATAGAAAATTCAGCAGTGTTATCCCTTAACATTTTGTGGACATCAGTGACCAGGGCATCTAAGTGGTTTCAGGGGAGGAGACTCGATCCATCAAATATCAGCTACTCACCAATCCTAATGGAGAGCAGCTGGTGCCAGTATATGGTGGCCGGGGACCAAATGAAGGCCTCCAGGCCTTGTACTATATGATATTAATGTTAAAATGATTACACTAAAGTCTCACAGGCAAAAACTTCTGATCTAATTTTCTTTTTAAGAACACAAGAAAGAAAAAAGTGTCTTCTCCAGTTGCATATTGTGGTCACACGGAGATAAATAAGAGGCAGGAGGCAGTTACTGCTCAATGAAGTCATTAAACTCACATAGAAGATAACGCAATTTTTTTAATCTACGAAATCGGGAAATGATAGCATAAAAACACACAAAAAACAACACAAATGCCCAAACACTAAGTAAATAGTTAAAGCAAATACATACAAAGAAGGAGATATTCCACCAAAGACAATTTTCACACTATCCAGAGGTTAGGAAATGATGAATACTGAACCCCCAGAGATGACTAGCGGAATGATTGTCCCCCTATGTCCACCCAGATGTCATGAATGAGGATGAATGATCACCATAACTATCCTAAGCAATGTCCATCAGACTCCTGATTTCCCTTAGCTTGGATTGACTCAGTGATTGGCTGGAGATTACAGATGTGGCCACCAATGTGCACCCCAACTCTTACCTCTGTTCAGCTTTAAGAACTTATTTTGGTTCTTCTCAAGTTTCGAACACAAGGCGTCTTTTTCCTGTCGTTCATCTTCAAGCTGCAAAGAAAAGTTCCAAAAGAACCGAAAAAAATGATTTACTTCTTCACATATTATCAGAATTGAGGAAATGTTACCAGCTCCGCCCCTGTTACCATCATATGGAATATATTTCAGGGAAAACTGGTAATTTTGTATAGTTTTGACGAACATCTCATGTACACAGGGGTTTTATGACTTTTTCCACAAATTCAGCAGGACACATCTTCTCAAGGACATCTGCCTGGCATTGGCTTCCCCCATTTCCCCCTCCTCGCCATCTTCTTACCTCCTTTGTTAACTTTTTTGCCTGTGTCTGGAGTTCTTGCAGTTCAGATGCAATTTGTTCTTTTTCTTGATTTAATTTCTGGATGTTTTCCTTTAATTCTAGTGAGTAAAACCAAAAGACAACTTCTAAGGGATCATGTGTTCAGTGTCTGGTCCAAGGGCCCAGAGACCTATCGGACTGGTTCTGCTCATAACCAATATGTTCCATGGTAATGTTACACAATTTGCCACTGTTTACCTTCAATGAGTTGTTGGTTTTCATGAGAAGAATCTTGGACCATGTCTGTCACGTTCTTGTCATCTGTAACTACAGGAAGGACATCCTCCTGTTTGTCACACAGCATGGGCGTAACTATTTCAGCATCAGTCTCCTTTTCCTCATCCAGGACCTAAAATCCCAAAAGAACTTCATGGATTTCTTCAAACCTTAAGATTCCTATTTGTCATCAATTACTACATTCGTGAAAAATGTATAAAAAAGAGGGTCTCTGGTTCTAGAGGACATATCCTCTCTAGTACTGAATGACCTGTACTCTGCTTCTGGAGAGCCTCTCCTTTTTAGTTTTGTATGATCTATACATTTTGGTTCAGGGTGGTCTGTCCTCTCTAGTACTGAATGATCTGTACTCTCTGATTATGTAGGGACTGTCCTTTCTACTACTAAAGGATCTTTGTTAATTGATTCTGAAGAACCTGTCCTCTATAGCACTGAATGACCTATACTCTTTGGTTCTGGAGGGCCTGTCCTCTCTAGCATTGAATGGCCTACACTCTTTGGTTTTGGAGGGCCTGTCCTCTCTAGTATTGAATGACCCACACTCTTTGGTTCTGGAGGGCCTGTCCTCTCTAGTATTGAATGGCCTACACTCTTTGGTTCTGGAGGGCCTGTCCACTCTAGTATTGAATGGCCTACACTCTTTGGCTCTGGAGGGCCTGTCCTCTCTAGTATTGAATGGCCTGCACTGTTTGGTTCTGGAGGGCCTGTCCTCTCTAGTATTGAATGACCTACACTCTTTGGTTCTGGAGGGCCTGTCCTCTCTAGTATTGAATGGCCTACACTCTTTGGTTCTGGAGGGCCTGTCCACTCTAGTATTGAATGGCCTACACTCTTTGGTTCTGGAGGACCTGTCCTCTATAGCACTGAATGACCTACACTCTTTGGTTCTGGAGGGCCTGTCCTCTCTAGTATTGAATGGCCTACACTCTTTGGTTCTGGAGGGCCTGTGCTCTTTAGTATTGAATGACTTACACTCTTTGATTCTGGAGGGCCTGTCCTCTCTAGTATTGAATGACCTACACTCTTTGGTTCTGGAGGGCCTGTCCTCTCTAGTATTGAATGGCCTACACTCTTTGGTTCTGGAGGGCCTGTCCTCTCTAGTATTGAATGACCTACACTCTTTGGTTCTGGAGGGCCTGTCCTCTCTAATATTGAATGGCCTACACTCTTTGGATCTGGAGGGCCTGTCCTCTCTAGTATTGAATGACCTACACTCTGGTTCTGGAGGGCCTGTCCTCTCTAGTATTGAATGGCCTGCACTCTTTGGTTCTGGAGGGCCTGTCCTCTCTAGTATTGAGTGACCTACACTCTTTGGTTCTGGAGGGCCTGTCCTCTCTAGTATTGAGTGACCTACACACTTTGGTTCTGGCGGACCTGTCCTCTATAGCACTGAATGACCTATATTCTTTGGTCCATGGGGGCTTTTCTCTCTAGTATTGAATGACCTACACTCTTTGGTTCTGGAGGGCCTGTCCTCTCTAGTATTGAGTGACCTACACTCTTTGATTCTGGAGGGCCTGTCCTCTCTAGTATTGAGTGACCTACACTCTTTGGTTCTGAAGGACCTGTCCTCTCTAGTATTGAATGACCTACACTCTTTGGTTCTGGAGGGCCTGTCCTCTCTAGTATTGAGTGACCTACACTCTTTGGTTCTGGAGGACCTGTCCTCTATAGCACTGAATGACCTATACTCTTTGATTTTGAAGGACCTGTCCTCTCTAGTACTGAATGACCTATACTCTTTGGTTCTGGAGGACCTGACCTCTCTAGTATTGAATGACCTACACTCTTTGGTTCTGAAGAGCCTCTACTCTCTACTATTGAATGACCTACACTCTTTGGTTCTGAAGAACCTCTACTCTCTACTATTGAGTGACCTATACTCTCTGATTTGGTAGGGCCTGTCCTTTCTAGTACTAAATGACCTATTGACTCTGGTTATGGAGGATCTGTGATTTCTAGTAGTAAATGACCTATACAATCTGGTTCTGGAGGACCTGTCATCTCTACTATTGAGTGACCTATACTCTCTGATTATGTAGGGACTGTCCTTTCTAGTACTAGAGGATCTATGTTATTTGATTCTGAAGGACCTGTCCTCTCTTGTCTTATTCTTTCTACTTCTAAAGTATCTGTCCTTTCTAGAACTGAAGGACCTGTGCTCTCTGGTTCTGGGGGATTTGTTCTGTCCTTCTGCTGATTGATGATGTATAAATGGACACTGTGGGATTTGTCTACTTAGATTTGATTATCTGATTTTGTTTGGTCGTACACATTATTGACCTGACTTTCAAGTTCCTCATTGTGCTCCTCGCATGTTAGCTCCGTCTCATACTTGGCTTCTAGTTCTGTGAATTCTTCTACGAGCTTCTGTGATACTGTGGAAAAATATGGAACCATCAGAACAAAATAATAACAGTGATGGATACAATGATAATGAATATATAGAGATACTACATACAATGATCAGCCTTAACATGAGGCAACTGACAGGTGAGGTGAAGAACACTATGGGGGTCATTTACTAAGGGCCCGAATCGCGTTTTCCCGACGTGTTACCCGAATATTTCCGATTTGCGCCGATTGTACCTGAATTGCCCCGGGATTGTGTCGCACGCGATCGGATTGTGGCGCATCGGCGCCGGCATGCGCGCGACGGAAATCGGGGGGCGTGGCCGAACGAAAACCCGACGTATTCGGAAAAACCGCCGCATTTAAAAACCGAAAAAGTGTCGCTTGGTGACCGCTTACCTTCACCTGGTCCGAGGTGGTGCATTCCGGCGCGTGGAGATGATTTTCAGCGCAGCAGCGCCACCTGGTGGACGGCGGAGGAACTGCCTTCATGAATCCCGGCCGGACCCGAATCCAGAGCAGAGAACGCGCCGCTGGATCGCGAATGGGCCGGGTAAGTAAATTTGCCCCTATATGTCTGGAGACACTGGCATCTATAGTGGGTCAGAGACACATCATAAGTAACTATATATCCTACTGGTATGACTTTGGGTGATTTCTAGAGGTGTCATACATGGACTTCTCCCTATGCACAGGTCTGGTCTTCACCTATGAGAGATCGCAAGGGTCCTAGCTTCTGTGTAGTGGCCTAACAACCACCATAGCAGACGTAGCAGCTGCTAAGGTGCCCGCACAGAACATTCGCGGCCATGTTAGTGGTGTCTGTACGGTGTCTGCTATATGCTATTGGCGGCCTGGTACTGACATGCACTACCATAGAGTGGCTCTCTGCACCTTCTGTATGACACACACTATGATTCATGTGCAACACCCCTGCCAATACATAGACAGGCTGGTAGTTGTGAATAGCACCCTCTCCATTTCAGGAGTTGTTAGGAGGAATAGCGAACCCTCTATGAAGGCTCTAGAACCTGGTCATTATGTAATAGCAGCTGTAGCCTCTGCCTTGAAAGGCAATAGTAAAATGGTGTAAGATGTTATCCAATTATGTGGCTATGTAGTAAACTGGAGTGTGATTGGAGAAGTGCTACCACCTGACCAGGGGGAGTATAAAACATCTTTGCAGGGGGAGTACATGGTCCAGTCTGCAGTGGTCTTAGTCCAGTCTTAGCTGGTCTGTCCAGACCTCATGGTCCAGTCCAGACTACAGGAGAGTGAACAGAGAGAGACACAGTACACAGTACACCTTTAGTGCTGTCACAGATACCAATCCCAGGAACTGAGTCAGGAGACTCTAATCCAGAGCTGCAGCTTCCACAGTTTGGACACAGCTCCATCTCCATTATCCATTCCTGCATCTACTACCAGGCTGGTGCACTGTTCCTATGGACCAGTATCCGAATCCGCTGTTAGACCATTTAGGCCCGTTGCCTGCTACCTGTTGTTCAATAAAGAACTGTGAGTTGATTTGCACAACGTTGCCTCTGTCTGATCCCTGGCTATGGCTGTCACCACCACAGGCTCCCCATCTATTACCCAGGGACTCATCCTACAGACACTCAGGGGTTGCCCCAGGGAGAACCAGTACATCAGCCTCTCCCTCCATATTTCTTACACACACCACCCTGCTGGAGTCCTGCTAGGCTGTAAGACAGCCCTCCGGTCCCCATACCAAGCACCATGACACCAGCATGCCCTAGGCCGCAGTCGCCAGCCACTCCGGTATTCTGGGCCTCGGCTGCCTTCTGGTCCCAAGAAAAGGCTAGACCCGGGTGGGGGATGCTGCACATGCATCGAGCCCTTTCTGTCCAGCAGGAGAGCCGACTGCAGATTAGTGATAGGAAGAGTCGGATCATTAGACTCCACTCATTGAGAAAATGCGTCTCTTCTGGCTCCTGAACAGCTCCCTATTACATGTATAATAGGGAGCCACCAGCCAGTCCCCTCCCACGTGGTGAGCCAAATAGGGGGAGGGTTAAGTGAGCTATTGGGTCTCTGAAATGAGCCGACTCCCATCATTAATGCAAAAGTGCTGGCATGAAGATCCGGCTCTTTCACTACTGCTGATCATCCAAACCATCAGCGCTGCGGGGGAACATCTGGGCAGGTGAGTAAAGATTACAATTTATCACTGGCTACAATAAAGGGGCCCTGGACAGGTGGGAGAGGCGAGGTATTAAGGAGATTCAGTACATAGGGTAAGGGGTGGGTATAAAGGGGAAGCGGGAGCCTTGGAGGGGGAGGGGGTGGTATAAATGGAACCTTGTATGGGGGTGTGTATAAAGGGGAAGCGGGAGTCCTGGAGGGGGAGGGGGAGTGATATAAATGGGACCTTGTATGGGGGTTGGGGGGTATGTATAAAGCGGAAGAGAGAACCCTGGAGGGTGGTATAAATGGGTACCTGTATGGGGGGGGGGCTTGTATAAAAAGGGGGGAGGGTTGAAGGTCCTGCATAAAGGGGGGCAGGGATCACTGACTGTATAAAGGAGGAGACAAGGGTGACTATGTAAAGGAAGGGAGGCTTTATTATATAGATAGAGGTGGCAGTGTGTAAGGGGGAGACGGCGTGTGAATAGTGTGGGAGGTCAGCGCCATTGTATGAGGATGGGGGTTGCTTTATAGTAGATGGGTTCTGTATAGAAGGAAGGCACAGTATAGGGGGGAAGTTCTGTATAGAAGAGGACACAGTAAAGCAAGTCCATGGTGGGTGGGTCAGGAGGAGGTGCTGTATAACGGGGTGATCTGTATGGTATAGTAGGGGGTTCTATGTAAATTTATGGGGGATGCTGTAAATAAAGGAGGCACTGTAGCATGGTGGGTTTACATCTTTACATGCATTGCAATATTGTTGGTCACAGGTTAAAGGTTTTTGATTTTCAGTATCAATATACTGGTAGTGGTTAAAGCATGTTTTTTCTTGGTGGGAGGGGGGGGGGCATAGCTGACACTTGCTATGGGGCCCCAGTAGGCCCCTGCTTCTGTGGTGGTCCCGGTGTGGAAGCACCATGCAAACAGTATCAAGAAATAGGCAGTAGGTGGTAGAAGGCCACACAGGATGAGAAGTCCAGGGTCGTATAATAAGCCAATGGTCAAACACAAGAAATGAGAAGCATCAGATGTAACATACAGCAGGACTAGATAAGATAGGAACCTTAGGGGAATAGGACCTGCGGAAGCTGATATCTGCAACCTATGACAATTGGTGGATGAGCCAGGGAGTCAGAATTCAGCCACAGAGAAGCATCATCCAGGAGTTGTCCCATCCATGGTGGCTACAGATATCTACAACCACCAATGTCTGTCACCCTGGCCAAGTTAAAGTTATTCACCATGGCAGTGACCATCCTGCTGCTTAGCCTAGAGCCCACCCTCTTGTTATTTTCTTTGCAAGATGCTTTCAGGCTACCAGACCAGGAAGAAGGGCCGACCCTATGGGAGGAGAACCCACCATGTAGTACACACAAAATAACATGTCATCATATTGTACTAACTCGGAGTGACATTGACCGGAACATGCAAATTATTCTTATATTCCTTGTAATATTAGGTTATATCTGGCTGCATGTTATTTAAGGATATCACCCAACCCTAGTTGCTATCTGAGATCTCCTCATGGGAAGTCCCAGGTCCTGAACCATTTCAACATTAATCAATTGTGATAGAAAGTGAGAAGCAGAAGACTGCACCCACATTCAGCAAATTCTTGGAGCTGCCTCTGATTGTCTTCATCCTGTGAAAGAAAGAAATAGGAAAATATTTCCAAGTAGTGAACTTCCCCTGATACCAGATCTCCTGTGTGACTTTGTATTGAGATATCACTAGCCCGGAACAATTCTGTGCTCCGATGTCACCAGACATCTCTATATAACCCCATCTCCTTGCACTAATGTCACCAACCATGTCTACATAACCCCATCTCCTTACACCAATGTCCCCGGCCATCTCTAGATAACCTGACCTCCTTATAATAATGTCACCATCCATCTCTAGATAATCTCATCTTACCAGTCCAGTAACCAGTAACAATATCCATGCATCCCAGTACTTTACCTCACTGATGATGTCTGATTCAGAGCTGCTGGACAAATGGAGATCTGGAAGATGAGCAGAGAACAAACCAGCAATTAGCAGTGAGATTATGGAGACCTCTGCTCGTCACATTCCTATGTAGGCCCTTCAGTGTAATTGCCGATACCCAATGGTATTCCTTTACATTTACACAAATTCCAGACTGTCAGGACTCGGGGTTAGTGAACCCACTGCACCACCGCAGACGATGACACAAGCCGACACCTAGGACCGGAATCTAATTGTTACCCGGTCTTCACCAGAACCCGCCGAAAAACAGGATGGTCTTGCTATGGCGGGGTGCCACCAGGTCGTTCCACAGGTGTGACTTGCCAGCGGTGTCAGCCAAGGTCCAGGTACGGAATCACTGGAAGGTCTCGTGGTCAAGAACAGGCAGATAGTTAGGACAGGCGGCAATGGTGCAGAATCAGGAATGGAGCAGAAGATCAGGGCTGGCAGCAAAGGAGCAAAGTCAGGATCATATCCGGGGTCACCATAGGAGATCAGAATACAAGGATAACGCACAGGAAGCTTTCTCATAGGCTAGGAGCACTAAGATCCGGCGGGGGTAGCTGGGAGTAGCCAACTTTCAAGGTAAACCCGGAAGCAGTCAGCGGCAATCAGTGGCGCCCTAGGGATCGGGGACGTGCGCTGGCCAGCCGGGACAGGAGAAGGAACGCGTAAAGGTGAGTGAGTTAGATTTGGCATTTCTGGGTAGGAATATTCCATAGCTTTAGATTGGAGGACACAATCATGTGGGGAGGATGTGGGTCAGAATCCAATGATCTTTAAACGAACATCTACCATCAGGTTAACTGCTACTAGCCTAGCTCTACTTACAGGCTCCTGTGGAATCCTTCTTCTTAAATATACTTTTGTTTTAACCCTGTACGCCACATTTTTGGCGATATAGATTAAAAAATACTAATTATACTAATGAGGAGCCCCAGCTACGCCACCAGAGCACCTCTGAGCACCTTGGTTTATAATTTATTCACTCCCTTATTACTCTTCTAGTCCCGCCTGGGCTCTGACATCACCGGCTTTCTGCAAACGTAAACGGGACTGGGAGAGTATAAGCTAAACCAGTCAGGAGTGAGGTCCACTTCTTGTTCTGTGACTACATCTGATGAGGATTGCATACTTCTATACAGCCTGCAGGTTGATATTAGTGATTGGGGGTCATTTACTAAGGGCCCGATTTGCGTTTTCCCGACGTGTTACCCGAATATTTCCGATTTTTCCTGAATTGCCCCAGGTTTTTGGTGCACGCGAGTGGATTGTGGCGCATCGGCGCCGGCATGCACGCGACGAAAATCGGGGGGCATGGCCGAACGAAAACCCAACGGATTCGGAGAAACCGCCGCATTTTAAAAAAAAAAGTGTCGCTGGACACGCGCTTACCTGCACCAAGTATAGGATCGTGAACTCCGGCGGACTTCAGCGCAGCAGCGACACCAGGTGGACATCGGGTGCACTACCTTAGTGAATCGCCGGAAGACCCGAATCCTCGACGGAGAACACGCCCCTGGATTGCGACAGGACCGGGTAAGAAAATCTGCCCCACTATGTATACACTGAGCTTGGTTTTGGTACTATATGTATGCACTGTACTTGATTTTAGTGCTGCCTCTATGTACTGAACTTGTTCTTGTAATATATTTACGTAGAGAGCTGGATTCTGGTACTGTATTTATACACTGGTGCTGTATCTATGCAAAGAACTTACTTGGTTCTGATGCTGTATTTATGTACTAAGCTTTGGTGTTGTATTTCTACATGGAGCTTTATACTGGTGCTTTATTTATGTATTGAACCTTGTCCGGGTACCATATTTATGTACAGACCTTGTTTCTGGTGCTGTATATATGTATGGAACTTGTTTCTGATACTATAATTATGAACAGCACTTGGTTTTGTTGCTTTATGTATATCCTAAGCTTGGTTCTGGTACTTTACTTGCTCTGTATTTGTTTTTAACATTCTGGATCTTTGCCATTAACAAAAAAAAAGTTGTTTATTTATGAGGTGTATAATTTGTCTATGTAGATGTACGTCCAGATAGTGTGTGCAGGTAGGTGTGTAGGGAATCGATTCATTGTTACACAAATCTTTGTTTCGCATTCTAGACTAGAAGGCTGTAAAGTTGATATAAATTAAATGCTGTTTAGATATTTAATATTATATAAATGTATGTATTTTAAGGGAACAGGATGTTACATTCCCCTAGATAACTTTATAAGAATTGTACATATGCTAGTACACGCAGTCCCCAGCTTACATACAAGATAGGGTCTGTAGGTTTGTTCTTAAGTTGAGTTTGTATGCAAGTCGGAACCGTATACTTTATTATTGTAACCCCAGTCAAAAATTATTTTGGTCTCTGTGACAATTGGATTTTAAAAATGTTGGGTTGTCATAAGAACCAGGATTAACAATAAAGCTTCATTACAGACGCCTGTGATAACTGTTATAGCTGATTATTGTAGCCTAAGGCTAAAGTACAGAAAATTACCAAAATCCAGAAGTCCGTTTGTAACTATGGGTCGTATGTAAGTCGGGTGTTCTTAAGTAGGGGACCGCCTGTAATCATAGATCATGCGTTTATACCTGCACATTACTACATGCACATGTCTATACCCTGTACTATACATATATTTCTCTATATATAAAACTCTACATAATTATACAAATGTTATCCATATATTGCTATACACCCCTACTATACTATATATACATTAATAAACCTATACACATGTGCCCTATTATACTCCTATATAAGTCTCCCCATCCGCCCAGCATAGTACTAACCCCTGTCACCCATTGAGGACCACTCAGAGGTGGACCCCCGAACCTAAGGTACCCCAGGGATGATTATCACCTGTGAGCTGGCGAAGCTCGTCTTCTACAGAGGAGATCCTAATGTCCTGCTCCACCTCGACCTCCGCCATCTTCTATCAGAGTAACATAATCCAGTGAGTAGTAGAAGGAAGTGCCCTACCATGTACTTCCACTATTAGGGAATTGAAACTCCCCTCCCAGATGTGGCGACCCTTGTCACTTCTCCTAATGTACACCCAGCCAGGGACTGCCAGACCAAGGAGCTTCCACTTCCTTATAGAAGAGCTTTATGGGCTGCTCCAAGTCTATATTTACTAGACGTTTAATAGGTAATGTATGAATAAGATTGTGAAGAAAGGAGCCATGAGCTACTCCTACTCCTATCAGTTTCACCTCATTTCATTGTGTCATTGTTTTTTCTGTGTAGGAAAAAAAATTCTTATTCCAAACCTTTGTTAAGAAGATTTTCTCAAGATTTAAGTTGAAATTTAGACTCAGATCAGTGAAAAAAGTATAAGAAATTATATAAATGTATTGATCTGTAATTTGGTGAATAAAGCACTTGGGGTGATATAGAAACTTACATTTAGCTCCAGCAGACTCTGTGGCTCTCCTCTCTCACTCAGAAGCATTAGCTGGGTCAGATGAGACATTATAGAGAAGTACTGATTTGTAATGTAAATAAAGCACTTGGGGTGATATAGAATAATATAATAATAATTCCTTTATTTATATAGCTCACACAGAAACTTACTCTTATCTGCAGCAGACTCTGTGTTACTCTTGTCTTACTCTGAAACCCCAGCAGGATCATACAGGATATGAAACCTTAACTTGGGTGAAATAGAAAATGTACTATTATTACCAGCAGCCTCTGTCTGTACCTGCATTTTTCCTTTCCTGTGGCATCAGCCATATCATATGGGACATTATAGATAATATATATGTAATGATGTGAATAAAGCATTTGGGCTGATATAGAAACTTACATTTAGCTCCAGTAGCCACTGTGCCTCCCCTCTCTCACTCAGAAGCATTAACAAAGTCATTTGGGTTATTATAAAAAGTACTAATTTCTAAAGATGTGAAAAAAGCACTTGGGGTTACATAGAAGCTTACTTTTTTTGCAGAAGCCTCTGCCTGGGCCTGTGTCACACCTTTCTCAACATACATCATCAGCAGTATCACATTGAACATTGTAGAGAAGTACTGATCTGTATTGAAGTTAATAAAGCACTTGGGGTGATATAGAAGCTTACTATTATTTGCAGCAGCCTCTGGCTGGGCATGTGCCTCTCCTTTCTCAATCTAAATCATCAGCAGTATCATGTTGGACATTATAGATAATTACTGATCTGTATTAAAGTAAATAAAGCACTTGGAGTTATATAGAAACGTTCCCTTTTCTGCAGCAGCCTCTGTCTTAGTCTGTGTCTCTGCTTTCTCACTTTGAAGGACATATGAGGCATTATAGAGAAGAACCTTTACTGGAGTGAAATAGAAACTTACTGTTATCTCCAGCAGCCTCTGTCACATTTTAAATTATAAAACATACTGACGTTTAATGAAGTGAATAAAGCATCTGGGGTGAGATGGAAGCTGACACCTCTGTGAGCTGCTGCCTAACTTTCTCCACTTTGGGTGAAATAAAGAAAAACAAACAAGCAATTCACTATAAAGCTCCAGTAGCCTCTATCAATGCCTGGTCTCTCCTCAGTAGGGTGAGATATGGGATGAGACAGAGCAATGATTCCATGTACTGATATGGATAAAGCACTTGGGGTGAGATAGAAGATTCCTATTATCTCAAAATTCTATGTTTGTGTTTCTTCTCTTACTTCCAATCATCAGTGGGGTCATGCACAGAACATTATTAAAGGGGTTGTCCGAGTTTTGAAAAAAAAACTATATGTGGCCGGGAGCGGGCTGCTTAAAACAATAAGGATGTACTTACCTTCCGGTGCCCTTCCGGTGCTCCGGTCCAGACGCCATATAAACAAACATGGCAGCCGGAGCTTCAGCTTCCGGCCGGCCATGGCCGGGTACGCCTATTCGTCTCTATACACAGCATTGTATACGGGGGCCGGAAGGTTGTCGGGTCTGGCCGGAAGCTGAATGCAGTTTGTTTACATGGCGCCCGGAGCGACAGCAGCGCTGGATAGCGGAGGGCACCGGAAGGTAAGTACATCTTTATTGTTTTAGGCAGCCCGCTCCCGGCCACCTATAGTTTTTTTTCAAAACTCGGACAACCCCTTTAAGAAGCTCTGTCCTCTATTGGTGTGAAGAAACCATATGGTGGTGAGATGATCTGACCTCCCTGTGAGCTGCAATCAACCTTTCTCCAGCACGATGGATTTGGCAAAGTTTCAAAAAAAATTAAAAAATTTGGATCAGTTTAGGGAGGGGATGGGGAGAAAGGAGCTGGAAAGGTAAAGTAACTTTTCCAAAAGGAGGTTATGGGCGAGGTTACTTTTGGTTAGTGGAACATACTATTCTATAGCTGGTGTATTGGCCCTCAGGATACCACATATAACAGCTCGAACAGCCGGATTCAGAGAGTGTTGTGTGTAATGATGGGGCAGGAAGTTAACAGCTTCCTGCTCCACCATTGCTCATCTGATGCTTATGTGTATGCTACTCATAGGCCAGGAAGTGTGGCCTGATGATGTAATTGCCTCTGCTGGCCTTAGGGCCACTAGGAAGAGTGGCAGAGAATGGCGCAGGAAAAGGGGTGATGTGGAGAAACGGGGAAAGGTGATAAATAGGTTTGGGTTTTTATTATTTTACATAAAAAAGGACTATAATTAACAGAGCTATAATTAACAGGGGGAATGATTAATGGGACCATTATTAGTGGGGGTGACAGGGGGAGATTTCAAGTTGGAGCTAAAGGCATGAAAGGGATTGCAATGTTACCCCACCAGGGCCTGAACGCAGTGTGGGGACCCTGGAGAACAGGCCTCGTCCACTCCCATCAGGGCCAGTGGGGAGATACAAGAAGAGGGAGAAGCTGCATGTAGATAACGGATCCCCCTTAGGAGGTGGGAGTGTAATGGTTGGGGTAATGGATCCCTGAGTAGATGGAGAAGGGGATGCCATGATGTTAGCGGCAGCCAGGGATCACACTGGTCAACAGGATTCTTTGCAATAACTCTTTAGTGGCAGATACAGTCCACACAGCAACAATAAGCTGATAACAGTCCTTCCTGCAGGCACATGTAAGGCAGTGGATTGGTTGTCTGTTGACTTCAGACAAAACATAAATAGATAGCACATTAACTCCTTAGTGGGAGGCATGATGTAATACCAAGTAAACACTTCTTTTGGGCAGTAGATGGCAGCAAAGGATTCATTATTGGATAGCTGCAGTATAAATTAGATGAGACCCTGATGTTAGTTTAAAGGTGCTGAATCAAGTAATGACCAGTCTTACGGGACATTACACATTAAAGCGGGCAAGTAAAAGGGGTGGTGGGAAATTTATCTGGGGGCTCAATAAACAGGAGTATTGTAATAGGGGCTTCAGGAATGGGGGAATGTTTGGTGGGCTACATCAGAGGAACATTATACAGTAAGTGGGGAAACGCAATGGTGACGCATTACACTTTGGAAGAATCAGAGAAGAAGAATTTACTATGCAAGGGCCACTTCTGGAAATGATTCAGTATGGAGGCCACAAAGGGGGTCATTATATAATTTAGAGGCTGTTAAGGGGTGTGTGTGTGCAAACTAGAGGGTAGGATTAGGGGCAAGCTAAAGGCACAGTGTGCTGCAATATTTATCGCTTTTTCCGGACTTTCAATTTTGGGAGGTGTGATGTATGAGATTTTTATATTTTCCATTATGATGTTTTTAAAATTAAAGTCATGAAGCGTTATTTAAATATTTTTTAAGGAGATTTCAAAGGGATTTTTCCTGAGGGTCACAGAGAGGCTCTTCTGGATCATTAGCATAATTATTAAAGTTGATTTTAGAAGTATTGAGGCCATGGATAACAAATAAAACAAGATTCCCACAGTCACAGTGCAGAGATCTATGACTAATGTCCCTGATGGATTTTGATTTCCTTTAAACGTGTCCAATTAGTGACTTTCAACATGGACCTCCAGTGATCACCAGTAGTGCCTGGGGATTCTTACATTTCTCTGCAGCGCCACCACAGGACAAATGAGGTATTACACCATTCCAGTGAGTTTTCTGTGTAATCCAAGGAAAGAGACTCCCAGATCATTGGTACAAAGGTCAAATAGCCATGTTTGTGGCAACCTCCTGTGACCGATCCTCTAGGACAGGGTTAAAAATCAGAACTGAAACCAAATGGAGGCGGCTTTTTCAAGGACTTTGTAAAATGCAATAATAATTCCAACCCTGCACGGTGTTTACTCAGCTGCTCCTAACATCATAAACCTAGGGACGCAATAAGGGAAGTGGCAATTTTGGATGTATGAAGGGAAGATCATAAAAGTCATAAGATTTATACATTATTTCACACAAGAACATGCACTCTAGTCGTGTACTCTACAACACCGGGCGAGGAGTGAAACCCATATCATATCCAGCATGTCACGTGGATCTGCTGTGAATCCTACAAACCACCGTCTACTGATAGTTCCCAGTTTTTGCTGCAGCGTTTATCAGGACATCAGTGCTGAAGGCTGAGCTCAGTTTAACACTTTACCTGCAGAAAGTTCCAGAACACTCTGAAGTCCCAGATAAATTGTATCCAAATGCTCAACTGCAACTATTCTTGTGTCTAAATCCTTTCAAAGTTGGAGAACCTCACAGATTAGTTGTTGAGTCTCCATCTCTTTGATGCTAGAGAACCTTGCAGATTAGTTGTATCTCCATCCCTGTCAAGGTGGAGAATCTTGCAGATATCTTAATGTGTCTCCATGCCCCTGGAGCTGGACAACCCTACAGATTAGTTATAGTGTCTCCATCTCTCCGAAGGTGCAAAACTCCACAGAAATGTTATTGTGTCTATATCCTTCTGAAGCTTGAGAACCTCATGGATTCATTATGGTCTTTCCTTCCCTTTGGATCTGGAGAACCTTGTGGATTCAATATGGTTTCTCCATCCCTCGGGAGCTGGAGACCCTCATGGATTCATTATGGTTTATCCATCTCTCTGGAGGTAGAGAGCCTCATGGATTCATTATGGTTTCTCCTTCCCTCTGGAACTGGAGAGCCTCATGGATTCATTATGGTTTTTCAATCCCTCTGGAGCTGGAGAGCCTCATGGATTCATTATGGTTTCTCCATCCCTCAGGAGCTGGATAACCTCATGGATTCATTATGGTTTCTCCATCCCTCTGGAGCTAGAGAACCTCATGGATTCATTATGGTCTTTCCTTCCCTTTGGATCTGGAGAACCTTGTGGATTCAATATGGTTTCTCCATCCCTCGGGAGCTGGAGAACCTCATGGATTTCTTATGGTTTCTTCATCCCTCTGGAGCTGGAGAGCCTCATGGATTCATTATGGTTTCTCCATCCCTCTGGAGCTGGGGAGCCTCATAGATTCAATATGGTTTCTCTTTCCATGTGGAGCTGGAGAGCCTCATGGATTAATTATGGTTTCTCATTCCCTCTGGAGCTGGAGAGCCTCATGGATTCATTATGGTTTCTCCATCCCTCAGGAGCTGGATAACCTCATGGATTCATTATGGTTTCTTCATCCCTCTGGAGCTGGGGAGCCTCATGGATTCATTATGGTTTCTCCTTCCCTCTGGAGCTGGAGAGCCTCATGGATTAATTATGGTTTCTCATTCCCTCTGGAGCTGGAGAGCCTCATGGATTAATTATGGTTTCTCATTCCCTCTGGAGCTGGAGAGCCTCATGGATTCATTATGGTTTCTCCATCCCTCAGAAGCTGGATAACCTCATGGATTCGTTATGGTTTCTTCATCCCTCTGGAGCTGGAGAGCCTCATGGATTCATTATGGTCTTTCCCTCCCTTTGTATCTGGAGAACCTCATGGATTCAATATGGTTTTTCCATCCCTCTTGAGCTAGAGAACCTCATGGATTCAATATGGATTCTCCATCCCTCGGGAGCTGGAGAACCTCATGGATTCATTATGGTTTCTCCTTCCCTCTGGAGCTGGAGAGCCTCATGGATTCATTATGGTTTCTCTTTCCACCTGGAGCTGGAGAGCCTCATGGATTCATTATGGTTTCTCCTTCCCTCTGGAGCTGGAGAGCCTCATGGATTCATTATGGTTTCTCCATCCCTCTGGAGCTGGAGGGCCTCATGGATTCATTATGGTTTCTTCATCCATCTGGAGCTGGAGAGCCTCATGGATTCATTATGACTAAGGCTCCGCTGTGAGCTGAAACGCGTAGGTCTCCACCACTATAACCTACACCTCTCATGCACAAGCCATGTGCGTTTTTTAATGGAAACTAAATAAAGTAATTTTTTGGATTTTACCCACAAGTGCTCCGGTTTTTCTTCAAACTTTCTTTGGATTTACCCTACATGCCAGATACCGTTGCAGCACGGGATTGAAGAGGACCCCAAGCTACAGACCAGCCAAAGGAATGTGAGTGCACCCTTTTCCCCTTTTTCTCTAATATATATGGATTCATTATGGTTTCTCCTTCCCTCTGGAGCTGGAGAGCCTCATGGATTTGTTATGGTTTCTCTATCCCTCTGGAGCTGGAGAACCTCATAGATTCAATATGGTTTCTCCATCCCTCTGGAGCTGGAGAGCCTCATGGATTCAATATGGTTTCTCCATCTCTCTGGAGCTGGAGAGCCTCATGGATTCAATATGGTTTCTCTTTCCACCTGGAGCTGGAGAGCCTCATGGATTCATTATGGTTTCTCCTTCCCTCTGGAGCTGGAGAGCCTCATGGATTCGTTATGGTTTCTCCATCCCTCTGGAGCTGGAGAGCCTCATGGATTCATTATGGTTTCTCCTTCCCTCTGGAGCTGGAGAGCCTCATGGATTCGTTATGGTTTCTCCATCCCTCTGGAGCTGGAGAGCCTCATGGATTCATTATGGTTTCTCCTTCCCTCTGGAGCTGGAGAGCCTCATGGATTTGTTATGGTTTCTCCATCCCTCTGGAGCTGGAGAGCCTCATGGATTCATTATGGTTTCTCCTTCCCTCTGGAGCTGGAGAGCCTCATGGATTCATTATGGTTTCTCCATCCCTCTGGAGCTGGAGAGCCTCATGGATTCATTATGGTTTCTCCTTCCCTCTGGAGCTGGAGAGCCTCATGGATTCATTATGGTTTCTCCATCCCTCTGGAGCTGGAGAGCCTCGTGGATTCATTATGGTTTCTCTTCCCTCTGGAGCTGGAGAGCCTCATGGATTCATTATGGTTTCTCCATCCCTCTGAAGCTGGAGAGCCTCATGGATTCATTATGGTTTCTCCTTCCCTCTGGAGCTGGAGAACATCATGGATTCATTATGGTTTCTCTTTCCCTCTGGAGCTGGAGAACCTCATGGATTCATTATGGTTTCTCTTCCCTCTGGAGCTGGAGAGCCTCATGGATTCATTATGGTTTCTCCATCCCTCTGAAGCTGGAGAGCCTCATGGATTCATTATGGTTTCTCCTTCCCTCTGAAGCTGGACAACCCCACAGATTAGAAATTATTGATTACAGAAATGTTACTTTTTAATGAAAAATATATTTTTATCTTGGTGCATCTGATGACGTCATCATTAACATTTGCTTGTATAGGGGACTTTATCTCTCAGTGTAGATACAAAAGGAGAAATGGGTTTAGAGGGAGAAACAATCATGAGGGGAGGGAAATAGAAGCAAAAAAATCAGGAACCGAAGTCCTGATAATACAGAGTGCGAGCCACAAGTAAAGTACCTGACCTGAAACTGATACACTGTGGCTGTCGACAGACAAGTACATTGAAGTCCTCTGGCCCCAGGCATAATCTGTAATATTGTGAGGCATTTATCATTTTGGTGGTAGAGGAGGCTTTGGGTCTCCTCAGGCACCGGGCCAACAGCTACTTATTTAGTCTCTATAATCATTCTCCATTGTTGGCCCATCACCGGTGCCGTTATGTGGTTTTCCCTTGACTCTATCTTAAAATGAGTAGAACCCAGGTGTCTGCGCGTCGCCCAGTGGTCGAGCCACTACACTAGCAGATGGGGCCCCGGACGCAGGTCCTGATGCAGTAATGATTATGCCCAGCCACCTCCTGCTATGGAGAACCTCAATGAGTATAACGAACCATGCACCTGTGTGACATCACATGACCAGTATATATATAACGAGCCACACACCTGTGTGACACCACATGACCAGGGATATTACGAGCCGTGCAGCTGTGTAACATCACATGACCAGGGGTATAACGAGCTGTGCACCTGTGTGACATCACATGACCAGCGATATATAACCAGCACTGCATCTTTGTGACACTAAATGACGAGGGACACAATGAGCCCCCCACCTGCCTGACACCACATGACCAGGGATATAACGAGCCATGCACCTGTGTCTGTGTGACACCACATGACCAGGGATATAACGAGCCGTGCACCTGTGTCTGTGTGACACCACATGACCAGGGATATAAGGAGACGTGAACATGCGTGACATCACATGACCAGGGAGGGATATAACAGCCGTGTGCCTGTGTGACATCACATGACCAGGGATATATTACGAGCCGTGCACCTGTGTGACAACAGATGACCGACTGTTTTTATCCACGGGAAGTAGATGAAGCTTCTTGTTGAATGACAGCAAGAAGAAATGTACAAAACCTATAAGGAATTGATACAGTAAGTATATTTGAATGTCTTATGACTTTTCATCACACAAACCATATGAATTATGTGCTGACAGTGGACAACAAACGCAGATTCTTTAGGATGAATTATCTAGCACACATTTATAGGCAAACTTTTCCTCCAACACCTACAGACGATTATCAGCTGAATATGAACGTGTCCGATCTCTCGTTCCTGACCTCCAGGGGGATTTGGTGGCTTCCAGATGAATAATCATTGTCACGTCCTGTAGGTCTATGACCAGGTTTGCTCTTTGACCTGCCCATGGCTGACCATCCGCCCCATATCAATACTGAAGACTAAGCGCAGAACTCGTGAGTCACCTTCTATTCCTTGGCTTCTGAAAACACAAGTGTGAAGGTGCCAGACAGGTCTTGTCAATTAACACAAAATAAGGTTTCCTTAGATGCTGGAATCTATCTCCCTGGTCGTCTGGCCGGAGAATTACTGGAGCATCTACAGATTGTGTCCCGGACTGACATGACTTGTGTCTGGCACGATGGATGTGAGAAGAGGCACGACACTCCCGGGCTTGTCTCTCAGACCCTCGAGGGGCACTCAGATCACTGACTGGAGGAAGAGATCAGGAACTGGCAGAAGAGAAGCTTCTTTATCCTCCTTTATTATACTTTAGTAGTTTAGATATCAAAACTATAACATTTCACATCCATATATAACATCCTATCAAGCATCTGGTAATCCTACAATAAGATGACGTGAAGATGTTAGATGGTTGATGTAGAATTTAATTAAAAGAATGTTTATTATCAGGAACAAAAGCAAATTTGCATTTTGAGACTAGGGGATTGTGGGAGAGGGAGATGAGGGATTGGGACATGGGGTGTGGTGGACACAATGGCCGGGCTGTGGTGGCTCAGGATCTGTAGATCAAGTAGTTTCTCCCGGTTTGGAGTTAGTCTTGGTTTGTAGAACTCCAGGTGGAATATTTTGTTTGTACTAAAGTCCCACCGTGACCAGTCTGGATTTGTATGTGGCCCCCGGACCTCATTGTCATATTGAACAATGGGGGATATGATGGTGTCCATCACGAGATGTTTGAGTCTATGCTATCGTCACTTGATTGCATGGAAGGTTCTGCAGGCCTTGTCCATGAACACCTGGATGGTTTGTCCTGATTGGTGGATTTCCAGGCCCAGGTATGTGTTCCTGTCTATCACTGTCGGTAGGCAGCTGTTCAGCATTTAGGAGAAAAGCCTGGCTAATCTACTTCTCCACTGGTACACCATGGTGTTGTTTTTCTAGAGAATGATGGGTAATGACCAAGTGCTGATGAATTTCTCCAGGATTTTCAGGTTGTCCTGAAGACCTCTCTCAGTTGGTGACAATAGCAATAGGAGATATTGAACTTCAGAGTCATGGAGGGAGAGTCATATTGTGCAAGGAGAACTCTAGGACTGTGACCAAGCTCAGGGATGTAGATGTTGAAGAGCGTTGAACCTATGCTGTCAGATCCCTCAGCTCTACTGGAATTAATCAGTATACCTTCATGCTACAAGTGTTCTCGATGCAGGAACCCTTGATGATGTCATAGACTTTCCATGATATTCTGCTCTCCAGCTGCTTTGGAAACGGGCCTTTTTAAACTCCACAAAACAGGAGTATAATCTTCCACACTTGACAAGAGGTAAGTTCTAGTCTTTGGAGACTGCAATGCCGAAGCCGGAGTAAAGATTTCCTGACCACGGATGGCAAGGTCAGAACACCACCTGGCATAGCCAAGACCCAGAGCTACTGGTGGGCCCCACTCACTGCTACATTTTGCCGTAGAGATGGAAACATCTCCATTGTAGGAGCAGAGCTGGAGTCACTGGGCACCATCACCTTCCTATCAGTTATCATTGCCCACCATAGGATTACGCTATTACCAGCGACCATTCAGGCCTATAGCGGGTGGACAGGCGCAGGGGCCATGGCCCCACCTTGTGTGGAAATGAAAATTGTAATTCCTGGTAGATCGCTTATTTCTGTCCTTCTACACCAGAAAGGTACCATACAAGCCCTGATAACTCTCCCCCAATGACTCCACTCCAATCAACAGGTTCCTATGGTCCACGTAGCGGCCATAAAGCAAAAATCCAAAAAGAAAAACAGAAATCTACAGGTAGAAAACAAATTCAGACTCCTAAAAAATAATCACAATTTGCTTTTATTTAATAAAAAAATTAATGACGGTGGTTGATTCCCTTTTACACTTGTAGTGGACATATACAGCGCCCCTTTAACCACAACCAAAGGAGACAGAGAAATTAGTGGGGCAATAGTTTTCCCAAAAAAATAAATAAATATAATAATTGAGACAATGTAATTTAGTTTTCTGGGTCGGAGCACACTTTAATGATCGGAGCTGTGTGTTTTATAGGATTAGAGGACCTTTCAGCTGTAGAACTGATGAGGGCCTGGTGGTCCATTCCTTCATGTGAGACTCTCAAGTCAAAAAACTAAATTTAAGCGAAACATTAGGTCTAAATTGTCAACATTACTGGTGCCCACTGTACTGCTCTGGGTACTTTTATAGATAAGAGGTCTGTCGCTTATTTACATATGGGAGTTAAGCTTCCATGATTGAGAAGGTGGATATACCACAGCAGAATGGAGGGCACCAGTTATGTCAACTATACTCTAGGACTAGTGGTCCTTTAGGTTTCATAGGGTGCGTGTTGTGTGGTAAGAGGTCCTTTCATTTATATAGTTGTGTGCATTGTAAGATTATGGGTCTATTCATTTTTCTGCTCCTTTGTGCTTCAATGTAACGGCTTCAGCTTGTGGTCGGGATTCTCTTGGATAAAACTCTGCCAGCATGGATTCTGGGATACGTTTAAGGAGTTCCTTAGGGAAGATACGTAGAAGCTGCCACCCGATATCCAATGACTCGAATATGCTTCGGTTCTCGTAGGCGCCTAGAGAAAGAGATAGCCAGTAATCAGAGGGATCTGCTGGATCTACTGGAGACATTCTACCTCACAAATCTCCGACCACTCCAAGTGCCAAGCTTTCTAGATCCACCACCATTCTCTGTTCTTCTAGATCTAGTGATAACACGATGAAACCACTGAGGTCATTACTGCGGTGGTCTTACATCAGTGCTTGGCCTGCCTAACTGAAGGGCATGGTACATTGACTGGTGGGGGACTGGAAATCTTTGGAATGGAGGGACACGGAACCCATGAAATAATTAACACGGCTGAACAGCCTACGATAAACATAATAACCAGTATAGAGGATCCTCCATCACCCCCACGATGGACAGCCCTTCTATTTACCCTGAGCAATGAACTGCTTCTCAAACTTCTGTAGGAACTCCAGATACAAGAGATCATCTGAGGACAGAGCTTCTTCACCCACCACGGCCTTCATAGCCTGGACGTCTTTCCCAATAGCATAACAGGCATACTGTGGAACCAAAGACAAGGATTACTAGAAAACGTCTTCTCCTCCAGGACATTCCAATGACCATGCAGAGTTCAAATTGCCTAGTTCCTCATATTTCATTTAGGAAATCTAGTCCAGCCTGGGGTGGTCTCAGCATGGAGGTTTTTTTGCTGGAGTAGTCATGTATACTGACATCATAGTGGCAACAACTAGTGCCCTGGTCATAGGAGCCATGGTTTGATATCTGAATAGGACAAGATCTACATTGAGTGATTTCTTTGTACAATCACCGAGTGTCCAGGACATGGCATTGACTTCAAGCCAACAACCATTGAGTGTATCATTGTCATCAGTGACCAGACTGATGGCCACCAGGTATGAAATGCTGAGTCATCTATCACCGAGTGAGACCACATAACTATCCAGCCCATATGATGTCCTACAACTTGTGATACATTACTGCTGAAGTAACCATCAAGAGTATACTTTCTAACTCTCTTGTATGGTCACTATTAGGTCAGTGATGTGCGTTGGGTCCACTTTCTAGGCTTTTTTTCATGGTGGCCTGTTATTTTTTATGCCCAGTTACTACTACTATTACTCTATGTTGGCACAGTGTACATACCAGCTGGTTAGATACATCTCCATGGTCTTTCCTGGTCATGCCTTCTCCAATAGCAGATTTCATGAGACGGGACAGAGATGGGAGCACGTTGATTGGAGGGTAGATCTAAAAGATATTTGATGCCTTCATCAATACATTTTACATACGTCTACACATGTAATGATGATACTCGAAGTACACGCTGTAGACCATGTTCTCCATAATCTCCATAATCTCCTGTACTCAGAGGAGTACTTAAAGGAGATGGTTTAGCACAGGGATAACCATGGAAGAAGGGTAAAGGGTGAGAATCATGGAGAGAGGTGACTCACCTGTCTGTTGTGAAGTTGCCGGTCCACGTAGATCTGTCCTTCCGTAATGAAACCAGTTAAGTCAGGAATGGGGTGAGTAATATCTGGAAGATGGAAATAGATGTTGGATCACCAGACTCAAGAAGTAAGATCACACTAGCCCAAGGGTTCATTCATATAGTCATTGTCCACGTTCTCAAGCAGAAGTAGAGGGAGACCATGTTTATTGAGGATTTCAGAGTTGTTGTAAATTTCTCTGGGAAAATGTATGCAAAGTAGCTCTTCTACCCAAGGGAGAAAACTGAAAACGATCCCAAGATCACAAGATCCCAAGAGGTCCAAAGATGGACCTGGAGAGAGGGCACCTCATTACATCTTCATAAACACCAAATTACCAATATGAGAGGATGGAAATACCGAGACCCCAAAAATGGACTAGGAAGAAGGTCTAGAAATTACTGGACCCAACTGTCCAGGATCCAGAAGCTGAGGACCTGGTGAGGTGGAAGAGGCGTTGATGATTTCTTGGGTACCCACCATCATTAGGCATGGTTAGGATTGGGATCTGGGTGATTGATCCGCTCCTGCCCTCCACTCGGCCGGCTCGTTCATAGATGGTAGCCAGGTCAGTGTACATATAGCCGGGGAATCCTCGTCTTCCTGGTACCTCCTCCCGAGCCGCTGACACCTATCACAGGATAGTTCAATGGTCATGGAGTGTTATTACCTTCTGCGAGTATCCAACTTCTGTGCCCACATCAGGGGTGAAGGACATTACCTCACGCAGAGCCTCGGCGTAGGAGCTCATGTCTGTCAGGATGACCAGGACGTGCTTCTCGCACTGGTAGGCCAGGTACTCGGCCTCTGTCAGGGCCAGCCGCGGAGTGATTATCCTCTCAATGCTGCACAAGAGGAACAGCGCAACAGGGTCACTGCACCGAGGGTGTATCTAAGTGCGATACTCTCATGTGTGATACAGCCTGCTGATCTGTGTATCTCATCCTATCATTGTGATCCTGTCTTCTGAGCTTTGTATCTAGTCCTATCACGTGGGATACAGTATGCTGATCTATGTATCTAAGCTTATCATGTGTGATACTGTCTACTGAGCTGTATATCTAAGCCTATCAAGTGGGATACAACATGTGTGATACTGTCTGTAGATACTCACGTGGGATCATTGGCTAGATTCAGGAACAGACACACATTATCCATGGATCCATTTTCCTCAAAATCTGACTTGAAGAATCGTGCAGTCTCCATGTTGACCTGTGGGGGGCAGCGTCACCCATTAACCCTTACACATCATACTGGAGAGGATAGTCCAGTGATCATCTACTACTTACACCCATCGCAGCAAACACAATAGCAAAGTTATCATCGTGGTAATCCATCACGTCCTTAGATTTCTTCACCAGTCCGGCCTGTCTGCAGATCTGTGCCGCAATCTGTGGGGGAAGAGACACCCCGATAATTACAGCTCCGAGAACTTCCAGGTCACCGGCCACAATCATATTGTATGTGCACAGAAGACATGCAGCACCCCAGAAGAATAACATATACAGCTCATTCGCTTGGGGGGGACAGGACAGGGACCCACCGACATGTCAGGGGGACAGGAAAGGCACGCCCGGACACTTGGGGGGACAGGACAGGGACCCACCGACACTTGGGGGGACAGGACAGGGACCCACCGACACTTGGGGGGACAGGGACACGCCGACACTTGGGGGGACAGGACAGGGACACGCTGACACTTGGGGGACAGGACAGGGACACGCTGACACTTGGGAGAGGGGACAGAGACACGCTGACACTTGGGGGACAGGGACACGCTGACACTTGGGGGACAGGACGGGGACACGCTGACACTTGGGGGACAGGACAGGGACACGCTGACACTTGGGGGACAGGACAGGGACACGCTGACACTTGGGGGACAGGACAGGGACACGCTGACACTTGGGGGACAGGACAGGGACACGCTGACACTTGGGGGACAGGACAGGGACACGCTGACACTTGGGAGAGGGGACAGAGACACGCTGACACTTGGGGGACAGGGACACGCTGACACTTGGGGGACAGGACGGGGACACGCTGACACTTGGGGGACAGGACAGGGACACGCTGACACTTGGGGGACAGGACAGGGACACGCTGACACTTGGGGAACAGGACAGGGACACGCTGACACTTGGGGTATAGGACAGGGACACGCTGACACTTGGGGGACAGGGACACACTGACACTTGGGGGGACAGGACAGGGATACGCTGACACTTGGGGGACAGGACAGGGACACGCTGACACTTGGGGGACAGGACAGGGACACGCTGACACTTGGGGGACAGGACAGGGACACGCTGACACTTGGGAGAGGGGACAGAGACACGCTGACACTTGGGGGACAGGGACACGCTGACACTTGGGGGACAGGACGGGGACACGCTGACACTTGGGGGACAGGACAGGGACACGCTGACACTTGGGGGACAGGACAGGGACACGCTGACACTTGGGGAACAGGACAGGGACACGCTGACACTTGGGGTATAGGACAGGGACACGCTGACACTTGGGGGACAGGGACACACTGACACTTGGGGGGACAGGACAGGGATACGCTGACACTTGGGGGACAGGACAGGGACACGCTGACACTTGGGGGACAGGACAGGGACACGCTGACACTTGGGGGGACAGTACAGGGACCCACCGACACTTGGGGGGACAGGACAGGGACCCACCGACACTTGGGGGGACAGGACAGGGACCCACCGACACTTGGGGGGACAGGACAGGGACCCACCGACACTTGGGGGGACAGGGACACGCCGACACTTGGGGGGACAGGACAGGGACACGCTGACACTTGGGGGACAGGACAGGGACACGCTGACACTTGGGGGACAGGACAGGGACACGCTGACACTTGGGAGAGGGGACAGAGACACGCTGACACTTGGGGGACAGGGACACGCTGACACTTGGGGGACAGGACGGGGACACGCTGACACTTGGGGGACAGGACAGGGACACGCTGACACTTGGGGGACAGGACAGGGACACGCTGACACTTGGGGGACAGGACAGGGACACGCTGACACTTGGGGGACAGGACAGGGACACGCTGACACTTGGGGGACAGGACAGGGACACGCTGACACTTGGGGGACAGGACAGGGACACGCTGACACTTGGGGAACAGGACGGGGACACGCTGACACTTGGGGAACAGGACAGGGACACGCTGACACTTGGGGTATAGGACAGGGACACGCTGACACTTGGGGGGACAGGGACACACTGACACTTGGGGGGACAGGACAGGGATACGCTGACACTTGGGGGACAGGACAGGGACACGCTGACACTTGGGAGCACAGGACAGGGACACGCTGACACTTGGGAGCACAGGACAGGGACACGCTGACACTTGGGAGCACAGGACAGGGACACGCTGACACTTGGGGGGACAGGACAGGGACACGCTGACACTTGGGGGGACAGGACAGGCACACGCTGACACTTGGGGGGACAGGACAGGGACACGCTGACACTTGGGGGACAGGACAGGGACACGCTGACACTTGGGGAGACAGGACAGGGACACGCTGACACTTGGGGAGACAGGACAGGGACACGCTGACACTTGGGGGGACAGGGACACGCTGACACTTGGGGGGACAGGGACACGCTGACACTTGGGGGGACAGGACAGGGACACGCTGACACTTGGGGAGACAGGACAGGGACACGCTGATACTTGAGGGACAAGACAGGGACACGCTGACACTTGGGGAGACAGTGCAGGGACACGCTGACACATGGGGGACAGGGACACACTGACACTTGGGGGACAGGACAGGGACACGCTGACACTTGGGGGACAGGACAGAGACACGCTGACACTTGGGGGACAGGACAGGGACACGCTGACACTTGGGGGACAGGACAGGGACACGCTGACACTTGGGGGACAGGACGGGGACACGCTGACACTTGGGGAACAGGACGGGGACACGCTGACACTTGGGGAACAGGACAGGGACACGCTGACACTTGGGGTATAGGACAGGGACACGCTGACACTTGGGGGGACAGGGACACACTGACACTTGGGGGGACAGGACAGGGATACGCTGACACTTGGGGGACAGGACAGGGACACGCTGACACTTGGGGGACAGGACAGGGACACGCTGACACTTGGGAGCACAGGACAGGGACACGCTGACACTTGGGAGCACAGGACAGGGACACGCTGACACTTGGGGGGACAGGACAGGGACACGCTGACACTTGGGGGGACAGGACAGGCACACGCTGACACTTGGGGGGACAGGACAGGGACACGCTGACACTTGGGGGACAGGACAGGGACACGCTGACACTTGGGGAGACAGGACAGGGACACGCTGACACTTGGGGGGACAGGGACACGCTGACACTTGGGGGGACAGGACAGGGACACGATGACACTTGGGGAGACAGGACAGGGACACGCTGACACTTGGGGAGACAGGACAGGGACACGCTGACACTTGGGGGGACAGGGACACGCTGACACTTGGGGGGACAGGACAGGGACACGCTGACACTTGGGGAGACAGGACAGGGACACGCTGATACTTGAGGGACAAGACAGGGACACGCTGACACTTGGGGAGACAGTGCAGGGACACGCTGACACATGGGGGACAGGGACACACTGACACTTGGGGGACAGGACAGGGACACGCTGACACTTGGGGGACAGGACAGAGACACGCTGACACTTGGGGAGACAGGGACACGCTGACACTTGGGGGGACAGGACAGGGACACGCTGACACTTGGGGGGACAGGACAGGGACACGCTGATACTTGAGGGACAAGACAGGGACACGCCGACACTTGGGGGACAGGTAGTAAGATTTGGGGTACCCCCTCTCCCCAGCTCTCAGACCTCGTTGTGTGGTAGCCCCGCTGCAGAGAAGATGGGGATCTTCTGGCCTCGAGCGATGCTGTTCATGACATCAATGGGTGAGATTCCAGTCTGGATCATCTCCTCCGGGTAGGTTCTCCCAAAAGGGTTAATGGGCTGACCTGAGGAGCACAAGAGATTATTTCGGAGCCAATGACTCTCTGCTCCCCAGTCTGGTAACATACATGAGCTCAGTGGCGCCCCCCTCCTCACTGTGTAGCAGTCTCACCATTGATGTCCAAGAAGTCTTCGGCCATGACAGGAGGACCGTTATCTATCGGCTTCCCCGAACCATTGAAGACACGACCTGGAAGACATGAGAGGAGACACACGGTCAGGAGACATCCAACATCTGTCTGTCTCATATCTGTCTGTCTGTCTCATATCTGTCTGTCTGTCTCTGTCTGTCTCATATCTGTCTGTCTGTCTGTCTCATATCTGTCTGTCTCATATCTGTCTGTCTGTCTCGGTCTATTATCTCTCTTCTCTGTAACCCAGTGTCACAGGTGTCAGTCTGTCTCCACGTGCAGGGACCCCCCACCTCTCGTCCTGGTACCGCAGCGATGTTGTGGTCCATTTCCCGTCTCCATGGGACGGTGCTGTCACTGCACATCACCTTCACATCCTGCCAGTGATCATGAAAGGTCAGTAACCTTGTCCTCCACTCTCTGCTTTCATGTAATTCCTGCCTCTGGTGCAGGTAACAAGATAAACTCCACTACTCTAGGCCTCCAGGTGAGGAGACGAGTGACCCAGTGGCGCCCCCCACAGGCACATAGCCTCGTATGCCTGAGCGCCCTAGTGTGCATCTCCATTGGTCTATACATTGAGCATTTCCCAGAAACTTCCATAGAAACTGCATCAAGTGAATCCATCACTTCTCATCACGTTTCACTTAAAGGCCCCGATCTCCTCTAATCCTGCAGCTCCCTGAGCCGCCAGCAGATGGCACTACATGCACCATATTTTCTGCAAAAAACATTTACAACTTCAAAAAGAAAAATATATTGACGGAAACTTCTATCTGATCAGTTTCTGGAGAGAAGCAGCAACGAGGCCCACATGGGGAGAGAGAGGGCGACGTACAGTATAATCTGTCACCAGACGAGGAGCGACAGTCAGTATCCAACTTTCCCCATTCCTAAAGTGAAAACCTTCAATTTTATGGAGAGAATTAGAAGCTGGAAACATATCACTTTATATTAAGATGAAATGATTCTTACATAGCGCCACCTAGAGGCTCCGATAATATGAAAAAGACTCAAATCCTTGGGATTGTTCCATTTTATTACTGTCCAGAACATTCCGTAAGTTCTATATTATAATAAATATAAAGACAATAGTGGAAGGAGCGGAAATCAGTCTGGGACCAGTTAGTAAAAGGAATCTATGCTAAAATTCTTGGATTCTCTGATATTTTAGGGAATCCATCAAATTAATAGTTCAATACTTCTGTCTTATCGAGATACAAGAGAATAAGGAAACTTCTAGAAGCTCCACATTGATTGTTACTGAATTTCATTTAGGCCCAGTCTCCCATAGAGGATAGAACACGCCCCTTTTGGGTGGGGTTTACACTAACCACCCCATTTTGACCAGAATTTAGAGGGACATATCTGATTAACCAGGACATGACCCATGAATTTAGGACATTTGGTGTGTGACACCTGATGGCTCATGGCTTCTCAATGTGTGAAGCCTTAGGGTGTCAAAACTTGTAAATTTAATAAAAATTTGACTTACAATCAGTATAATACAGTAATTATAGGGGGATAAATGGAGAAAAGACGCCATATAAAGGTTTATTATAATTAGTTAATTCTAAATATCTAATTATTTGACAAAAAAAATAAAAAATAAATCAAAATAATTTCGGGCTCCACATAAAATGGAAATTAGAAATCCATGCATCAGGGAAAGAAATAGAAAATGCACAAAACATAGGAAAGATTTCAACATCTAAAATATAAAGTACAGAAAATTCATTAAAAATAATAATTTAAATACAAAATTCTAAAAGATAAAAAAAAATTGATAAATTCTAATATAATAAAAGAAATAAAAATATACATCTGGCACATATTTCAAAATGTATTTAAATGATCAGAACATCTAAAGAGTTAAAAAAAATAGTGAAACAAATGTATTTTGTAACCATTTCACAAAAGAAGAAAATCCATGTCGTAAAAAAAGGGGAAGGTAAAAGGGGTTAAAATTACTGAAAAGATTTTCTAAATGTAGTGAAAAATCTCGGCATTAACCCCTTCAGGATCTGCCATGTCATTTGGTGATAACGTTAGAAGGCTGGAATTCCTCCTGTGGTTTCCGTTTTTTTTCGTGACGTGTTGTGCTTCACGTTCCTGGAATGTTTTGGTTGATATGTTTCGCATTTTTTTTTTTTTTAATAAATAAAACTGTAAATTTGGTGAAAATTTTGAAAAAAAAGGGTCGTTTTCTGATTTCTAAAAGTTATGCTCATCATACGGTTAATCTAAGAGCCCAAATCAGTTACTAATAAACATTTACCATCCGTCTACTTCTTGTCGACCTCCATTTACTACGTTATTTTATTCCGACGTTCGGAGGCTTCGAAATGGAACGGCAAATTTCCAAAAAAAATTCAGATTCAATTATTCACTTTTTTTTATAGGACTGTTAAAAGTTTTATTTTTTAAAAACTCCCCATATTTCCAAAACGGAACCCCACAAACTATTCAGAAACAGCCTCTGGAAAGGTTTTTAACCCTTTAGGCATCTCCCATGAGTTCTAACTAGAGATGAGCGAGTATACTGCTGGGTGGAGTATTAGCATACTCGGACCGGCTCGTTACTCGGACGAGTATCTCGCCGGCTCGAGATCGAGCAGTAAATTAATAAAATAAATTGAATAAAAGTATTTTTATTGTAAAAAAAAAATATTACACATGTTTGCAGATGTTTTACTTGTAAGAACACATTGAAATAACACTATTCTTCACTTTCCAGGTGTGCACGCGTGCATCTCCCGCTAGGTTCGGAGATGTTCGGAACATCTGGAATGTGAAGAATATTGTTCTTTCAATGTGTTCTGCAATGTAATGGTCCTGTATTCACTGTTTTTAATGTTTTAATTCTATTCTTCACTTTGCAGCTGTGCGCGCGTATCTCCGAACCTATCGGGAGACACGCGCGCACACCTGCAATGTGAAGAATAGAATTAAAACATTAAAAACAGTGAACACAGGACCATTTAAGTGCAGAACACATTGAAAGAACAATATTCTTCACATTCCAGATGTTCCGAACATCTCTGAACCTAGCGGGAGACACGCGCGAACACCTGCAAAGTGAAGAATAGTGTTATTTCAATGTGTTCTTACAAGTAAAACATCTGCAAACATCTGGAATTTTTTTTTTCGCACTGTTCTTTTACTGTTCAGTTTTATTAAAAAAATGCTCGAGTCTCCCATTGACTTCAATGGGGCTCGTTATTCGAGACGAGCACTCGAGCATCTGGAAAAGTTCGTCTCGAATAACGAGTACCCGAGCATTTTAGTGCTCGCTCTTCTCTAGTTCTAACCCTATGGAGGTTCCATATGGAATGTTCATATTTTCACAATAAAATGATATTTTTTCTTTTATTTATCTTATAGCATTGATGTTATCTGTATTTTACGGCTCACCCCCCATTACTGCGATACCCCATTTATGTAGCTTTTTTATGTTGCACCTGTTTTACAGAATACAGAACTCATTTGGGGAGATATTCACTTGTTTTTGCATTGCCGTCTTCTAAGAGGTAGAACAGTTTTATTTTTTATTGCTTACAGAGCGGTTTTAGAACTTGTTTTTTGTGGGGCAAGTTGCACTTTTTATAGTTATCATATTGGGGGTAAATGTAGATTTTTTTTTATAACTTTTTATCCTGTTTTCGGAATGTTGGATGTGAAAATATCATTTTTGTGTGTTTTTTTCCTTTTTTTTTTGTTTACAGCGTTTACGCTGCAGGTTCAGTAACAATTTTATTTTATGAAATGGGTTGTTATGGATGTGGCGATGCCAAATATGAAGTGTTTTTGTGGTGATTTTCACTTTTTTTTATGTTTTATGTGATTTTTACATTGGATATGGTATTAGGGGTCTTTTATCCTTCTTTTTAAAATTTTGTCCCAGCATGTAATATGATGCAATACTGATGCATCGCAGTATACAGACGGTCCCCTACTTAAGAACACCCGACTTACATACGACCCCTAGTTACAAACGGACCTCTGGATATTGGTAATTTATTGTACTTTAGTCCTAGGCTACAATGATCAGCTGTAACAGATATCACAGGCGTCTGTAATGAAGCTTTAGTGTTAATCCTGAGTCTTATGACAACCCAACATTTTTAAAATCCAATTGTCACAGAGACCAAAAAAGTTCTGGCTGGGATTACAATGATAAAATATATAATTCCGACTTACATACAAATTCAACTTAAGAACAAACCTACAGACCCTATCTTGTATGTAACCCGGGCACTGCCTGTATTCCAATAGTCAGCCTATGCATCCAGGCATCTGCTACAGGCAGCCTTAGGGGTCCTTCATTGGACCCCAAGGCTGCCATGGAAACAATGGAAACCATTTAAAGGGTTAAAATGCCATGACGACATATACAGTAACTGTATGTCATTACAACAGGGAGCAGGAAAAACAGGAAAACAATAGAAAATAATCCAAAAATATCCAAATAATTCAAAAGTGTATAAAAGGAGTAATGGAAAGAAATCCATTTTTTAAAGGAAATCAAAATCCATCATGATAAACATTACTAATAGATCTAGGCACCGGTACTGTGGTAATATTCTTATATTATATATTATAAAAAAACTTTAAAATTATGCTAATGAGCCTGGAGTGGTTTCCAGAGGCCCTCATAGCTTCACATGCTGTTACACTGTGCAGGAGCTTTCCCCCCCACCCACTATGTGAGATTACAATAGACAGAGGGAGGGGGATATGCTGAGGAAGCAGGGGGAAGAGGAGACAGTGTAACAGCCTGTGAAGCTACAGTACGGAGGGGCTCT
Source organism: Engystomops pustulosus (assembly GCF_040894005.1). NCBI lineage: Eukaryota > Metazoa > Chordata > Amphibia > Anura > Leptodactylidae > Engystomops > Engystomops pustulosus. Next base: position 286,953,396 of record NC_092411.1, read on the forward strand.
GGTAACACTCCAGAGGACGATGATTGTAAAAAGTTGATATTAGAAGGAAGGAGGCCATGGATAACCAATATAAGAAGATACCACAGTCCCGGTGCCTGGATCTATGAGTAATGAGTTTATCATAATGGATTCTGATGTGAGATTTCCTGTGAGTGAAGGAAAATTTATAAATAAAATAAAATTGGGTTCCAAATTATGATGTGGAAGTAAAAAGTTAGGAGAAATTAGAGATTGAATATCTGGTTAATGTCTATGGATGGAACATGAGGGGTTAACCTCCCCCAGTCCGGACCATTACACCGGTCCCCCCCCCCCCCCCCCAGGCTGTCATGGAGGAGCAGTGAATGGGGGGACGGCCTCTCCAGGGACCTCCGCCGATGTTTTTTTATGGAGGCTGAGAAATAAGAAGAAGGAGAAAACCCTGCGCTCATTAGTCTTGTGGGTCGGGAAATCTGCGACCTAATTAACAGCCTCCCACCGGCCCGTGATTCAGCGCCGCACAAAGACCCCCAGAAACGGGCCATGAATGACTTATTATTTTTATTTATTACAATGTTTTCTGAAAATGTTGTGAAACTAATTAAGTTTTTTTTTCTCTTTTTATTTTGTGGAGGGGGGAGAGTAGTGGTCGGGGAGGGGGTGCCGCCCCCCCCCCCCTATTCTTCACTGAACTGGAGGACAATGGTAGGAATCAGTGTCCGACCTACCACAGCGGCCCCCAATATCAGAGCGGATTGGGAGGTGGTCGCACTCCGGCCCCTGTATTCGCATTATGGGTTGTGGGGCGGGTTTTATAAGAATGGGATGATGAGTGGAGTAGTCCAGGCTATAAACCACATTCTAGTTGGGGGTCTCATACCGATGTTGCACCCGTAAATAAGACCACGGTCATCAGCCAAACCCACATTCTGGTCCCTTGTCTGACTCATATCCTTAGCCCTGTTAATGGGTCGGACATTGACTCTATAGGTAACGTATCAGCAGGTGTGACCATACAGACTGCAGACAGTGTTTGGGGTCTTGTCCTGAGAGATGTGTAATCAGACCTCACACTGCTGTGCTCTGTGCAGCCAGTGTTATGTATTGTCCCTGTAGAGATGTGTAATCATACCTCACACTGCTGTGCTCTGTGCTCTCTGCAGCCAGTGTTATGTATTGTCCCTGGAGAGATGTGTAACCAGACCTCACACTGCTGTGCTCTGTGCTCTCTGCAGCCAGTGTTATGTATTGTCTCTGGAGAGATGTGTAACCAGACCTCACACTGCTGTGCTCTGTACTCACTGCAGCCAGTGTTATGTATTGTCCCCGGAGAGATGTGTAATCAGACCTCACACTGCTGTGCTCTGTGCTCTCTGCAGCCAGTGCTAGGTATTGTCCCTGGAGAGATGTGTAATCAGACCTCACACTGCTGTGCTCTGTGCTCTCTGCAGCCAGTGTTATGTATTGTCTCTGGAGAGATGTGTAACCAGACCTCACACCGCTGTGCTCTGTGCTCTGTGCAGCCAGTGTTATGTATTGTCCCTGTAGAGATGTGTAATCAGACCTCACACTGCTGTGCTCTGTGCTCTCTGCAGCCAGTTTTATGTATTGTCCCCGGAGAGATTTGTAATCAGACCTCACACTGCTGTGCTCTGTGCTCTCTGCAGCCAGTGTTATGTATTGTCCCCGGAGAGATGTGTAATCAGACCTCACACTGCTGTGCTCTGTGCTCTCTGCAGCCAGTGTTATGTATTGTCCCTGGAGAGAGGTGTAATCAGACCTCACACTGCTGTGCTCTGTGCTCTCTGCAGTCAGTGTTATGTATTGTCCCTAGAGAGATGTGTAATCAGACCTCACACTGCTGTGCTCTGTGATCTCTGCAGCCAGTGTTATGTATTGTCCCCGGAGAGATGTGTAATCAGACCTCACACTGCTGTGCTCTCTGCAGCCAGTGTTATGTATTGTCTCTGGAGAGATGAGTAATCAGACCTCACACTGCTGTGCTCTGTGCTCTCTGCAGCCAGTGTTATGTACTGTCCCTGGAGAGATGTGTAATCAGACCTCACACTGCTGTGCTCTGTGCTCTCTGCAGCCAGTGTTATGTACTGTCCCTAGAGAGATGTGTAATCAGACCTCACACTGCTGTGCTCTGTGCTCTCTGCAGCCAGTGTTATGTAGTGTCCCTGGAGAGATGTGTAATCAGACCTCACACTGCTGTGCTCTGTGCTCTCTGCAGCCAGTGTTATGTATTGTTCCTAGAGAGATGTGTAATCAGACCTCACACTGCTGTGCTCTGTGCTCTCTGCAGCCAGTGTTATGTATTGTCCCTGGAGAGATGTGTGATCAGACCTCACACTGCTGTGCTCTGTGCTCTCTGCAGCCAGTGTTATGTATTGTCCCTGGAGAGATGTGTAATCAGACCTCACACTGCTGTGCTCTGTGCTCTCTGCAGCCAGTGTTATGTATTTGCCCCTGGAGAGATGTGTAATCAGACCTCACACTGCTGTGCTCTGTGCTCTCTGCAGCCAGTGTTATGTATTGTCCCTGGAGAGATGTGTAATCAGACCTCACACTACTGTGCTCTGTGCTCTCTGCAGCCAGTGTTATGTATTGTCTCTGGAGAGATGTGTAATCATACCTCACACTGCTGTGCTCTGTGCTCCCTGCAGCCAGTGTTATGTATTGTCCCTGGAGAGATGTGTAATCAGCCCTCACACTGCTGTGCTCTGTGCTCTCTGCAGCCAGTGTTATGTATTGTCCCTGGAGAGATGTGTAATCAGACCTCACACTGCTGTGCTCTGTGCTCTCTGCAGCCAGTGTTATGTATTGTCTCTGGAGAGATGTGTAATCAGACCTCACACTGCTGTGCTCTGTGCTCTCTGCAGCCAGTGTTATGTATTGTCCCTGGAGTGATGTGTAATCAGACCTCACACTGCTGTGCTCTCTGCAGCCAGTGTTATGTATTGTCTCTGGAGAGATGTGTAATCAGACCTCACACTGCTGTGCTCTGTGCTCTCTGCAGCCAGTGTTATGTATAGTCCCTGGAGAGATGTGTAATCAGACCTCACACTGCTGTGCTCTGTACTCTCTGCAGCCAGTGTTATGTATTGTCCCTGGAGAGATGTGTAATCAGACCTCACACTGCTGTGCTCTGTGCTCTCTGCAGCCAGTGTTATGTACTGTCCCTGGAGAGATGTGTAATCAGACCTCACACTGCTGTGCTCTGTGCTCTCTGCAGCCAGTGTTATGTATTGTCTCTGGAGAGATGTGTAATCAGACCTCACACTGCTGTGCTCTGTGCTCTCTGCAGCCAGTGTTATGTATTGTCCCTGGAGAGATGTGTAATCAGACCTCACACTGCTGTGCTCTGTGCTCTCTGCAGCCAGTGTTATGTATTGTCTCTGGAGAGATGTGTAATCAGACCTCACACTGCTGTGTTCTGTGCTTCCTACAACCAGTATAAGGTCTTTAGAGAGATGTGTATTCAGACCTTTGTGTAAGTTGTTAGTAAAAGCAGAACTGTGAATATAAATTTGTATAGATATGAATTTATATTCCAGTAGTGTCCTCACCCCTGCATCATTGAAATCACCAGTGACCGGCTGTGATCGCCAATAAACGGTAGAGGTCAGGGGTCGGCCACACCCCCTTTTGGAGAACAATCTCTATGGAGAACTGTACAAAGCTGGTCAGATCCTGGGGCCCTCATCTATACAGTAGGAGGTCAGTGCTAGGACTTTACCTGACACGGTGACATGAACCCCTCGTCCTACCTACCCAGCATGTCCTCGGAAACAGGTGTCCTCAGGATGTCCCCTGTGAATTCACAAGTGGTTTTCTTGGCATCTATCCCAGATGTGCCTTCAAACACCTGCAGAGACCCGGGGCAAGAACCCAATTACTGGCAATTAGTGAGGATTAAAGCAGACACCACAGGAGAAAGTCAGATCCAAGAGAAAGCCGGGGATAATGTGCAGGGATTTGGGGAGGGAAGGGGGGGCTCATTCACACCGGACCTCTAAGCTGCCAGGGAAGCTTTTAAGGTGATGGGGGGGCGGCCGTGAAGGGGTTAACCGCTGGATTAGTGATTTCTCCATGATTCCTGTCAGTGCTGCTGGAATCATAAAGACGCGATGATCCAGTCTGTGACATGAACAGAACACAGAATATATGTCCACAAGTACTGCCCCAAAAGGCAGGGCCCCTTTAAGAAGTGGGCGTGATAGATAGATAGATAGGAGATAGATAGATAGATAGATAGGAGATAGATAGATATGAGATAGATAGATAGATAGATAGATAGATAGATAGATAGATAGGAGATAGATAGATAGATAGATAGATATGAGATATATAGGAGATAGATAGATAGATAGATAGATAGATAGATAGATATGAGGTAGATAGATAGATAGATAGATAGATAGATAGATAGATATGAGATAGATAGATAGATAGATAGATAGATAGATAGATATGAGATAGATAGATAGATAGATAGATAGATAGATAGATAGATAGATGGATATGAGATAGATAGATATGAGATAGATAGATATGAGATAGATATGAGATAGATAGGAGATAGATAGATATGAGATAGATAGATAGATAGATAGATAGATAGATATGAGATAGATAGATAGATAGATAGATATGAGATAGATAGATAGATAGATAGATAGATGGATATGAGATAGATAGATAGATATGAGATAGATGGATATGAGATAGATAGATATGAGATAGATAGATAGATAGATATGAGATAGATAGATAGATAGATAGATAGGAGATAGATAGAAAGATAGATAGATAGATAGATGGATATGAGATAGATAGATATGAGATAGATAGATAGATAGATAGATATGAGATAGATAGATAGATAGATAGATAGGAGATAGATAGAAAGATAGATAGATAGATAGATAGATAGATATGAGATAGATAGATAGATAGATAGATAGATAGGAGATAGATAGATAGATAGATAGATAGATAGATATGAGATAGATAGATAGATAGATAGATAGGAGATAGATAGATAGATGGATATGAGATAGATAGATATGAGATAGATAGATAGATAGATAGATAGATAGATATGAGATAGATAGATAGATAGATAGATAGATAGGAGATAGATAGATAGATAGATAGATAGATAGGAGATAGATAGGAGATAGATAGATAGATAGATAGATAGGAGATGGATGATAGATAGATAGATAGATAGGAGATGGATGATAGATAGATAGATAGATATGAGATAGATAGATAGATAGATAGATAGATAGATAGATAGATATGAGATAGATAGATAGATAGATAGGAGATAGATAGATAGATAGATAGATAGATAGATAGATAGATAGGAGATGGATGATAGATAGATAGATATATAGATAGATAGATAGATAGATAGATAGATAGATAGATAGATAGATAGGAGATAGATAGATAGATATGAGATAGATAGATAGATAGATAGATAGATAGATAGATAGGAGATGGATGATAGATAGATAGATAGATAGATAGATAGATAGATAGATAGATAGGAGATAGATAGATAGATAGATAGATAGATAGATAGATAGGAGATGGATGATAGATAGATAGATAGATAGATAGATAGATAGATAGATAGGAGATAGATAGATAGATAGATAGATAGGAGATAGATAGATATGAGATAGATAGATAGATAGATAGATAGATAGATAGATAGGAGATAGATAGATAGATAGATAGATATGAGATAGATAGATAGATAGATAGATAGATAGATATGAGATAGATAGATAGATATGAGATAGATAGATAGATATAGATAGATAAATAGATATGAGATAGATAGATAGATAGGAGATAGATAGATAGATAGATAGATAAATAGATAGATCCTGTCTCTTCTCTTCTATCCGGATGTGTGCAGGTTATAGCGGCCGCTTCATGAGAATCTGGATAACTCGGGATCTACTTGGATAACGAGACTTGTGCAGAACCCGTGATTGGGACAATATTTGACACCATTTGTACAAATTAACCTCCGGATCGCGGTTTTAATTAGATCCGTGTGGCCTCGGAATGTTCTGTGGCACATCTGCAGAGGCCGTGCCTGTGTGTGATTCGGGCTAAGCTGCTGCTGCTCGCTCGGCTCTGAGGCTGACTCTCTAATGGGATTAAGAGGGCTCTGGGAAGGTCTCGCTGGGATTAAAGGAGGGAAGGTTGGCAGCTGGCCAGGAGAGGTTGTGCACAGGTCAATAGTGCGGTCTACCTGGGTTATATAAAGCGGAGGGGGACTACAACCAGGACTGTCGGGGCTTTATCTACTCTAGGGAATGGTGGACATCTGACCAACCTACAGTGTCATCGGTTGAGTCTGGAGAACATACACTTGTCTATTGTATGAGTTCTGGTCACACACCTTCAGATAAAGCTATCCCGATGGCGGTGCCCCATCCTGTTGTAGCATCTCCTGGACCTCTCTAATGAGGCTCAGTCCCACCAGCACCAAGGAGATCTACTCTCCGTCTCATCTAAAAATAAAAAATTACGACCTCCAAAATCTACATTCAAAAATATGAGACGAGCTTGATGAATAAGACTTCGTTGTGAAAATTTGGTGGAACAAAAAAAAAAAAATTATAATTTTGCCAATTTTTTGGGTTTCTGGCCTCCGACAACTGGTGTTGGGCAAAGAAGATTCAGACAGGCTGATTTTTTTTTTTCTCCACCTTAGAGTAGTCCTCCATCCAGAAAACAAGACGTGACAATAGATAAGACATAGGGGGTCATTTACTAAGGGCCCGATTCGCATTTTCCCGACGTGTTACCCGAATATTTCCGATTTGCGCCGATTTTCCCTGAATTGCCCCGGGATTTTGCCGCACGCGATCGGATTGTGGCACATCGGCGCCGGCATGCACGTGACGGAAATCGGGGGCGTGGCCGAACGAAAACCCGACGGATTCGGAAAAACAGCCGCAAAAAAAAAAAAATGTGTCGCGGGGCTCGCACTTACCTTCACTAGGAATAGGCCGGTGTACTTGAGTGCATTCCGGGGAACTTCAGCGCAGTTGACTGTCAACTAACCTGGCGCCATTGGTCCTGCTCTAGATACTTCCATGACTTTATTCATCTCCCCTATTGATAATCTCCGTTGACTTCAGTAGGAAGATGGTCAGAGTCCCGAATCTCCAAACTCAACCCCACCATGATTGTGACTATCTCAGGACAGTGGATGGGCTGTGTCTGTGATTACACGAGGCTTCTCTAAAGAATCACGCGGGGAGTTGAGTAACCCAGAGCATGATGGAGGACACCTGGATTCAGGGTGTTGGGTTGCATGAATAGGCAGAGAACAAAAGAATTGGGCCTTCAACCATTTAACTCCATGCTGGACCACATTAGGTAACACCAGGTGGTCAGTAGAGCTGAGGAAACGAGAGATGGAGCAGAATGTGGAGAAGAAACATAAGAGAAGGGGATCTAGAGAAGGTAGAAGAAAGGAGGGACCATGTATGGGTGGGATGTGGAGCTGCTGGTGGTACAGAAGTAGTTGGTCAATTTTTCTATGGCAACGGTCAGGATGAGTGTGGAAATGTGTACACAAAAATGAGGGGTGAGGTAACAGGTAAAGAAGAAGGTGGACTTGTTGGACCAAGTATTGAAAGAAACTGGAGCTGGTAGTGATAGGTCAGCGACGGGGTGGAGCAGCACCGAAATCTAGTGGAGACGTGGTGGGAAAGTGACGATGGATGAGTGAGGAACAAGAGAGGAGGAGAACAAAACTATAGACTAGAATCCTGGAGACCAGGACAGAAGATCCGTCACCTGCACGATGGCTTTAGATCCCGAAACCTCCAAAACTTGACCGCTCCGACTAGTTCCATCTGGGAGGGTGAAGTTTACAATCTCTGCATATTGGGCAAACTGCGGAAGAAGAAGGAGAAACGTCAGACAATTTACCGAAAACATGTACAACGACCCTCTCACTACATCTACAGGGGTTCATCTAGAAAACATTCCGGAAACATTCTAGCCATACATTACTGTACACGGAAAGGCTGAAGCCTCATTCACACGGCCATTGGGGGGGGGCGTATATATGGCGACGTATATGTAGGCCACGGAGACGTATGGAGTGGTACGATGCCACAGACGTGCGGCACCATACTGTAGCCGTGAAAAGATAGGACATGTCCTATCTTTTCTTGGCATGCGGCACCGTGCGCCATGTTCCTCTATGCAGAGGGGCGGGGGTGCTACAGTACACCGGAAACATGTCTGTGTGCATAGAGCCTGAAAATGTGTCATGTTAGAGAATAGTTTTATAGTAGTTATATTCCTGTACATAGGAGCAGTATTATAGCAGTTATATTCCTGTACATAGGAGCAGTATTATAGTAGTTATATTCCTGTACATAGGGGGCAGTATTATAGTATTTATATTCCTGTACATAGGGGCAGTATTATAGTAGTTATATTCTTGTACATAGGGGGCAGTATTATAGTAGTTATATTCCTGTACATAGGAGGCAGTATTATAGCAGTTATATTCCTGTACATAGGGGGCAGTATTATAGTAGTTATATTCTTGTATATAGGGGGCAGTATTATAGTAGTTATATTCTTGTACATAGGGGGCAGTATTATAGTAGTTATATTCTTGTACATAGGGGGCAGTATTATAGTAGTTATATTCTTGTACATAGGGGGCAGGATTATAGTAGTTATATTCCTGTACATAGGGGGCAGTATTATAGTAGTTATATTCTTGTACATAGGGGGCAGTATTATAGTAGTTATATTCCTGTACATAGGGGGCAGTATTATAGTAGTTATATTCTTGTACATAGGGGGCAGTATTATAGTAGTTATATTCTTGTACATAGGGGCAGTATTATAGTAGTTATATTCCTGTTCATAGGGGGCAGTATTATAGTAGTTATATTCTTGTACATAGGGGGCAGTATTATAGTAGTTATATTCTTGTACATAGGGGGCAGTATTATAGTAGTTATATTCTTGTACATAGGGGGCAGTATTATAGTAGTTATATTCTTGTACATAGGGGGCAGTATTATAGTAGTTATATTCTTGTACATAGGGGGCAGTAATATAGTAGTTATATTCCTGTACATAGGGGGCAGTATTATAGTAGTTATATTCTTGTACATGGGGGCAGTATTATAGTAGTTATATTCCTGTACATAGGGGGCAGTATTATAGTAGTTATATTCCTGTACATAGGGGGCAGTATTATAGTAGTTATATTCTTGTACATAGGGGGCAGTATTATAGTAGTTATATTCTTGTACATAGGGGGCAGGATTATAGTAGTTATATTCCTGTACATAGGGGGCAGTATTATAGTAGTTATATTCTTGTACATGGGGGCAGTATTATAGTAGTTATATTCCTGTACATAGGGGGCAGTATTATAGTAGTTATATTCCTGTACATAGGGGGCAGTATTATAGTAGTTATATTCCTGTACATAGGAGGCAGTATTATAGTAGTTATATTCATGTACATAGGGGGCAGTATTATAGTAGTTATATTCTTGTACATAGGGGGCAGTATTATAGTAGTTATATTCTTGTACATAGGGGGCAGTATTATAGTAGTTATATTCCTGTCCATAGGGGACAGTATTATAGTCGTTATATTCTTGTACATAGGGGGCAGTATTATAGTAGTTATATTCCTGTCCATAGGGGACAGTATTACAGTAGTTATATTCCTGTATATAGGGGCAGTATTATAGTAGTTATATTCTTGTACATAGAGGGCAGTATTATAGTAGTTATATTCTTGTACATAGGGGGCAGTATAATAGTAGTTATATTCCTGTACATAGCGGGCAGTATTATAGTAGTTATATTCTTGTACATAGGGGGCAGTATTATAGTAGTTCTATTCCTGTACATAGAGGGCAGTATTATAGTAGTTATATTCTTGTACATAGGAGGTAGTATTATAGTAGTTATATTCTTGTACATAGGGTGCAGTATTATAGTAGTTATATTCTTGTACATAGGGGGCAGTATTATAGTAGTTATATTCCTGTACATAGGGGGCAGTATTATAGTAGTTATATTCCTGTACATAGGGGCAGTATTATAGTAGTTATATTCCTGTACATAGGGGGCAGTATTATAGTAGTTATATTCCTGTACATAGGGGGCAGTATTATAGTAGTTATATTCTAGTACATAGGGGGCAGTATTATAGTAGTTATATTCCTATACATAAGGGGCAGTATTATAGTAGTTATATTCCTGTACATAGGGGGCAGTATTATAGTAGTTATATTCTTGTACATAGGGGGCAGTATTACGGCAGTTATATTCTTGTACATAGGGGCCAGTATTATAGTAGTTATATTCTTGTTTATAGGGGGCAGTATTATAGTAGTTATATTCCTGTACATAGGGGGCAGTATTATAGTAGTTATATTCTTGTACATAGGGGGCAGTATTATAGTAGTTATATTCCTGTACATAGGGGCAGTATTATAGTAGTTATATTCTTGTACATAGGGGGCAGTATTATAGTAGTTATATTCTTGTGCATAGGGGGCAGTATTATAGTAGTTATATTCTTGTGCATAGGGGGCAGTATTATAGTAGTTATATTCTTGTACATAGGGGCCAGTATTATAGTAGTTATATTCTTGTGCATAGGGGGCAGTATTATAGTAGTTATATTCTTGTACATAGGGGGCAGTATTATAGTAATTATATTCTTGAACATAGGGGTGGTATTATAGTAGTTATATTCTTGTACATAGGGAGCAGTATTATAGTAGTTATATTCTTGTACATAGGGGGCAGTATTATAGTAGTTATATTCCTGTACATAGGGAGCAGTATTATAGTAGTTATATTCTTGTACATAGGGGGCAGTATTATAGTAGTTATATTCCTGTACATAGGGGGCAGTATTATAGTAGTTATATTCTTGTACATAGGGGGCAGTATTATAGTAGTTATATTCCTGTACATAGGGGGCAGTATTATAGTAGTTATATTCTTGTACATAGGGGGGCAGTATTATAGTAGTTATATTCTTGTACATAGGTGGCAGTATTATAGTAGTTATATTCTTGTACATAGGGGGGCAGTATTATTGTAGTTATATTTTTGTACATAGGTGGCAGTATTATAGTAGTTATATTCTTGTACATAGGGGGCAGTATTATAGTAGTTATATTCTTGTACATAGGGGGCAGTATTATAGTAGTTGTATTCTTGTGCATAGGGGGCAGTATTATAGTAGTTATATTCTTGTACATAGGAGGCAGTATTATAGTAGTTATATTCTTGTACATAGGAGACAGTATTATAGTAGTTATATTCCTGTACATAGGGGGCAGTATTATAGTAGTTATATTCCTGTACATAGGGGGCAGTATTATAGTAGTTATATTCTTGTACATAGGAAGCAGTATTATAGTAGTTATATTCTTGTACATAGGGGGCAGTATTATAGTAGTTATATTCCTGTACATAGCGGGCAGTATTATAGTAGTTATATTCTTGTACATAGGGGGCAGTATTATAGTAGTTATATTCCTGTACATAGGGGACAGTATTATAGTAGTTATATTCCTGTACATAGCGGGCAGTATTATAGTAGTTATATTCTTGTACATAGGGGGCAGTATTATAGTAGTTATATTCCTGTACATAGGGAGCAGTATTATAGTAGTTATATTCTTGTACATAGGGGGCAGTATTATAGTAGTTATATTCCTGTACATAGGGGGCAGTATTATAGTAGTTATATTCTTGTACATAGGGGGCAGTATTATAGTAGTTATATTCCTGTACATAGGGGGCAGTACTATAGTAGTTATATTCCTGTACATAGGGGGCAGTATTATAGTAGTTATATTCTTGTACATAGGAGGCAGTATTATAGTAGTTATATTCTTGTACATAGGGAGCAGTATTATAGTAGTTATATTCTTGTACATAGGAGGCGGTATTATAGTAGTTATATTCTTGTACATAGGAGGCGGTATTATAGTAGTTATATTCCTGTACATAGGGAGCAGTATTATAGTAGTTATATTCTTGTACTTAGGGGGGCAGTATTATAGTAGTTATATTCTTGTACATAGGTGGCAGTATTATAGTAGTTATATTCTTGTACATAGGGGGGCAGTATTATTGTAGTTATATTTTTGTACATAGGTGGCAGTATTATTGTAGTTATATTTTTGTACATAGGTGGCTGTATTATAGTAGTTATATTCTTGTACATAGGGGGCAGTATTATAGTAGTTGTATTCTTTTACATAGCGGGCAGTATTATAGTAGTTATATTCTTGTACATAGGGGCAGTATTATAGTAGTTATATTCCTGCACATAGGGGGCAGTATTATAGTAGTTATATTCTTGTACATAGGGGCAGTATTATAGTAGTTATATTCTTGTACATAGGAGGCAGTATTATAGTAGTTATATTCCTGTACATAGCGGGCAGTATTATAGTAGTTATATTCTTGTACATAGCGGGCAGTATTATAGTAGTTATATTCTTGTACATAGGAGGCAGTATTATAGTAGTTATATTCCTGTACATACGGGGCGGTATTATAGTAGTTATATTCCTGTACATAGGGGGCAGTATTATAGTAGTTATATTCCTGTACATAGGGGGCAGTATTATAGTAGTTATATTCTCATACATAGGGGGCAGTATTATAGTAATTATATTTCTGCACATAGGGGGCAGTATTATAGTAGTTATATTCCTGCACATAGGGGGCAGTATTATAGTAGTTATATTCTTGTACATAGGGAGCAGTATTATAGTAGTTATATTCTTGTACATAGGGGGCAGTTTTATAGTAGTTATATTCCTGTACATAGGGGGCAGTATTATAGTAGTTATATTCTTGTACATAGGGGCAGTATTATAGTAGTTATATTCTCATACATAGGGGGCAGTATTATAGTAGTTATATTCCTGCACATAGGGGGCAGTGTGGTATTAGCTCTATAAGCTGCGGCTGGATATTTCTGGAGGTCCTGTAAGATCTCTGCAGCAGTTTCCTCCTCTCTTCGGTCAGGATTATCTTTGTGCTGTGTTGTATAACTGCGGCTGAATTGTAACCTTTGTTTCTTTTCCTGTAGAGTGCATTTAATAAGATTACTAATTGGTGCTTCGCCTTGGTTGCCGTTCTACTTACTCCCAATGATATTGTTGCAGTTTTTATTGGCAGTGTATTCTGAGACTATGGCTAAGACCTAGAAGGGTCCTGGAGATCCTCCAAGCCTCGGTGGCTAATGGACAACCTGAGATGTGACATAGAAGCCACAGACTGCAGCAGGGGAGCAGATCCCTCCGCACACAGATATGTCCCCGCAGAGAATACATTCCACCTATAGAGGGCGCTACATAAAGATTACACCTAGTTATTACCAGCCTTGGCTTGTCTCCCATGCAGCCCGTTTAGCCGTACAGGTTTTGTAATAGGTTGAACATTTAAGGTAGTTTTCAGGAATTCCATCAGAAACAGCGCCACATCTGTCTATAGGCTGTGTGCGGTATTGCAGTAATATGGAAGGAATGAGACTGGGCTGCAATACCACAGACAACCTGTGACCTGCGGGGGTGCTAATGCTGGTCTGGATTACACCCTATTCACACAGGGAATAGTTTTTTTTCACTACTATGTGTATGTGTATGTATAGTGTTTGTGTATCTATAGTATAGTGTATGTGTATGTATAGTCTAGGTATGGTGTATACATATGTGTATATAACAGGTCGCACCGGGCGGTGGAATCTCCTGCTCCTCGGGGTGTGTAATGTGATGAGTACACACAGTCCTCCTCCTCCTCCTCCTCCTCCTCCTCCTCCTGTGTGCACTCACAACACGTCCCCGTGTGATGTCTACACCCCAAGCATCGCATGTTTACTGTACACACGTCCTACCCTGACCCCAGCAATGTCACCCCCCAAGGGCGTCCATTGTGCGTCCTCCTCCTGAGCAGCCACAGGACGCAGTACACACACCGCCTGCTCCTCCATCACCCGGGACTGGGACTTATTTTCTCTTTTATGTCCTTTATTTTGTAGTGGGTGGAGGCCCCATAAGACATCAGCCCCTACACATGTATTTATAGGATGGAAAGGCTGGTAATACTCGGGTGTGTATGAGGCTGCACAGAGGGAGGGGCAAGGGGGCTACAGAGGGAGGGGCAGGTCATCTCTGCCAATGGCCTCCTTCCTTTTAAAATCAACTTTTAACATTATGCTAATAAGCCAGAGGAAATGTTTCTATAAGTAATGGGATGTGTGTGTGGTGGTGGTGGGAGGGGCTCTTCATCACACGGTGTGTACAGTATAACATCCACATGAAGCCACAAACCTTCACATTGTCCAGCACCACCAGCGGCCCGTTCACACCGCTGACCGTCCGGTAACCTGGGAGAAAAAATAAATAAATAAATCTTTATTCCTATAAATAAGTATTTTATTACATTGTCATTTATTTTGTTATTGACTTTTCCTTTTATAGATGGATACAGAAAGGTTTTTCAGATTTTATGTAAACAAAATTGTAGAAATAAATAATTTCACTGCTTTTTCCTCGATCTTGTGCTGCAACTTCTCGTCATTCTGAAGATTTCTACTCGCAGTCGATGAAGAATTATTACACGAGAAGACTGGATACAACTGTACATATCGCTCTGGTGCTTGTTACAATGTATCAGTCTGGGGAAAGGCTGTGGAGCTCACAGAGCATGGTTTATACTGGATACAACTGTACATATCGCTCTGGTGCTTGTTACAATGTATCAGTCTGGGGAAAGGCTGTGGAGCTCACAGAGCACGGTTTACACTGGATACAACTGTACATATCGCTCTGGTGCTTGTTACAATGTATCAGTCTGGGGAAAGGCTGTGGAGCTCACAGAGCACGGTTTACACTGGATACAATTGTACATATCGCTCTGGTGCTTGTTACAATGTATCAGTCTGGGGCAAGGCTGTGGAGCTCACAGAGCACGGTTTACACTGGATACAACTGTACATATCGCTCTGGTGCTTGTTACAATGTATCAGTCTGGGGAAAGGCTGTGGAGCTCACAGAGCACGGTTTACACTGGATACAATTGTACATATCGCTCTGGTGCTTGTTACAATGTATCAGTCTGGGGCAAGGCTGTGGAGCTCACAGAGCACGGTTTACACTGGATACAATTGTACATATCGCTCTGGTGCTTGTTACAATGTATCAGTCTGGGGCAAGGCTGTGGAGCTCACAGAGCACGGTTTACACTGGATACAATTGTACATATCGCTCTGGTGCTTGTTACAATGTATCAGTCTGGGGCAAGGCTGTGGAGCTCACAGAGCACGGTTTACACTGGATACAATTGTACATATCGCTCTGGTGCTTGTTACAATGTATCAGTCTGGGGCAAGGCTGTGGAGCTCACAGAGCATGGTTTACACTGGATACAATTGTACATATCGCTCTGGTGCTTGTTACAATATATCAGTCTGGGGCAAGGCTGTGGAGCTCACAGAGCATGGTTTACACTGGATACAATTGTACATATCGCTCTGGTGCTTGTTACAATATATCAGTCTGGGGCAAGGCTGTGGAGCTCACAGAGCATGGTTTACACTGGATACAATTGTACATATCGCCCTGGTGCTTGTTTCAATGTATCAGTCTGGGGCAAGGCTGTGGAGCTCACAGAGCATGGTTTACACTGGATACAATTGTACATATCGCTCTGGTGCTTGTTACAATATATCAGTCTGGGGCAAGGCTGTGGAGCTCACAGAGCATGGTTTACACTGGATACAATTGTACATATCGCTCTGGTGCTTGTTACAATATATCAGTCTGGGGCAAGGCTGTGGAGCTCACAGAGCATGGTTTACACTGGATACAATTGTACATATCGCTCTGGTGCTTGTTACAATATATCAGTCTGGGGCAAGGCTGTGGAGCTCACAGAGCATGGTTTACACTGGATACAATTGTACATATCGCCCTGGTGCTTGTTTCAATGTATCAGTCTGGGGCAAGGCTGTGGAGCTCACAGAGCATGGTTTACACTGGATACAATTGTACATATCGCTCTGGTGCTTGTTACAATGTATCAGTCTGGGGCAAGGCTGTGGAGCTCACAGAGCACGGTTTACACTGGATCCAATTGTACATATCGCTCTGGTGCTTGTTACAATGTATCAGTCTGGGGCAAGGCTGTGGAGCTCACAGAGCATGGTTTACACTGGATACAATTGTACATATCACTCTGGTGCTTGTTACAATGTATCAGTCTGGGGCAAGGCTGTGGAGCTCACAGAGCATGGTTTATACTGGATACAATTGAACATATCGCTCTGGTGCTTGTTACAATGTATCAGTCTGGGGCAAGGCTGTGGAGCTCACAGAGCATGGTTTACACTGGATACAATTGTACATATCACTCTGGTGCTTGTTACAATGTATCAGTCTGAGGCAAGGCTGTGGAGCTCACAGAGCACGGTTTAGACTGGATACAATTGTACATATCGCTCTGATGGTTTGTTACAATATATCAGTCTGGGGCCTGTGTTGTTTAGATCACAGAGCATTGTCCAGTCTGTATATAATTGCACAAACTTCTCTGGTAGTTTGCATTTATCTGGAATCTGGACTTTTAATGAAATCACAGAGCATTGTCTACAGTGGATACAAATATAAAGTCATTTTTTTTACAGTTTGCTTCAGTGTTTAAGCCTGGAGTCTGAGCTGTTGAGCTCACAGAGCGTTGTTCGGACAGGATACATTTGTACGTCTCTGCTAGTTTGCTACACTGTGTCAGTCTGTTTCAAGGCTGTTGAGATCACAGAGCATTGTCTAGAGTGGATGCAATTGTAAAAATTTCTGTATCTGTTTAGAATTTGGCCTTTTGAGATAACAGAGCATTGTCTAGAATGGAGAGAGATATTTTTTCGTGTTTGCTACAGCCTGGAGACTGTTGAGCGCACAGACTGTTTGCTACAACGTATCAGTGAGGAATCCGGGATGTTGAGCTCACTGAGCATTGGATAAGCTGGATATCATTGTACAAATCTATCTGCTAGTTTGTTACAATGTATCAGTGAGTATTCTGGGTTGTTGAACTTATACAAATCTCTCTGCTAGTTTGTTACAATGTATCAGTGAGGAATCTGGGATGTTGAGCTCACAGAGCATTGGATAAGCTGGATATCATTGTACAAATCTATCTGCTAGTTTGTTACAATGTATCAGTGAGTATTCTGGGATGTTGAACTTGTAACAAACTAGCAGAGAGATTTGTATAAGTTCAACATCCCAGAATACTCACTGATACATTGTAACAAACTAGCAGAGAGATTTGTATAATGTATCAGTGAGGAATCCGGGATGTTGAGCTCACAGAGCATTGGATAAGCTGGATATCATTGTACAAATCTCTCTGCTAGTTTGCTACAGTCTGAGTTCAGGCTTGGATACCACTGAATCTATGACTCGGATGAGAGCAGGACTCACTACTAACAAACTGTTCTAATTCACTGACAGCAAGCGGAGATACTTGGTCATTTGAAAAATAATGGGGAAAAAAAAATCTAAGTCATCCTTGGCCTCCTTTGGAAAAAAATACAAAAAGTACAAAAATTCGTCCAATAGATGTCACCCCTCTCTGTGGCCTCATATTACAGCAGCTTAAAATTTTACAACATTTTTCAAACATTTAAACAACAAGAGCAACAACCACAATGTCCACCAGACTAACAGAACTTTCCAAAAATGTAAATTTCTCCTAAATATTCGTCCAAACCCTCTTAGAAAGTTCTAAGATCTTTATTCAGTGATTTAAAAAAGAATAAAAAAAATAAATAAATAATAATTTTTTTTGTTCAAATGGGTAAAAAAGAAAAAATAGCAAATAATAAATCTAATATCTGAGTCGTTTGAGGATTTCTTCCTTTGATATTTTCTATATGTTTATGTTATTTGCTCAGTAGATTCGATTTTTATTTCATTTTAAATTCCGTCCGACATTTTTTGATCGCATTCAGACATTTGGATGATTTTCCTCTTATTTTTTGTTTTACATATGGAATTTTTTAAATTACTTTTCACTTATATTTTATTTTTAAAAAGTTACCAAAAAGCTGAAAAAAACCCCAAAGGATTTCTTTCAGTTTTTACTACATAAAAGTAATAATAATTTAACTCAATTCAACAAGATTTCCAGGTGAAGGTGAAATATACGGTAATCCTGAGTATGCGGGATTGTGGGACGGGGACGTGTCCAGTGTGTGGGTGGCCGCAGGGATTTTGGGGAAGGTAAAGTAAAAATCTGTTGTGAGGGACGGAGCATTGTGCAGGGAGCGGAGAAGTCTTTCATGCTGACCCCGGCGCACACACCCACATTTCACAGCTCCTGTCACATATAATCACCATTAGAGACGAGAATAATGTCCTATTAGCAGCACATGTGGACCAAGGAGAATCACAGGACAAGGACAAAGGAGGCAAAGAAGCCACAGAGACCCGGACTAATTGTATCCACAAAGGACATATGGAGGGTGCAGAGCTCACCTCTACACAGGTGCACCGATACATATTACAGAGATAGATAGAAAGGGGAGAGATACATAGGAGAAGTAGGGAGGAGATAGATAGATATGAGATAGATAGATATGTGATAGATATGTGATAGATAGATAGATAGATAGATAGATAGATAGATAGATAGATAGATAGATAAATAGATAGGAGATAGATAGGAGATAGATAGATAGATAGATAGATATGAGATAGATAGATAGATAGATAGATAGATAGATAGATAGATAGATAGATATGAGATAGATAGATAGATAGATAGATAGATAGATAGATAGATAGATAGATATGAGATAGATAGATAGATAGATAGGAGATAGATAGATAGATAGATAGATAGATAGATAGATAGATAGATAGATATGAGATGGATAGATAGATAGATAGATAGGAGATAGATAGATATGAGATGGATAGATAGATAGATAGATAGATAGATAGATAGATAGATAGATAGATAGATATGAGATAGATATGAGATAGATAGATAGATAGATAGATAGATATGAGATAGATAGATAGATAGATAGATAGATATGAGATAGATAGATGATAGATAGGAGATAGGTAGATAGATAGATAAATAGATATGAGATAGATAGATGATAGATAGGAGATAGGTAGATAGATAGATAGATATTAGATAGATAGATAGATAGATAGATAGATAGATAGATAGATAGATAGATAGATAGATAGATATGAGATATATATTAGATAGATAGATAGATAGATAGATAGATAGATATGAGATATATAGATAGATAGATAGATAGATAGATAAATAGATATGAGATAGATAGATGATAGATAGGAGATAGGTAGATAGATAGATAGATAGATAGATAGATAGATAGATAGATAGATATGAGATAGATAGATAGATAGATAGATAAATAGGAGATAGATAGATGATAGATAGGAGATAGGTAGATAGATAGATAGATAGATAGATAGATAGATAGATTAGATAGATAGATAGATAGATAGATAGATAGATAGATAGATAGATAGATAGATAGATTAGATAGATAGATATGAGATAGATAGATATGAGATAGATAGATAGATAGATAGATAGATAGATATGAGATAGATAGATAGATAGATAGATAGATAGGAGATAGATAGATATGAGATAGATATGAGATAGATAGATATGAGATAGATAGATATGAGATAGATAGATAGATATTCTATTCAAGGAAGGCAGCAGCACCCCAGTAGATGAATTAAATCAGGGGGATCTTTATAAAGATCACCCTAATTTAATTCATCTACTGGAGTGCTGCTGCCTTCCTTGAATATATTACCAGATCCTTGCCACGGATATACAGATTCTGCACCCAGACAAACAAGTTGTGCTGCCTTGGACTTCTCCCTTTGTAGATAGATAGATAGATAGATAGATAGATAGATAGAGAGATAGATAGGAGATAGATAGGAGATAGATAGATAGATATGAGATAGATAGATAGATAGATAGATATGAGATAGATAGATAGATAGATAGAGAGATAGATAGGAGATAGATAGATAGATAGATAGATAGATAGATAGATAGATAGATAGGAGATAGATAGCCTGGCCAGGGACCTATGGGCTCTGCCCCCTCCTTCTGAACAATATGGGGGGTATTTATCACGTCTTGTACACATGAGCACAGATTTCCGGTGCAGCGCCGGACTTCTCCACCGTCTGTACCGGTTTGGCGTTGGCAGCGCCAGGCGGTGCAGGGGCCGGCGTACAGCGTTCCTGTCTGCTCAGGCTGTGGCACATCTATCATATACTTATCAATTTAACGAAGCTTTTTTGGAGTAACCAAACACAAGTTGCATTGCCAAAGCATCTAGAGGATAGGGATTGGCTGTGGCCATTGTGTTCTTCTCTGTCCATTCATCTATTATGATGAAGTATAGTCCTCTATCATCATAACTCCCTACGATGACCTAATCACATCACCTATACACTAGCAGGACATCATTGTCGTCCCCGGAGGTGTGGAGGGTCTACCTACAGTATGGTCTGGTCCTCTATCACCATCACTCCCCATGATGACCTAACCACATCAATACTAGCAGGACCTCCTTGTGGTCCCCGGTGGTGGTAGGTCTACCTACAGTATGGTCCTCTATCATCATCACTCCCTACGATGACCTAACCACATTGCCTAAATACTAGCAGGACATCATTGTGGTCCCCGGTGGTGGGGTGGGTCTACCTACAGTATGGTTTGATCCTCTATCACCATCACTCCCGATGATGACGCTATAACCCAACCACATCACCTAAATACTAGCAGGACATCATTCTGGTGCCCGAGTGGTGGTGGGTTTACCTACAGTATAGTCCTCTATCATCATCACTCCCTACGATGACCTAACCACAACACCTAAATACTAGCAGGACATCATTGTGGTCCCCGGTGGTTGGATGGGTCTACCTACAGTATGGTCTGGTCCTCTTTCACCATCCCTCCCCATGATGACCCCATAACCCAACCACATCACCTAAATACTAGCAGGACATCCTTGTGGTCCCCTGTGGTGGTGGGATGGGTCTACCTAAAGTATGGTCCTCTATCATCATCATCACTCCCTATGATGACCTCATTACCTTACCACATCACCTAAATACTAGCAGGACCTCCTTGTAGCCCCTGGTGGTGGGATGGCTCTCCATTACACAGTTGGTGGTCAGACGGTCTATAAGGAGGTTCCCTCAGCAAAGAATAGAATGACCTCATGTAGTTTCATAGGATGTCATCTTCAAAATCGAGAGCGGAGATAATATATAATCTCTCAGGCCATGGAGTAGGCCGCTACCCACCAACCAATCCAAAATGTGAAGGAAGTTTCAGACGCTCTCTGGGAGTTGTAGCTTTTCCGCTTTCTCCTTTGGCCTTTGCACTGGAGCCATTGTGCGATGTGTCAGCCAGGAGCGGTGTTGACAAGCCATCGGGCCTATCCGCAGCCAGCAGCCCCCGTGAAAAGCCCCGCAGGGAATCTCATGCTATGCCACTAATTAAGAGCGGAGCCCAGGGTTCCCATACACACCTGCACAGTCATGTGAGCGAGAAGAAGAAAGACCTATAGAAAGGCCGGACCTGACCAAGCGTGAAGAGAGACAAGGCTGAAACAAATGGTGGGGTGGGCCGGAGGGGAGGGGGACAATGAGGCCTCATGAAGATAGACACAACTGCTGATACTTCATCGGGCCTTTCATTCGCAGGAAAAGATTAATTTGCAAGTGTCGATGCTTCTTTTGTTGCTGTCCCATTTGTGTGGCCTTTGTTTCGGGCTTTTCTGGGAGGCGGTACAGGAGGACACTTATTACGGTTCTAATGGCATCACCTACGAGTGCCAAAAAAGTGCCGGCATGGCCCAAAAGCCACAAGGAGTCCCCTGTTCCCAAAACAAGGAGGAATAGACTGAGGGGACAACGTGTACGGTCTCACGAAGAAGTCACAAAAATAATTTACAAAAAAAACTTACTGGCACATAGGAAGATCCGTTAGGGTTCCCACCTGGACTGCACCACCCAAATGTCCCCGATCCTGTAGGAGAGTCCTGGATGGAGGGAGATATGTCTCAACATTCTCTGTGGTTTAATGTAATGGTGGATCAGGGATGCCTTCTCCTCCATTCAGCTTCTGATGTGGAGCCTGAAGGACCTCGTGTGATGATGTCAGAGAAGGAACAGAACAATTGCAGGAGAACGGGAAGAGGGGGGCAACAATATTGGGGGGTGAAAGTTATGGTGGGGTTTGTGGTGGGAACCGGTGCAGATCTCCAAGTCCTAGCGGTAACGTAAAACGTAACGTCAGTAAATGCTGCCGTTAAAATTCATGGTCCCAGCCTATGAGTCCATTTATATTGGCCAGGAATGCGAAGAAAATAAAAATAATAAAAAATCTGCAGAATGTTCATTTCTGCAGCAGAAAGGCCAAGAAGAGGTTTTGTAGATTTGCTTAGAGAGTTAAAGGGATCTGTCAGCAGGTGGGACCACACAGACAGTGCTAGATATTGTCCCTAGAAAGACGTGTAATCATATCCAGGGACTGGGAAACATTGAGCTATATTTCAAGACCCTGGCTGCGAGTCCTCACACTGCTGTGCTCTCAGCTCTGTGCCGCTCCCAGCTCCTCCTTTCTACTTTTAAGGAGTAGTATTTAACCAGGATCCTGTTACAACTTTCACACAAAGCAGAGGAGATAAGGGGTGGAGCAGCTAATTGCAGAGAGCACAGAGCACTGCAGTGTAAGGACACGCCCCCAGTGCATTTGGAGAAGCTACAAATATATCTAAATCCATATTTCATTGTCCAGCTGTAGCCTCAGCCTGGACAGGCAATAGTTAATTGGGTGTAATATGTTATCCAATTATGTGGCTGTATTTTAAACTGGAGTGTGATTGGAGAGGTGCTACCACCTGACCAGGGGGAGGACAAAACCCCAGTGCAGTGGGGGCACATGGTCCAGACCTCATGCTCCTTCTCCGGAGTCTGCTCTTTAGAGTCTACCAGCAGTCCAGACCACATGGTCTGAGGGAACAGAGAGGCAGTGTCAGTACACCTTCAGTGCTGACACTTAACCTAATCCCAGGACCAGAGTCAGGAGACTCCAATCCAGAGCTGCAGCTTCCACAGTTTGGACACAGCTCCATCTCCATTATCCCAGCCTGCAACTACTACCAGGCCTTATCCTGAGGACCACTCTCCATGACCACTCCAGTACCAGAATCCAAATCTGCTGTTAACCATTTGGCCGTTGCCTGCTACCTGTTCAATAAAGAACCGTGAGTTGATTTGCACAACCTTGCCTCCGTCTGATCCCTGGATACAGCTGTTACCACTACGGGCTTCCCCATCCATTACCCAGGGACCGATCTTACAGACACTCAGGGGTTGCCCCAGGGAGAACCAGTACATCAGCCTCTCCCTCCTTATTTCTTGCACACACCACCTGCTGGAGAGCTGCCAGGCTGTAGGACAGCCCTCCGGTCCCCATACCAAGCACCATGACCACAGCATGCCTAGGCCGCAATCACCAGCCACTCCGGTATTCTGGGTACCGCCTGCCTCCAGGCCACAAGAAAAGCCTAGGCCCCGGTGGGGGATGTTGCAATACACAATGGTATGATTACACATCTCTCCAAGGACAATACCTAACACTGGTTACAGGAAGCACAGAGCACAGCAGTGTGAGGACAAGCCCAAGCTATGATCCTGGACTATAAATCCATATTTCACAGTCCTGTTACTTGCAGACACAATGGTATGAATACACCTTCAGATATTAAAATCACACCTGTCTGCAGCCGCCACTAGGGGGAGCTTCCTATACCTGTGTGTGGAGCCGGCTAGTGGCAGTATATAAGGACTACTAACAGTTCTATCTAATATGTACCTAACCCTTCTAGACAGTAAGTATCTGCACACGTCCAGTATACAGGTCAGCACATTGTGATGCCAAAATAGCTGAACAAGCGCAGGCCAAGTCATCAGCCGCTCCGCTCCCGCTCCAGCTGGAGATTCTTTTCTGGGGTAGAGACAAAAGCCGGGCTGGGGACTCGCTGCCAAGTCCCGGAGCTGCCAAGCCACCAACATGAGCCAAGTGGGAGTGGGAGACGCGTCAAAGGCAGCAATTCGGGAAGGTGCCAGAAAGCAATGACTTTGATGTAGCAGTAAATCAGAAGCGAGGGCCCGATCTGCTGTGGGCACATGCCAGGCGCCAACGTCACCTCCTAGTGCAGAGCGTTATCGCTCCGGCCTAGGGACTCACAGAGGCTGACATGGCCGGGCCTGGGGGCTCACACATAGACTGATATGGCCGGGCCTGGGGGCTCACACAGAGACTGACATGGCCGGGCCTGGGGGCTCACACAGAGACTGACATGGCCGGGCCTGGGGGCTCACACAGAGACTGACATGGCCGGGCCTGAGGGCCCACACATAGACTGAGATGGCCGGGCCTGGGTGCTCACACACAGACTGAGATGGCCGGGCCTGGGGGCTCACACATAGACTGAGATAGCCGGGCCTGGGGGCTCACACATAGACTGACAGGGCCGGGCCTGAGGGCTCACACAGAGACTGGGATGGCCGGGCCTGGGGGCTCACACAGAGACTGACATGGCCGGGCCTGGGGGCTCGCACAGAGACTGAGATGGCCAGGCCTGGGAGCTCACACACAGACTGACATGGCCGGGCCTGAGGGCTCACACATAGACTGAGATAGCCGGGCCTGGGTGCTCACACATAGACTGACATGGCCAGGCCTGGGGGCCCACACAGAGACTGACATGGCCGGGCCTGGGAGCTCACACAGAGACTGACATGGCCGGGCCTGGGGGCTCACACATAGACTGACATGGCCGGGCCTGGGTGCTCACACATAGACTGACATGGCCGGGCCTGGGTGCTCACACATAGACTGACATGGCCGGGCCTGGGTGCTCACACATAGACTGGGATGGCCGGGCCTGGGTGCTCACACACAGACTGAGATGGCTGGGCCTGAGGGCTCGCACAGAGACTGAGATGGCCGGGCCTGGGGGCCCACACAGAGACTGACATGGCCAGGCCTGGGGGCCCACACAGAGACTGACATGGCCGGGCCTGGGAGCTCACACAGAGACTGACATGGCCGGGCCTGGGGGCTCACACATAGACTGACATGGCCGGGCCTGGGTGCTCACACATAGACTGACATGGCCGGGCCTGGGTGCTCACACAGAGACTGACATGGCCGGGCCTGAGGGCCCACACATAGACTGGGATGGCCGGGCCTGGGTGCTCACACAGAGACTGAGATAGCCGGGCCTGGGTGCTCACACATAGACTGACATGGCCAGGCCTGGGGGCCCACACAGAGACTGACATGGCCGGGCCTGGGAGCTCACACAGAGACTGACATGGCCGGGCCTGGGGGCTCACACATAGACTGACATGGCCGGGCCTGGGTGCTCACACATAGACTGACATGGCCGGGCCTGGGTGCTCACACAGAGACTGACATGGCCGGGCCTGAGGGCCCACACATAGACTGGGATGGCCGGGCCTGGGTGCTCACACACAGACTGAGATGGCTGGGCCTGAGGGCTCGCACAGAGACTGAGATGGCCGGGCCTGGGGGCCCACACAGAGACTGACATGGCCAAGCCTGGGGGCTCACACAGAGACTGACATGGCCGGGCCTGGGGGCTCACACATAGACTGACATGGCCGGGCCTGGGGGCTCACACAGAGACTCAGATAGCCGGGCCTGGGGGCTCACACAGACTGACATGGCCGGGCCTGGGGGCTCACACATAGACTGAGATGGCCGGGCCTGGCGGCTCACACATAGACTGAGATGGCCGGGCCTGGGGGCTCACACACAGACTGGGATGGCCGGGCCTGGGGGCTCACACATAGACTGACATGGCCGGGCCTGAGGGCTCACACAGAGACTGAGATGGCCGGGCCTGGGGGCTCACACACAGACTGGGATGGCCGGGCCTGGGGGCTCACACATAGACTGACATGGCCGGGCCTGGGGGCTCACACAGAGACTCAGATAGCCGGGCCTGGGGGCTCACACAGACTGACATGGCCGGGCCTGGGGGCTCACACATAGACTGAGATGGCCGGGCCTGGGGGCTCACGCTAACTGACATGGCCGGGCCTGGGGGCTCACGCTAACTGACATGGCCGGGCCTGGCGGCTCACACACAGACTGGGATGGCCGGGCCTGGGGGCTCACACAGACTGAACCCTAAACTAGAAACCTCAGAACAGAAAACTGCTTCTTTTGTGCAGCAGGAGCAGAGGAGAGAGGAGGTGCTGCAGGGGCCTGGGAAAGGCGAGTAATAGGTTTTAATGTGACAGGAAGCCGTGGGGGACACAATGTGAGGGGGAGATGGAGGGCACTGAGGAGAAAATATTACTGTGTGAAGGTGGAGCAAGGGGTGGAGCAAAAGGCGTGGCTTACGTCAAAAAAAAATTCTGTGACCTTCATAGTGCTCAGCATCTTTTGTCCTTCTTTCTCTGCTACGAAAGTTGGGAGTAATGTTATTACAGTTAAGTAGAGAGCCGGCAGCTCCCAGCACTATCCCTGCGCCTCTGCTGTGTGCAGGCGTCAGGTGATGATGTCATCAGCCTGCTGTCCTCAGTGCTACACACAGAGGAGAGAATGAAGGAGCTGCTGCAGGGGAATGGGGAAAGGTGAGTATCTGTGTTTATTAATCTTTCCTTGGGGGCACAATAAGAGAGGGAGCTGCTGGGGAGGTACCACAGGGCCACAGTGTGCTGAGGAGGAGGGCAAGAAGCTGGGGGAGGAGACACAATTTGACGGGGGAGATGGAGGCGTTAAAAAATTATACCGTGTGGGGACGGAGAAAAAGATGTGGATTACAGCAAACAAATTTTTAATTTTTGCACCAAAAAACAACCTCCAACACATTTATGAAGGCTATTGGACCATTTTTCCCGACTTGTCTGAAAAAGGGGGCGTGATCTCCAAAAAAAGGGGTGTGGCCAGATGGGGAATAGTCATTGCGACAATAATTAAGGAGGTTATGCCACAGTTTAGACCGGTAAAAGCAGTTCTGAGGCAGATCCCCCACCGCGATGACTAGTGTCCGGTGACGCAGTAACGAGCCCCCCCCCCTTTATATTATAAGTATCCGTTGTTAGTCCCGCACTGCGCTGCCCCCAGGAGTCGGAGCAGCATAAGGACACATTTTTGGCCACACCTGAAGCAGGAAGGTTCACATCAGAGACTGAGCAAGTGCTGCCAAGACGAGAACCTCTGTCCTGAAATCCTCTGTGCTGCTTTTTGGCATATTTCCTGCCGCTCTCCTCTCCGGCTTGTTTTGTACATATGATGATAGGTGTTTGGATGATCCGGTATTATCCCTGTGATTGATGTCCCATTGTCTGGGGATGACTGGTATCTGCGGATCACCTGGTGTCACCCTGTATACTCAGGACTATTGATTCAGCCAATGACAGCGCAGATGACAGCGGCCCCGCCCCCCGCAGTCCGAGTTTTTCACAGAAATTATATAGGTTTTTATATTCTTTGTAAACAAACCTGCGGAGATGCGGTAAATTGTGTTTGTTTTTGTGTCTTTCGAATGGAAAGTAGTCGATATATATAACGTACAGCCCTGCTCCTGCGTTCTCATGACAACACTGCCTGTCAGGTGAGAAGCCGCCATTAATACACTGCATTGTCTGCGGAGGATGGGGCAGGTTTATACAACAGGACAATAGACAGTTCTGGGATTCGGCCCATTGTACAGTCACAGTAGGAACCTTCTTGCTTTGCCAAACAGACTAGGACAGAGGACGCAGAGTCATCTCACTGTGACACTCGAGAAAGCTTCATTTTATATAACAGGCCTTGGTTTCTCTCCAAGATGGTAAAGGATTATAATCTGCATAATATGTTCATTATTCCAAGATCACCAGTAGGCGAGGCCACGATATACAGTACAGGGAGCTGTGCAGAGTGTACATAGTGTCCTATCTGCAGGCAGCATGTTATAGAGCACAAGGAGCTGATCAGATTGTACATAGTGTCCTATCTGCAGGCAGCATGTTATAGAGCAGGAGGAGCGGAGCAGATTGTACATAGTGTCCTATCTGCAGGCAGCATGTTATAGAGCAGGAGGAGCTGAGCAGATTGTACATAGTGTCCTATCTGCAGGCAGCATGTTATAGAGCAGGAGGAGCTGAGCAGATTGTACATAGTGTCCTATCTGCAGGCAGCATGTTATAGAGCAGGAGGAGCTGAGCAGATTGTACATAGTGTCCTATCTGCAGGCAGCATGTTATAGAGCAGGAGGAGCTGAGCAGATTGTACATAGTGTCCTATCTGCAGGCAGCATGTTATAGAGCAGGAGGAGCTGAGCAGATTCTACATAGTGTCCTATCTGCAGGCAGCATGTTATAAAGCAGGAGGAGCTGAGCAGATTGTACATAGTGTCCTATCTGTAGGCAGCATGTTATAGAGCAGGAGGAGCTGAGCAGATTGTACATAGTGTCCTATCTGCAGGCAGCATGTTATAGATCAGAAGGAGCTGAGCAGGTTGTACATAGTGTCCTATCTGCAGGCAGCATGTTATAGAGCAGGAGGAGCTGAGCAGTCTGTACATAGTGTCCTATCTGCAGGCAGTATGTTATAGAGCAGGAGGAGCTGAGCAGATTGTACATAGTGTCCTATCTGCAGGCAGCATGTTCTAGAGCAGGATGAGCTGGAGACTGTACATAGTGTCCTATCTGCAGGCAGCATGTTATAGAGCAGGAGGAGCTGAGCGGATTGTACATAGTGTCCTATCTGCAGGCAGCATGTTATAGAGCAGGAGGAGCTGAGCAGATTGTACATAGTGTCCTATCTGCAGGCAGTATGTTATAGAGCAGGAGGAGCTGAGCAGATTGTACATAGTGTCCTATCTGCAGGCAGCATGTTCTAGAGCAGGATGAGCTGGAGACTGTACATAGTGTCCTATCTGCAGGCAGCATGTTATAGAGCAGGAGGAGCTGAGCAGATTGTATATAGTGTCCTATCTGCAGGCAGTATGTTATAGAGCAGGAGGAGCTGAGCCGATTGTATATAGTGTCCTATCTGCAGGCAGCATGTTATAGAGCAGGAGGAGCTGAGCAGATTGTATATAGTGTCCTATCTGCAGGCAGCATGTTATAGAGCAGGAGGAGCTGTGCAGATTGTACATAGTGTCCTATCTGCAGGCAGCATGTTATAGAGCAGGAAGAGCTGAGCAGATTGTACATAGTGTCCTATCTGCAGGCAGCATGTTATAGAGCAGGAGGAGCTGTGCAGATTGTACATAGTGTCCTATCTGCAGGCAGCATGTTATAGAGCAGGGGGAGCTGTGCAGATTGTACATAGTGTCCTATCTGCAGGCAGCATGTTATAGAGCAGGAGGAGCTGAGCAGATTGTACATAGTGTCCTATCTGCAGGCAGCATGTTATAGAGCAGGAGGAGCTGAGCAGATTGAACATAGTGCCCTATCTGCAGGCAGCATGTTATAGAGCAGGAGAGGCTGAGCAGATTGTACATAGTGTCCTATCTGCAGGCAGCATGTTATAGAGCAGGAGGAGCTGAGCAGATTCTACATAGTGTCCTATCTGCAGGCAGCATGTTATAGAGCAGGAGGAGCTGAGCAGTCTGTACATAGTGTCCTATCTGCAGGCAGCATGTTATAGAGCAGGAGGAGCTGAGCAGTCTGTACATAGTGTCCTATCTGCAGGCAGCATGTTATAGAGCAGGAGGAGCTGAGCAGTCTGTACATAGTGTCCTATCTGCAGGCAGCATGTTATAGAGCAGGAGGAGCTGAGCAGTCTGTACATAGTGTCCTATCTGCAGGCAGCATGTTATAGAGCAGGAGGTGCTGAGCAGATTGTACATAGTGTCCTGTCTGCAGGCAGCATGTTATAGAGCACAAGGAGCTGAGCAGATTGTACATAGTGTCCTATCTGCAGGCAGCATGTTATAGAGCAGGAAGAGATGTTACAATTCTAAACCGGGAATTGCGTAAAACTATAGCGGTTCTCAGGCGTATAAGCTGTGATCACTGTGCCCTATACATACCTTCACCACCTGGGGGCCATTCTCTAGTGTGAACAGTGTCATAGCGCTGCCTGCGCAGTCCTGAGGACACAAGAAGAGGCACAATAGGGTTTGATGAGGCAGAGAGCTGAGGCGCAGTAATGAGCTGCTAATCATTTTCACACTGTCAGCCATGGTATGTGATAGAGGAGACCCCCGGACCCCCGACTCCTAGAGGAATTATGTCACATGGAATCAGCTCTGCTCCAGGGAACAAGTCCCAGCTGCAGGAATCCCCAAATACTGGGGGGGGGCTCCGGACGGAAGGGATCGCAAGTGACCCAAGGATAAAGACGTCTTCAAAAGCATCGTCCCCCCCCCCCCCCCGAAATACTACAACCCCCACCGGACAGTCATTACACTAACATCTTATATCTATCTCATATCTATATACATGTACCTCTCTAGTGGGGGGTCCCCCGGGGGCTCGGGGTGCAGACAGGCAGTGATTGTGCCTCTAATTAGCGGTGGGTGAGGGGTGCTGCGCTAATGACCAGATGGCAGCACCTGCACTAATGAGGGGCAGACACTGCCAAGCCATGGGGGGCTCTGACCTCACCCCCCGGGTGCCCCAGCACAGGTGTCCGGGCACAGACCCCAAACACATCACACCCCCAGGTCACAGGCTGTATCCCATAGCAGAGGCTTAGATACACTGCATGTATCACATAGGAGAGGCTTAGATACACTGGATGTATCACATAGGAGAGGCTTAGATACACTGGATGTATCACATAGCAGAGGCTTAGATACACTGGATGTATCACATAGCAGAGGCTTAGATACACTGGATGTATCGCATAGGAGAGGCTTAGATACACTGGATGTATCGCATAGCAGAGGCTTAGATACACTGGATGTATCGCATAGGAGAGGCTTAGATACACTGGATGTATAAAATAGGAGAGGCTTAGATACACTGGATGTATCGCATAGGAGAGGCTTAGATACACTGGATGTATCACATAGGAGAGGCTTAGATACACTGGATGTATCGCATAGCAGAGGCTTAGATACACTGGATGTATCACATAGCAGAGGCTTAGATACACTGGATGTATCGCATAGCAGAGGCTTAGATACACTGCATGTATCACATAGCAGAGGCTTAGATACACTGCATGTATCACATAGCAGAGGCTTAGATACACTGCAAGTATCCCATAGCAGAGGCTTAGATACACTGGATGTATCACATAGCAGAGGCTTAGATACACTGGATGTATCACATAGCAGAGGCTTAGATACACTGCAAGTATCCCATAGCAGAGGCTTAGATACACTGGATGTATCACATAGCAGAGGCTTAGATACACTGGATGTATCACATAGCAGAGGCTTAGATACACTGGATGTATCACATAGCAGAGGCTTAGATACACTGCATGTATCACATAGCAGAGGCTTAGATACACTGCAAGTATCACATAGCAGAGGCTTAGATACACTGGATGTATCACATAGGAGAGGCTTAGATACACTGGATGTATCACATAGCAGAGGCTTAGATACACTGGATGTATCACATAGGAGAGGCTTAGATACACTGGATGTATCACATAGCAGAGGCTTAGATACACTTGATGTATCACATAGCAGAGGCTTAGATACACTGGATGTACCACATAGGAGAGGCTTAGATACATTGGATGTATCACATAGGAGAGGCTTAGATACACTGGATGTATCACATAGGAGAGGCTTAGATACACTGGATGTATCACATAGGAGAGGCTTAGATACACTGGATGTATCACATAGGAGAAGCTTAGATACACTGGATGTATCACATAGCAGAGGCTTAGATACACTGGATGTATCACATAGGAGAGGCTTAGATTCGTGCCATAGATACACTAGATGTTATCAGCATAGAGGAGGCTTAGATACACTTCACATTGTCACTCATGAGAGGTTTGGATACACTGGAGAATATGATAGGCTTAGATACACTATACAGTATCATGTTCAATAAAGTTAGATATATAAAACAGTCTCATAATAGAAACAGCAAACTGTATAAAACATGATAAGCTTAGATACAGCAGGTCCACAGACTGTATAGGATATGATCAGCTTAGATACAGCAGGTCCACAGACTGTATAGAATATGATCAGCTTAGATACAGCAGGTCCACAGACTGTATAGGATATGATCAGCTTAGATACAGCAGGTCCACAGACTGTATAGAATATGATCAGCTTAGATACAGCAGGTCCACAGACTGTATAGGATATGATCAGCTTAGATACAACAGGTCCACAGCCTGTATAGAATATGATCAGCTTAGATACAGCAGGTCCACAGACTGTATAGAATATGATCAGCTTAGATACAGCAGGTCCACAGACTGTATAGGATATGATCAGCTTAGATACAGCAGGTCCACAGACTGTATAGGATATGATCAGCTTAGATACAACAGGTCCACAGACTGTATAGAATATGATCAGCTTAGATACAGCAGGTCCACAGACTGTATAGAATATGATCAGCTTAGATACAGCAGGTCCACAGACTGTATAGAATATGATAAGCTTAGATACAGCAGGTCCACAGACTGTATAGAATATGATCAGCTTAGATACAGCAGGTCCACAGACTGTATAGGATATGATCAGCTTAGATACAGCAGGTCCACAGACTGTATAGGATATGATCAGCTTAGATACAACAGGTCCACAGACTGTATAGAATATGATCAGCTTAGATACAGCAGGTCCACAGACTGTATAGAATATGATCAGCTTAGATACAGCAGGTCCACAGACTGTATAGAATATGATAAGCTTAGATACAGCAGGTCCACAGACTGTATAGAATATGATAAGTTTAGATACAGCAGGTCCATGGACTGTATAGAACATGATAAGCTTAGATACAGCAGGTCCACAGACTGTATAGAACATGATAAGCTTAGATACAGCAGGTCCACAGACTGTATAGAATATGATAAGCTTAGATACAGCAGGTCCACAGACTGTATAAACATGATAAGCTTAGATACAGCAGGTCTACAGACTGTATAAAACATGATAAGCTTAGATACAGCAGGTCCACAGCCTGTATAAACATGATAAGCTTAGATACAGCAGGTCCACAGACTGTATAGGATATGATCAGCTTTGATACAGCAGGTCCACAGACTGTATAGAATATTTTCAGCTTAGATACATCAGCTCCACAGACTGTATAGAACATGATAAGCTTAGATACAGCAGGTCCACAGACTGTATAGAATATGATAAGCTTAGATACAGCAGGTCCACAGACTGTATAAACATGATAAGCTTAGATACAGCAGGTCTACAGACTGTATAAAACATGATAAGCTTAGATACAGCAGGTCCACAGCCTGTATAGAATATGATAAGCTTAGATACAGCAGGTCCACAGACTGTATAAACATGATAAGCTTAGATACAGCAGGTCTACAGACTGTATAAAACATGATGATCTTAGATACAGCAGGTCTACAGACTGTATAAACATGATGAGCTTAGATACAGCAGGTCTACGGACTGTATAGAATATGATAAGCTTAGATACAGCAGATCCACAGACTGTATAAACATGATGAGCTTAGATACAGCAGGTCTACGGACTGTATAGAATATGATAAGCTTAGATACAGCAGGTCCACAGACTGTATAGAATATGATAAGCTTAGATACAGCAGGTCCACAGACTGTATAGAATATGATCAGCTTAGATACAGCAGGTCCACAGACTGTATAGAATATGATAAGCTTAGATACAGCAGATCCACAGACTGTATAGAATATGATAAGCTTAGATACAGCAGGTCCACAGACTGTATAGAATATGATAAGCTTAGATACAGCAGGTCTACAGCCTGTATAAAACATGATAAGCTTAGATACAGCAGGTCCACAGCCTGTATAGAATATGATAAGCTTAGATACAGCAGGTCCACAGACTGTATAAACATGATAAGCTTAGATACAGCAGGTCTACAGACTGTATAAACATGATGAGCTTAGATACAGCAGGTCTACGGACTGTATAAACATGATAAGCTTAGATACAGCAGATCCACAGACTGTATAGAATATGATAAGCTTAGATACAGCAGGTCCACAGACTGTATAGAATATGATAAGCTTAGATACAGCAGGTCCACAGACTGTATAGAATATGATAAGCTTAGATACAGCAGGTCCACAGACTGTATAGAATATGATAAGCTTAGATACAGCAGGTCCACAGACTGTATAGAATATGATAAGCTTAGATACAGCAGGTCCACAGACTGTATAGAATATGATCAGCTTAGATACAGCAGGTCCACAGACTGTATAGAACATGATAAGCTTAGATACATCACATCCGCAGACTGTATAGAATATGATAAGCTTAGATACAGCAGGTCCACAGACTGTATAGAACATGATAAGCTTAGATACATCACATCCGCAGACTGATGAAACATAACCTAAAGACTAATAAGCCGCCCTGCAGACTATCGCACATGAAAAGCTTAGATACACTACATTTTTGGTCACACTACACTACAGTGAGGGCTTGCTGGGTGCTGTAGTTCTCCATCCTGTCTGTGATATATCAGGTACTTACACAGTCTGGGGTGGGAGATGTAGTTTCGGGTGACGGCCAGCGCGTGCTCCCTGGCGGCTGCCATGTTGGCCTGGTGACCATCGACTCTGACCTGTACCTTGGTGGCCATGCTGGGTGCTGGGTGCTGGGTGCTGGGTGCTGGGTGCAGTCTATGATACAGGGTCAGTGGGTTATATAGGGGGAGCTCCACCCCTCATCCAGGTAAGACTCACCTGCTCCGGCTCTACCTGCACATAACAATATCCTGTGTACAGTACACAGAACTGACTGCACAGCCCCCCCCCCCCACATACAGAGGAGGGGGGGGGGGTGAATATCAGGTGTGGGGGGGCTGTGACTATCAGGTGTGGGGGGCTGTGACTATCAGGTGTGGGGGGGTGTGACTATCAGGTGTGGGGGGGGCTGTGACTATCAGGTGTGGGGGGGCTGTGACTATCAGGTGGGGGGGGGGGTCTGTGACTATCAGGTGTGGGGGGGCTGTGACTATCAGGTGTGGGGGGGGGCTGTGACTATCAGGTGTGGGGGGGGGCTGTGACTATCAGGTGTGGGGGGGCTGTGACTATCAGGTGTGGGGGGGGGGCTGTGATTATCAGGGGTGGGTGGGCTGTGACTATCAGGTGTGGGGGGGGGGCTGTGACTATCAGGTGGGGGGGGGGGGTCTGTGACTATCAGGTGTGGGGGGGGGCTGTGACTATCAGGTGGGGGGGGGGGGTCTGTGACTATCAGGTGTGGGGGGGGGCTGTGACTATCAGGTGTGGGGGGGGGCTGTGACTATCAGGTGTGGGGGGGGGCTGTGACTATCAGGTGTGGGGGGGCTGTGACTATCAGGTGTGGGGGGGGGGCTGTGATTATCAGGGGTGGGTGGGCTGTGACTATCAGGTGTGGGGGGGCTGTGACTATCAGGTGTGGGAGGGGGCTGTGACTATCAGGTGTGGGGGGGGCTGTGACTATCAGGTGTGGGGGGGCTGTGACTATCAGGTGTGGGGGGGGCTGTGACTATCAGGTGTGGGGGGGGGCTGTGACTATCAGGTGTGGGGGGGCTGTGACTATCAGGTGTGGGGGGGGCTGTGACTATCAGGTGTGGGGGGTCTGTGACTATCAGGTGTGGGGGGTCTGTGACTATCAGGTGTGGGGGTGCTGTGACTATCAGGTGTGGGGGGTCTGTGACTATCAGGTGTGGGGGGGGCTGTGACTATCAGGTGTGGGGGGGCTGTGACTATCAGGTGTGGGGGGGGGCTGTGACTATCAGGTGTGGGGGGGGCTGTGACTATCAGGTGTGGGGGGGGGCTGTATCTATCAGGTGTGGGGGGGGCTGTGACTATCAGGTGTGGGGGGGGCTGTGACTATCAGGTGTGGGGGGGGCTGTGACTATCAGGTGTGGGGGGGGCTGTATCTATCAGGTGTGGGGGGGGCTGTGACTATCAGGTGTGGGGGGGGCTGTGACTATCAGGTGTGGGGGGGGCTGTGACTATCAGGTGTGGGGGGGCTGTGACTATCAGGTGTGGGGGGGCTGTATCTATCAGGTGTGGGGGGGGCTGTGACTATCAGGTGTGGGGGGGGCTGTGACTATCAGGTGTGGGGGGGGCTGTGACTATCAGGTGTGGGGGGGCTGTGACTATCAGGTGTGGGGGTGCTGTGACTATCAGGTGTGGGGGGGTCTGTGACTATCAGGTGTGGGGGGTCTGTGACTATCAGGTGTGGGGGGGCTGTGACTATCAGGTGTGGGGGGGTCTGTGACTATCAGGTGTGGGGGGCTGTGACTATCAGGTGGGGGGGCTGTGACTATCAGGTGTGGGGGGTCTGTGACTATCAGGTGTGGGGGGGCTGTGACTATCAGGTGTGGGGGGGTCTGTGACTATCAGGTGTGGGGGGCTGTGACTATCAGGTGGGGGGGCTGTGACTATCAGGTGTGGGGGGGCTGTATCTATCAGGTGTGGGGGGGCTGTGACTATCAGGTGTGGGGGGGCTGTGACTATCAGGTGTGGGGGGGGCTGTGACTATCAGGTGTGGGGGGTCTGTGACTATCAGGTGTGGGGGGGCTGTGACTATCAGGTGTGGGGGGGTCTGTGACTATCAGGTGTGGGGGGCTGTGACTATCAGGTGGGGGGGCTGTGACTATCAGGTGTGGGGGGGCTGTATCTATCAGGTGTGGGGGGGCTGTGACTATCAGGTGTGGGGGGGCTGTGACTATCAGGTGTGGGGGGCTGTGACTATCAGGTGTGGGGGGGCTGTGACTATCTGGTGTGGGGGGGCTGTGACTATCAGGTGTGGGGGGGCTGTGACTATCTGGTGTGGGGGGGCTGTATCTATCAGGTGGGGGGGCTGTGACTATCAGGTGTGGGGGGGCTGTGACTATCAGGTGTGGGGGGGCTGTGACTATCAGGTGTGGGGGGGTCTGTATCTATCAGGTGGGGGGGCTTTGACTATCAGGTGTGGGGGGGCTGTGACTATCTGGTGTGGGGGGGCTGTGACTATCAGGTGTGGGGGGGCTGTGACTATCTGGTGTGGGGGGGCTGTATCTATCAGGTGGGGGGGCTGTGACTATCAGGTGTGGGGGGGCTGTGACTATCAGGTGTGGGGGGGGGCTGTGACTATCAGGTGTGGGGGGGCTGTGACTATCAGGTGTGGGGGGGCTGTGACTATCAGGTGTGGGGGGGCTGTATCTATCAGGTGTGGGGGGGGGCTGTATCTATCAGGTGGGGGG
Organism: Engystomops pustulosus; assembly: GCF_040894005.1. NCBI lineage: Eukaryota > Metazoa > Chordata > Amphibia > Anura > Leptodactylidae > Engystomops > Engystomops pustulosus. The sequence goes on from NC_092411.1 coordinate 286,990,922, forward strand.
GCTGTGACTATCAGGTGTGGGGGGGGCTGTGACTATCAGGTGTGGGGGGGCTGTGACTATCAGGTGTGGGGGGGCTGTATCTATCAGGTGTGGGGGGGGGCTGTGACTATAAGGTGTGGGGGGGGCTGTGACTATCAGGTGTGGGGGTCTGTATCTATCAGGTGTGGGGGGGGGGCTGTGACTATCAGGTGTGGGGGGGTGTGACTATCAGGTGTGGGGGGGGCTGTGACTATCAGGTGTGGGGGGGCTGTGACTATCAGGTGTGGGGGGTCTGTGACTATCAGGTGTGGGGGTGCTGTGACTATCAGGTGTGGGGGGTCTGTGACTATCAGGTGTGGGGGGGCTGTGACTATCAGGTGTGGGGGGGTCTGTGACTATCAGGTGTGGGGGGGCTGTGACTATCAGGTGTGGGGGGGTCTGTGACTATCAGGTGTGGGGGGCTGTGACTATCAGGTGGGGGGGCTGTGACTATCAGGTGTGGGGGGGCTGTATCTATCAGGTGTGGGGGGGCTGTGACTATCAGGTGTGGGGGGGCTGTGACTATCAGGTGTGGGGGGCTGTGACTATCAGGTGTGGGGGGGCTGTGACTATCTGGTGTGGGGGGGCTGTGACTATCAGGTGTGGGGGGGCTGTGACTATCTGGTGTGGGGGGGCTGTATCTATCAGGTGTGGGGGGGTCTGTATCTATCAGGTGGGGGGGCTTTGACTATCAGGTGTGGGGGGGCTGTGACTATCAGGTGTGGGGGGGCTGTATCTATCAGGTGTGGGGGGGTCTGTATCTATCAGGTGGGGGGGCTTTGACTATCAGGTGTGGGGGGGCTGTGACTATCAGGTGTGGGGGGGGCTGTGACTATCAGGTGTGGGGGGGCTGTATCTATCAGGTGTGGGGGGGGCTGTGACAATCAGGTGTGGGGGCGCTGTATCTATCAGGTGTGGGGGGGCTGTATCTATCAGGTGTGGGGGGGCTGTGACTATCAGGTGTGGGGGGGCTGTGACTATCAGGTGTGGGGGGTCTGCCAGGTGGGGGGGGGGGGGCATTGTCTCCCTGGGCGTCTCTGATCACTTTCTCCCCCCTGATGGCTGGTAGTTACAGACAATCGGGGGAGATAACGTGGAGGAGGGTAAATATTATCACTGATAACAGAAGCTCTGCAGAAGTTTGCGCCTCTGGAAACATAGAAAGTGGAGAAACCTGCTCTGCCTGATCCCTCATCACCCGCACAATTATCTGACCCCTGGGAGACGGCACCGGCCGTGACCACAACACTAGCCGAGCTATACAGGGGAGAGACCCCGGAGCAGAGGAGAGAGGGGAATAACACAAGCCCAGACCAGCCGCCTCCATATATATAAATACAGCCGGTATAACCTGGGGATCTCCTGTATATAATGATATATGTACAGCTGGTATAACCTGGGGATCTCCTGTATATAATGATATATGTACAGCCGGTATAACCTGGGGATCTCCTGTATATAATAATATATGTACAGCCGGTATAACCTGGGGATATCCTGTATATAATGATATATGTACAGCCGGTATAACCTGGGGATCTCCTGTATATAATGATATATGTACAGCTGGTATAACCTGGGGATCCCCTGTATATAATGATATATGTACAGCTGGTATAACCTTGGGATCTCCTGTATATAATGATATATGTACAGCCGGTATAACCTGGGGATCTCCTGTATATAATGATATATGTACAGCCGGTATAACCTGGGGATCTCCTGTATATAATGATATATGTACAGCTGGTATAACCTGGGGATCTCCTGTATTTAATGATATATGTACAGCTGGTATAACCTGGGGATCTCCTGTATATAATGATATATGTACAGCCGGTATAACCCGGGGATCTCCTGTATATAATGATATATGTACAGCCGGTATAACCTAGGGGTCTCCTGTATATAATGATATATGTACAGCTGGTATAACCTGGGGATCTCCTGTATATAATGATATATGTACAGCCGGTATAACCTGGGGATCTCCTGTATATAATGATATATGTACAGCCGGTATAACCCAGGGATCTCCTGTATATAATGATATATGTACAGCCGGTATAACCTAGGGGTCTCCTGTATATAATGATATATGTACAGCTGGTATAACCTGGGGATATCCTGTATATAATGATATATGTACAGCCGGTATAACCTGGGGATCTCCTGTATATAATGATATATGTACAGCCGGTATAACCTGGGGATCTCCTGTATATAATGATATATGTACAGCCGCTATAACCTGGGGCTCTCCTGTATATAATGATACATGTACAGCCGCTATAACCTGGGGATCTCCTGTATATAATGATATATGTACAGCCGGTATAACCTGGGGATCTCCTGTATATAATGATATATGTACAGCTGGTATAACCTGGGGATATCCTGTATATAATGATATATGTACAGCCGGTATAACCTGGGGATCTCCTGTATATAATGATATATGTACAGCCGGTATAACCTGGGGATCTCCTGTATATAATGATATATGTACAGCCGCTATAACCTGGGGCTCTCCTGTATATAATGATACATGTACAGCCGCTATAACCTGGGGATCTCCTGTATATAATGATATATGTACAGCCGGTATAACCTGGGGATCTCCTGTATATAATGATATATGTACAGCCGGTATAACCTGGGGATCTCCTGTATATAATGATATATGTACAGCTGGTATAACCTGGGCATCTCCTGTATATAATGATATATGTACAGCCGGTATAACCTGGGGATCTCCTGTATATAATGATATATGTACAGCCGGTATAACCTGGGGATCTCCAGTATATAATGATATATGTACAGCCGGTATAACCTGGAGATCTCCTGTATATAATGATATATGTACAGCCGGTATAACCTGGGGATCTCCTGTATATAATGATATATGTACAGCCGGTATAACCTGGGGATCTCCTGTATATAATGATATATGTACAGCCGGTATAACCTGGGGCTCTTCTGTATATAATGATATATGTACAGCCGGTATAACCTGGGGATCTACTGTATATAATGATATATGTACAGCCGGTATAACCTGGGGATCTCCTGTATATAATGATATATGTACAGCTGGTATAACCTGGGGATCTCCTATATATAATGATATATGTACAGCCGGTATAACCTGGGGATCTCCTATATATAATGATATATGTACAGCCGGTATAACCTGGGGATCTCCTATATATAATGATATATGTACAGCCGGTATAACCTGGGGATCTCCTGTATATAATGATATATGTACAGCCGCTATAACCTGGGGATCTCCTGTATATAATGATATATGTACAGCTGGTATAACCTGGGGATCTCCTGAATATAATGATATATGTACAGCTGGTATAACCTGGGGATCTCCTGTATATAATGATATATGTACAGCCGGTATAACCTGGGGGTCTCCTGTATATAATGATATATGTACAGCTGGTATAACCTGGGGATCTCCTGTATATAATGATATATGTACAGCCGGTATAACCTGGGGATCTCCTGTATATAATGATATATGTACAGCTGGTATAACCTGGGCATCTCCTGTATATAATGATATATGTACAGCCGGTATAACCTGGGGATCTCCTGTATATAATGATATATGTACAGCCGGTATAACCTGGGGATCTCCTGTATATAATGATATATGTACAGCCGGTATAACCTGGGGATCTCCTGTATATAATGAGATATGTACAGCCGGTATAACCTGGGGATCTCCTGTATATAATGATATATGTACAGCCGGTATAACCTGGGGATCTCCTGTATATAATGATATATGTACAGCTGGTATAACCTGGGGATCTCCTGTATATAATGATATATGTACAGCCGGTATAACCTGGGGATCTCCTGTATATAGTGATATATGTACAGCCGGTATAACCTGGGGATCTCCTGTATATAATGATATATGTGCAGCCGGTATAACCTGGGGATCCCCTGTATATAGTGATATATGTACAGCCGGTATAACCTGGGGATCTCCTGTATATAATGATATATGTACAGCTGGTATAACCTGGGGATCTCCTGTATATAATGATACATGTACAGCCGGTATAACCTGGGGATCTCCTGTATATAATGATATATGTACAGCCGGTATAACCTGGGGATCTCCTGTATATAATGATATATGTACAGCCGGTATAACCTGGGGATCTCCTGTATATAGTGATATATGTACAGCTGGTATAACCTGGGGATCTCCTGTATATAATGATATATGTACAGCTGGTATAACCTGGGGATCTCCTGTATATAATGATATATGTACAGCCGGTATAACCTGGGGATCTCCTGTATATAATGATATATGTACAGCTGGTATAACCTGGGGATCTCCTGTATATAATGATACATGTACAGCCGGTATAACCTGGGGATCTCCTGTATATAATGATATATGTACAGCCGGTATAACCTGGGGATCTCCTGTATATAATGATATATGTACAGCCGGTATAACCTGGGGATCTCCTGTATATAGTGATATATGTACAGCTGGTATAACCTGGGGATCTCCTGTATATAATGATATATGCACAGCTGGTATAACCTGGGGATCTCCTGTATATAATGATATATGTACAGCCGGTATAACCTGGGGATCTCCTGTATATAATGATATATGTACAGCCGGTATAACCTGGGGATCTCCTGTATATAATGATATGTGTACAGCCGGTATAACCTGGGGATCTCCTGTATATAATGATATATGTACAGCCGGTATAACCTGGGGATCTCCTGTATATAATGATATATGTACAGGCGGTATAACCTGGGGATCCCCTGTATATAATGATATATGTACAGCCGGTATAACCTGGGGATCTCCTGTATATAATGATATATGTACAGCCGGTATAACCTGGGGATCTCCTGTATATAATGATATATGTACAGCTGGTATAACCTGGGGATCTCCTGTATATAATGATATATGTACAGCCGGTATAACCTGGGGATCTCCTGTATATAATGATATATGTACAGCCGGTATAACCTGGGGATCCCCTGTATATAGTAATATGTATACAGCCGGTATAACCTGGGGATCTCCTGTATATAATGATATATGTACAGCTGGTATAACCTGGGGATCTCCTGTATATAATGATATATGTACAGCCGGTATAACCTGGGGATCTCCTGTATATAATGATATATGTACAGCCGGTATAACCTGGGGATCTCCTGTATATAATGATATATGTACAGCCGGTATAACCTGGGGATCTCCTGTATATAATGATATATATACAGCCGGTATAACCTGGGGATCTCCTGTATATAATGATATATGTACAGCCGGTATAACCTGGGGATCTCCTGTATATAATGATATATGTACAGCTGGCATAACCTGGGGATCTCCTGTATATAATGATATATGTACAGCCGGTATAACCTGGGGATCTCCTGTATATAATGATATATGTACAGCCGGTATAACCTGGGGATCTCCTGTATATAATGATATATGTACAGCTGGCATAACCTGGGGATCTCCTGTATATAATGATATATGTACAGCCGGTATAACCTGGGGATCTCCTGTATATAATGATATATGTACAGCCGGTATAACCTGGGGATCTCCTGTATATAATGATATATGTACTGCCGCTATAACCTGGGGATCTCCTGTATATAATGATATATGTACAGCCGGTATAACCTGGGGATCTCCTGTATATAATGATATATGTGCAGCCGGTATAACCTGGGCAATATATCCTGTATATAATGATATATGTACAGCTGGTATAACCTGGGGATCTCCTGTATATAATGATATATGTACAGCTGGTATAACCTGGGGATCTCCTGTATATAATGATATATGTACAGCCGCTATAACCTGGGGATCTCCTATATATAATGATATATGTACAGCTGGTATAACCTGGGGATCTCCTGTATATAATGATATATGTACAGCTGGTATAACCTGGGCATCTCCTGTATATAATGATATATGTACAGCCGGTATAACCTGGGGATCTCCTGTATATAATGATATATGTACAGCCGGTATAACCTGGGGATCTCCTGTATATAATGATATATGTACAGCCGATATAACCTGGGGATCTCCTGTATATAATGATATATGTACAGCTGGTATAACCTGGGCATCTCCTGTATATAATGATATATGTACAGCCGGTATAACCTGGGGATCTCCTGTATATAATGATATATGTACAGCCGATATAACCTGGGGATCTCCTGTATATAATGATATATGTACAGCCGGTATAACCTGGGGATCTCCTGTATATAATGATATATGTACAGCCGGTATAACCTGGGGATCTCCAGTATATAATGATATATGTACAGCTGGTATAACCTGGAGATCTCCTGTATATAATGATATATGTACAGCCGGTATAACCTGGGGATCTCCTGTATATAACGATATATGTACAGCCGGTATAACCTGGGGATCTGCTGTATATAATGATATATGTACAGCCGGTAGAACCTGGGGATCTCCTGTATATAATGATATATGTACAGCTGGTATAACCTGGGGATCCCCTGTATATAATGATATATGTACAGCCGGTATAACCTGGGGATCTTCTGTATATAGTGATATGTGTACAGCCGGTATAACCCGTGGATCTCCTGTATATAATGATATATGTACAGCCGGTATAACCTGGGGCTCTCCTGTATATAATGATATATGTACAGCCGGTATAACCTGGGGATCTCCTGTATATAATGATATATGTACAGCCGGTATAACCTGGGGATCTCCTGTATATAATGATATATGTACAGCCGGTATAACCTGGGGATCTCCTGTATATAATGATATATGTACAGCCGGTATAACCTGGGGATCTCCTGTATATAATGATATATATACAGCCGGTATAACCTGGGGATCTCCTGTATATAATGATACATGTACAGCCGGTATAACCTGGGGATCTCCTGTATATAATGATATATGTACAGCCGGTATAACCTGGGGATCTCCTGTATATAATGATATATGTACAGCTGGTATAACCTGGGGATCTCCTGTATATAATGATATATGTACAGCTGGTATAACCTGGGCATCTCCTGTATATAATGATATATGTACAGCCGGTATAACCTGGGGATCTCCTGTATATAATGATATATGTACAGCCGATATAACCTGGGGATCTCCTGTATATAATGATTTATGTACAGCCGGTATAACCTGGGGATCTCCTGTATATAATGATATATGTACAGCCGGTATAACCTGGGGATCTCCAGTATATAATGATATATGTACAGCTGGTATAACCTGGAGATCTCCTGTATATAATGATATATGTACAGCCGGTATAACTTGGGGATCTCCTGTATATAACGATATATGTACAGCCGGTATAACCTGGGGATCTGCTGTATATAATGATATATGTACAGCCGGTAGAACCTGGGGATCTCCTGTATATAATGATATATGTACAGCTGGTATAACCTGGGGATCCCCTGTATATAATGATATATGTACAGCCGGTATAACCTGGGGATCTTCTGTATATAGTGATATATGTACAGCCGGTATAACCCGGGGATCTCCTGTATATAATGATATATGTACAGCTGGTATAACCTGGGGCTCTCCTGTATATAATGATATATGTACAGCCGGTATAACCTGGGGATCTCCTGTATATAATGATATATGTACAGCCGGTATAACCTGGGGATCTCCTGTATATAATGATATATGTACAGCCGGTATAACCTGGGGATCCCCTGTATATAATGATATATGTACAGCTGGTGTAACCTGGGGATCTCCTGTATATAATGATATATGTACAGCCGGTATAACCTGGGGATCTCCTGTATATAATGATACATGTACAGCCGGTATAACCTGGGGATCTCCTGTATATAATGATATATGTACAGCCGGTATAACCTGGGGATCTCCTGTATATAATGATATATGTACAGCTGGTATAACCTGGGGATCTCCTGTATATAATGATATATGTACAGCCGGTATAACCTGGGGATCTCCTGTATATAATGATATATGTACAGCCGGTATAACCTGGGGATCTCCTGTATATAATGATATATGTACAGCCGGTATAACCTGGGCATCTCCTGTATATAATGATACATGTACAGCCGGTATAATCTGGGGATCTCCTGTATATAATGATATATGTACAGCCGGTATAACCTGGGGATCTCCTGTATATAATGATATATGTACAGCCGGTATAACCTGGGGATCTCCTGTATATAATGATATATGTACAGCCGGTATAACCTGGGGATCTCCTGTATATAATGATATATGTACAGCCGGTATAACCTGGGGATCTCCTGTATATAATGATATATGTACAGCCGGTATAACCTGGGGATCTCCTGTATATAATGATATATGTACAGCCGGTATAACCTGGGGATCTCCTGTATATAGTGATATATGTACAGCCGGTATAACCTGGGGATCTCCTGTATATAATGATATATGTACAGCTGGTATAACCTGGGGATCTCCTGTATATAATGATATATGTACAGCCGGTATAACCTGGAGATCTCCTGTATATAATGATATATGTACAGCCGGTATAACCTGGGGATCTCCTGTATATAATGATATATGTACAGCTGGTATAACCTGGGGATCTCCTGTATATAATGATATATGTACAGCTGGTATAACCTGGGGATCTCCTGTATATAATGATATTTCAAAAAATAATTTGTGTCGCAAGATCAGCACTCACATGCACCGGGAAGAAGCAGGTGAACTCCGGCGCAGCAGCAACACCTGGTGGATATCGGGTGCACGGACCTAAGTGAATCCCGGCAGACCCGAATCAGCGTTGGAGAACGTGCCGCTGGATCACGACTGGACTGGGTAAGTAAATGTGCCCCATCGTATCTAGGTGCTCGGTATTTGCAGGGTGAGGTGTTTGAATTATTTCAGGGTTACTGACCTTAGTCTTTATTTAGAGGGTTTTGTTTTGGGATCAGTTGGTTGAGATATAACACTTTTCGGGGGCCTGAGGTGGGAATCTATTTAGCGTTTTTGCCCTTGGGCTATAACGCAGAGGTCTGAATGTTTTTGGGGTGCTCTGTTCTGGATTGGTATTCAGATGTTTCATCGGAGATTTCTGTTTACGTAAAAGATTTGTTCTGGGGTCTGGTTTTGTTATGGAGGGTCCGGATTATGCAAATTTATGGGATCGGGAGTCCAGGTTTGCTCTAGGGGGAACTCTGTATATATTCCTGGGTCTATAATTTTATTGAGTCTTTTATTTACCCGGTCCAGTCGCGATCCAGCAGCACGTTCTCTGACGAGGATTCGGGTTCTGCCGGGATTCACGAAGGTCGTGCGCCCGAAGGAGTTCACCTTCTTCTCTTCGGTGCATGTAAGTGCGTGTCAAGCGGCACAAATTATTTTTTAAATACCGCGGTTTTCCGAATCCGTCGGGTTTTCCAATGGCCATGACCTCCGATTTCCATTGCGTGAAAGCCGGTGCCGATGCGACACAATCCCGGAGCAATTCAGGGAAAAACGGCGCAAATCGGTAATATTCGGGAAACCCTACGATTCGGCCCCTTAGTAAATGAGCCCCATCATGTTGATCTGGGACAGAAAGAGTAGACAAAGAGAGCATCTACTGTGAGAAAAGATGTGGTCTTTGAGTCTCTAAGCCTTTACACTTTCACTTCCAGAGGAATGGTCACCCCCTTCCCGCCCCCCAAATCGACTCAGCACAGTAAGATGATGGTGGGAAAAAGGAGGGGCTAAAATGTAGGTAGTAGTCTATAGCTACTTGGTAGCATGTACCTAGTGTCTCCAGAAATCGAGGAGGAGTCTTCAGATTTTCTTAAACCATGAATCCACAATACACGAGTTCTGACCTTGACGTTCACCTCGAAGAAGGACGCACCGAGAGGAGTCTTATTTACCAAAAGCAGAGAAGTTTTATTTTGTGAGGATGAAGAAAAAAAATATTTGTCAAAACACCTTTCAGCACCGAGCACCAAGCACAACACTTTGTCCTTAAAATTACATAAAATATGAATTTAGCATTTTTAAGAGGACAGAAGATAAATTAGAACTGGTCACAGGACAACTACACAATCCTTCTCTGTCAACGTCTCCGGCAGGAGATACATTACAAGGAATTACATCCTATCCGTGGTCAGACACTACCTAAACTGGCATCAACACCGAGGTCCTTACTTCATCGGTGACTGACTACACTAGGTGGAGCTCAATTTTTCTCTCGATGACTCCACCATCCTGTTATGGTTCCACAATTTTTAATTGAAAAACAGGGATGTCTTCTTGACACCAAACGGGGGACTTTTAGGTATCTGAGATCATTCTATACTTTGAGGTACTTGAAAAGTCCTTATTTTCCTAGCATACCACCAGGTTTTATGACCGAACAGGTTACCGCATGATGACAGTAACTAAACGAGTTACCAATTTTAAAACTAGTAGTTGGCTAGAATTTGGAGGATCCCACGGGGCATTCATGCACCTCATGTAGACGGTAGGGTTTAAAACTTGACCTGTCCACAAACTGGAGAACCTCCTGCCTCCTGTTTTGACACTTGGGCAGGTGGATCATTCAACAATTCAGCCGTTGATTGCCCAAAGAAATTTCCATTTTGTTTCACCCATAGTGGCGTCTGGTGCTGAATCCCTGTCCGATAGCTGGTGGTCCTGCTTAGTCTTCATAAATTCTTATGCTCAACTGCACGAGAGAACTCTACCCTTAGAAGATCTAATCCCATCAGTCCCAGTACATTCTCAAGAAGAAGGTTTACTCTTTACAATAGTTTTTCTGTAAATTTTACATGGAACCTTTTTTCCCCATCTACCAATCAGATTTCTCGCTACAAAGCCAACGTCCATACTACATTATAATAAATAGCAAAGAAAGATTTGATTAATTTTCTCTTTAATTTAGCTAGGCTAAAACTTTTAGTGACCTTATTAAAGGGATTAGTCCCAAATGAAGTGATGGTTCCTGCAGTCGTGTAACCACACTAGCTGGAGCTGTCCATGCTCAATGCCAGTTGGCAGCTGGAGTGGTGTTAAGCCACCAGCACAGGAAATAATGAATGGAATAAGAAAACATGGGGACCCTCTACAGAACCAAAATGTTTTGTGCAGAATTTGAGGGGGGAGATATGAAGCTCCTAGAGTTTCTGTCATTGTATGGAGAACATGTCCAACAGGAGAAGGATCAACACCGGGACATTAATGGGTAGGGCGTCCATGCACTTACACAGGCCTGAGATCTCTACGCTCAACGCTAAGAAGCCACCAAGACTGGACTCCAAATTTGTAGATGTTTTGTCTGGAGGAATAAAGGGCAATAAAGAAGAGGGGGGCTGATTCACAATTTCGTAAAAAAAAATGTTTTGTCAATATTGGTTGAATGTCTTGGAATAATTGTCCATGACCAATATCCGTGAGATTCTCTCCTCCCTCCTCCTCTCATCGAGACTCTGCTCCTGGTACACATAACTTTCTAGTTACTTATAGAATCACAGGAGTGGAAAAGTTTTGCCCTCCTGCTCCACGAGACCTCTCCTCTCCACCGTGTGTCTGATTGTGTCCAGTTCATGATATTTCACAGTGACTATATGTCATTCTTTTTGAAAATACAAGGTGGCAAAGTTTCATATTCATGAATGTTACATACACGTTGGAAGAGCTTTACCTCACAAGTAGTAATATTCCCCCTGCCCTTCTTCAGTCTTGAACGTATGTCCTGCCATATCTAGTCTTAGTTCAGCACGTACACAGGGCAATCACATGATGGAACACCTCACTTTACAATATGGCATGAGTGCTTATGGACCCATTAACAGTGCTAGAAAAATCAAGACCAGCTCCCCACACTGGCCGCGTCGTAGATCTGTCCCCGTTACAAATTTTGTTATCACTGTGAGAACAAACACACACACCACTAGACACATTTGGTTCAAAAGTCTCTTGATATTTGACTTGCAAGACCAGTATGTAGGTGTGTGGGCAGAAGAAGCAAACACAGTGGACTTGACTTTGACACCTTCACATCAGTAACAATTCTTAGGAACTTGGCTTTTTGCTGGAGATAATGTCCTTTCTTTCCAGCCTGGTATAAGGCTCAAAGGCTGAGCTTCCTAGTCCATACCCAGTGGGTATTTCATGTAGACCACCCAGTAGAGGACCCGGGAAACAAAGTGGAGCTGGTAGCCTCGGAGAAGTGGAGGAAGCTAATGATGGGACTTGAAGAGTGAAGGCACCAGCTCCCGGTGGGGTACCGCTCATGCTGGGCGAAGTGTTTCCCGATGTTCCAAGGCTGGACCCATTTGCCGATGAAGCGCCTAATGGGTTTTGACTAGGAGAAAGCAAGTTGGGTGGAGCTGGAACTGATAATAGTCTACCCTGTTCCAACAACCGCAAAATATTACAGGTGGCAAATGACTCGGAGGTTGAAGAGGAGCGTTTTTCAGAGTCCCTGCTCTGGTCCTTCTTTTGTTTGGTCCTTCGATTCTGGAACCAGACTTTGACCTGAAATAGAGAAATAAAGAAAGTCAAAATCAGACAACTTATGGTTCAAATACATGTGTAAAAGTAACTTAAAAGTAAAAGTCTCAAATCTGTGACTTCATTGCCACTTCACTTAAACACTACCAGATGGACCTTCATAGTTGTAAAGGTGGTCCTACAAATTATTAGGCGTTGCCTATTGTACATTGGATATTTGCTTGGTCGACAGTGTCAGACAGGGGTCTTGTGTCCCCCAATAAACTCCTAGTGTGTGGTTTGTTGCACTTTTGAAGCTCAGTATTGTGTTACAGCCTGGACTGATCAAAGGATTGTCCCTCTCTTTGGTGGGCCAGTTCAACAATATTGACTAATGAAGGTAAAACATCTTAAATTTCGAAATGTCAAGCGAGTTAAATCACAAGTAGTAAATATTTCCTTTATCCAAATTGAGGGTAGAAATGTATCGAAATGTAGAGGTTGTGAAATTTCAGGTTACAATCATTAAAGGTTCATGGCTACCTACGGAGGGGTCCCACTGCTTGTCGTGTAGAAGATGAACATGAATGATGGTCAATCAAACCAAAGTCTGGTAAAAACACTTTCACCTTGTGTCCCCATGTCCCACCATATTCCGATGGTCATGAGTTCGGCTAGTTTCTCGATTTACCGTTTCGTCAACTACCCAACATAAATTTGCTTCACATTGGGTCCAGTCTCCTTGTCTGGATAAAGAGGACACCTTTTTCTTTATGCTCCTGACCTGTTTGGTAACTTTTTAAAGAAGTTTTAAATTTAGAGAATAGCTGGTGGCCATTTTTAAGGTTTTGTCTAAAGTGAACTCTTACGGTTGGTTTGGGGCAAGAGATATCAGCCTGGACATCAGTTCCCATCATTCAAATGCAAGAACAAAAAAAAAGGTTGTTCCATATTAATAATAAACATGTATTTTTGAATTTTTTTTTCAGTTTTTTTCTTACATTTTAATAGTTATTTACATGAAAATGAAATTAATCTTTCACAAGACTGTAGTGTAAATCGTGTGACTCCAGATCCGATTTCATATTCATTCATTTTTGTATCTACTTTATTTATACACTTAATTTCCTTATGTTCCTTTTTAAGTTCTTTGACTTTGTATTTTCTATTGTTGTGTGATTTCTCAGTTATAGAAGGACCTGGGTGAAAATTCTTCAATGTTTAACCATATCTCCTTAATCATCTGTAAATTCCGACTGACTGAGAACAAAAGCAGATCTATAAAAAGTACAAAAGGGGAATCATTGCGCTGGTAAAGTTCACCTTTAAGGGACGGTGTCACCTACATCCTGTAAGGTGGACATGTCATAGATTTGGTCTCGATGAGTATAGTGAGATGTCTATTGTTTCTGGGCGACTCTTTATTCTGACGTTTCAAAAGGAATTGTTAGAGGACAGCTTGTGATTGGGGGCGCTGTTGCATTGTGGTCTATGGAAGGTACTTGTGGTGAAATGTGGTACTGCACCTTAGATATAGCATTGCATTAAAATGAAAAGAAAAAACGGTCATGGGTTAAATGTTTGGAAAAAGAGATAATTTGAGGATCAGAATTGTTTAAAATAGCATACACCCAAGTTTCCTCAAGAAGAGAGAAAAGATTGTGATCGACCCCTTGCTACATTGCCCAACAATATCTAAAGTGCATATCAATCGGTTGCCTGAGGGGGCGCCAGCGAGTTTATAAAAATAGATATAAGAGATTTTATAAAAGTAGACAATTCCTTTAAGAAACTTACAATTTGTAAATCACATAGTTAGCAGGTGAGATTGTAAAGCTGCCAGAAGGTATAATGTATCTCTCATGTATCATACACCTGGCCCAGCTTTTGACATTGGGAACAGGAATTCATCTTTTGAGTATAATTTCAGCGATTTTAGGGCAGACCACATGAATTTCTGTATTAAGTGCAATGCGCCGGCTCCTTTATGCAGCAGTTAATTAGCCCGTCTGCCGTGGACAGCCATTCATGTCACACTTTATGTACTCCCAGCAGGTCAGCATCCATTCTGGAAAAGCCCCGGCACAAATGGGACTTATTCTGTATGGAGAAAGTCTCCCCCTTTTAGTCATCATTCATGTCTCCGGTCTGAAAAGGAATCGGAGCAGAGAGTGGGAACAATGGGCTCGGCCACATTTGCAGGAGACGTGGCTGTACAATGGAGGCATGCAGATGTAACAGCTCCATAGACAGATGCCAGCATGGAAATCAAAGCCCAACAATTAGACTATTAAAAAAAAACTGTAAAAATCTGTTAAAATAAACGGGACCGTAAAAAAAAAATCTCTAAATGATCAAATAATCCAAATTATTAACCACAGGGAAGTAAAGGATAAATGTCTAGAAGCTTCTCATTTGGGAGGATGAGAAATATCTGCCGGTTACCTTCCCATAGGTTGTGTGTAGTGTAGTAGACTCGCACTACCATGTGCAGCCAGTAGAAGGGCGCTGTTTTGTTTCTCTTATAATTTTACGATTCCCACCAGTAGTGGATTATAATATAGCCGTTTGGGCGGTAGAACCAGGGCCCAAGCCTTCTGAAGGACCCATGGCCAACACCCACCAAATTTTATACTCAGAAGAACCTTCACCCATATTGAAATCTCCACTCCATTCCAAGAGCTTTCAAAGCCCTTCAAAGGCCCTGAAACCGCAGATTGAAAGCAGATATAAGGGACACATCCTCCATTCCTCGAGAAGCTGATTCTAGTGCCATATGTAGGAAGTGATTCCAGACTTGTAGGGGCTATAATATTTATACACCCCAGGGCCCATGGTGGTCTTCATCCGCCCCCGATTCCTATCCTATTAGTCCAGGACCCTCTACATCAGGATCCAGGTCCGTTTCGCCACCAAAGTCGCCCTACGATTGGCTCTTGACAGACCCTAAGGATGCCGTAAAGTCTTTCTTTAGAGGATGGGCCTCACTCTTTGGTTTGTTTCCCGATTGCTTCATGATTCCTGAGAGTTTATTCAATGTAGTTATTAGGCCCAAGGTGTCTCCAGGACTTGTCCTCAATGCTCAGAGTGTTATCCAGGGTATTTGTAGATTTTCTTTTGCATGGTGCCCAAGCTTCATGGCCATCAGGTGGCCATCCGTGTTCTGCACATGTGCCGGGCCCCAGGACATGGGTGACATGGATGCGAAGGAAGATTTTTTAAGGAAAGAGGTTCTCTAGGTGCTTAGGACACGCCCCAAGTGCACTAAGGGCCCAATTTGGATACTGAACAAAACTGTGTAATCTTGCGGGTCACCCAATGTAGCAACAAACCCAAAGCATGATTGGTTATAGGGTGACTTCAGCCCAGAGGCAGCAGCTTGGGGGAAGTGGCAGACGCCCTTTATATAACCAACTACAATCAGTAGTACAAACCAGTGGCGTAACTAGAAGCTGATGGGCCCCAGTGCAAAGACTGTGCCAGGCCCCCAAATATAATGTATGGTTTATAGTAATAGTCTTCTTAATACGGCCCCCTAAACCTGTTGGGCCCGGGTGCTACCGCAACCTCTGCACCCCCTCAAGTTACGCCGCTGGTACAAACCAACATAGTAAATGTTGATGAATATCAGAGAAGAATAACTCTTGCTTCACTTACCAGACTCCTCTCCTCCTCCTATACTGCTCTACGCTAAACAAAGACAAAATGTCAGCTCAAAGAGATATCATATTACAGGAAGTCTATGGAGACGGTAGGAGGAGCTTCGCCGATGTGCAGACCTACTGTAGATGACGTCAGGTTTATATTTTACCGTAAATGGTTTATTTCCATCAGTACAGCTCAGTGCTTCTCTAATGTCCTATCTGATCCTGCTGAGCAAGAAAGGACCAACACAGGCAGAGACAGAAGCTGCTGGAGATAATAAGTGGTCTGTTGCACCCCAAGTGCTTTATTCACATCGGCACAAGTCACTTCTTCCCTACAATGTCATGTATCGTCCTGCTGAAGCTTCTGAGTGAGAGAGATGAGACTATCAAACCAGTATGGCTCAGAACATCTCTATTATGTCCTCCTGTTCTTCCTGCTGAGGCTTCTGAGAAAAGTGAGAAGCAGACAGAGGCTGCTGGAGGTTAATGGAAGTTTCTATTTCACATTTACATCAGTTTGAGTCAGTACTTTTCAATTATGTCAAATATATATATATATGTATGCATGTATCGGAAACACAGGCAGAAGCTGCTGGAGATTATCTAACTATCTAACCCCAAGTGCTTTATTATAATTCACATCATTTCATAAGACACACAGTCTACCTTATGAATTTCTGATGATGATATATAATGATTGCATAGACTAAGTGCTCAAGTAAATTAGCACATTAATTGAGAATGATCTCTAATCGGCGGAGTGACCCTTTTAATACTCACTTTATATGACAAACGAGAGATTTTATTTCGGTATTATTTCCTTTTTGATATTTCTGCGAAAACCAATAACCTCCACTAACAGATCACGGCGCGCTGCCTTGTTTTATGACTGAGCACAATTTAAGACTCAATATCTGGAACAATAGTGGCGGCTCCGAGGAGCGGAGTTGCTATTTGACTGTGCAATGCTAGCAGTTATAACAAATCAATAGGAATGTACGACATAGTATTGTCCGCGCTGTGTGATTTTTACAACAAAATGGACCATTATCTCCCTCTGACCGGAGAAGCAGAAGCTCGGCATGGCTCCTTAATCAGCCGAGGCATTAAAGAGCTGTATTTACTGTGGAGTCACACGGCCGCTCTCAATCCATTTACAATGCGGGCTTCTCGGCGTGTATACGTCCTACTCAATTATGTAAATGAACGATACTGCTCTATATACACTAATGTAAATATACTATGGACTGTAACAAAGAGCATTTAGTAGGTTATGAGCTAAAAACAATCCTCGATTGCTTAAAGATCCTAAGGGTAGAAGCAACTAAACACTAGATTGGTGATTAACCCTAAACTGGTGGAACCACCTTCAGTGCTGTAGACTTTGAATGGACAACAGGTTGGGTCACCATTCTTGGTCAAGACTATCCCAGTTGTGGTCTTTACTCCACGTCCTATAACAAATGTTAAAACCAACTTGAAGTTAGTAGTTGATGTTATTATAATTATAATGCATTGTCTCCAATTATTGGACCCATCAACCGACAGCATCCACAACCACCAAACCATAAGTGCGTAAGGTCCTCGACTAATCCTGTAGGCCTGACCTTCGAACCAAAGGGTTCTTTGGTTAGTCAAAGTTATGACCAAATAGTAGGAACCAATAGTCCAACGGAAGACAATCTGGTATGGATTCTTCTAGGATGGTTCATAAATATCATATAAGGCCTCAACCATGATCCTTCCTGTATGGACAACAATAGAAACATTGGCATCTGAAAATAGTGGAGATCACAAAAGAGTCTAGGTGATCGGTGAACATGACGATCCTGATTTGGTGGACAATCTATGGTACTTCTCAGTGTAGTGTCCCGACCTCAGGCTATCAGAACATACACATGTTCTGTATAGATGCAAGGTGGTCCTCAAAATTAAGACCCAAGAGAATTTCATTCAGTACAAGTTGAGTTCGTCGTTCTACCTGCCAAGTGAACAGAGACTAAACTATATTTTTCTAAGATATTTTTGCTGAATTTGTTGATTCAGATGATGATGTAGATGGATCCTACAGCTGGGTGAGAAGCAATGATCTCTCATATATTGGTATACTAGGGTGGTAGCTCTTGGCTCCTCCTATGAGATAACGGGACCCCTTCATTGGAGAAGGAAATGTTTCCATACTCATGGAGCTTTGGGCCTTCTTTAGGATCATCACCGTGGATTCATAGGTTGGACTTGATAGACCTGTATCTTTATAAAAATCTACTACTAAAATTCTACTTCATTACTATCTACATTACGGGAAATGTTCCACTGCTACATATGATCTGTCAGATATCTTCTATTCATAGTAGATAGAAATGCAACTACACAGTAACTTAGACAATCTGCCTATAAGAAGAACCTCCAAATTAACAATGAAATAAGCCACCCAGTGGGAAACTGGAATCTTAAAATAGTGGAGATCACAAAAGAGTCTAGGTGATCGGTGAACATGACGATCCTGATTTGGTGGACCATCTATGGTACTTCTCAGTGTAGTGTCCCAATCTCAGGCTTTCAGTCCCTTTGTGTCTGGTTTGTGTTCCACAAGGGACAGAGTATTCCGTGGGGTCTTTTTACCAGTGTTGTGTGTGAATGCTGACCGTCTCATTTCAATATATAACCTAGAACCATGCGGTAGAAAAGAGGAACTCTAACCTGGGTCAAACTGGAAGTGAAGGTGCCAGGACCTTGGTCAGTTGAGACCAGACAACCTTAATAAACCTTATTACTAAGGCCAATCATTTTACCCTTTAGTTTTGTAAATGTAATGCGCTCAAGAATAGTCTGGATATAAAATGGAGATAGAAAACAACACTGAATAAATATTGTATTTGGCACTTTCCACTAAATAAGTTTTTATATTTTGTTTATTTTAAAAAATTAAAAAAAATACAAAGTAATATTTATATTTTCATAAACATATTTACCATATATATTCGAGTTTAAGCCTAGTTTTTCAGCATTAAAAAAATGTGCTGAAACCCCAAACTCGGCTTATACTCAAATAAAAAAAATTAAAAATATATAGGTTTTACCAGGTTTTTGTGGTAAAATTAGGGGGCTCGGCTTATACTTGGGTTGGCTTATACTCGAGTATATACAGTACTTTTTAATTTAAAAAAATAAACATTTATAGAGTGGAAAGCACCAGAATACAATTTGTATTTACTATTTTACATATTGGCCACAGGCGAAAAACAACCAAAATGGTTAAAAGAGGTAATACATAAAAGAAAAATCCTAGTTGAAGTTCAAAAATAGAGAAGAGTCTGCCATCAATCATGTGATAAAATAAAAAGTTTCATGTCCGGAGGAGATGAGGCTTCTTTAATTGTAAGAATTGTAAATTTGTGCCATAGCTGAGCTCAGGAGCAGAGCACAGCAGAAACTGCAGAGAGCTTCAAAAAAATCTAGATGCCTTCTAAAGTCAAATAAAATTAATGATTATATTAAAGTATAGATTTGTGTTCCCTTACATCCATTCTCCTTACCCCTGTCCCTTGCCTCCCTTGGTTGAAGTTGATGGACATGGGTCTCTTATGAACCGTCTCTCTCAAGGTCAACATTGCATCGAGATGAAAACTCCACTTGACGACAGCATTATTCGAGGCCGTGTTGTGAAGCATAGGCAAGTCGAGGTTGATGAGGAACGTAACAAGACTCGCTACTTCCTAATTAATTATACATTTAGACTATAGATATGGACAAGGAACCAGCTAGTAGATGGTTGATATTCTCCAAAGAGGATCATCAATCTCCACTCGTAGACAACAGCCTATTGTTCAGCTCAACGTTGACATTGTCGAAAGAGGATAATTATTTTCCAGGCGATTATTGACCATACGAACATTTGAGGCTGCCGGTGAAGAACACCTTGGCCGAAATTTCATCAATGTACCATAGAAGCCCAATTCCAACCATTTTATGGCTATTATCAAGAACGTCGGAATAATTGTTTCCAATTTTCCCTTAAACCTTGGAAAATTGTCTGCAGTTTTAGACAAACGGAACTCATTTTTCGTTGCGCCCAGGGTTTATTTTTTTTTTCCCCCTTAGGTTTGCCGAAGACAATTGATAGGGGTAAGTGGGCTCCTTTTTCCAGTTTGTCTTCCGAGATAATGAGGTTGATGTCTAAATGTAGTTTTCCTAGTAAATATGCCTAGGAAATATAAATTAAAATACATGTAGTGGGTCTGCAGGAGCCGGCGTGTAAAAGAATAAGTGGCTGAGCGAAATCATTCATTATATTAAAAAAAAAATGCTGTTATTGTTAAGTGAATGTGACAGACACAAAAGGCAGCACAAGTGCCTGCTGGGAAATCCTTTGCCCTAAGCCCACTCTGTTGTTTAAGTAAATCATTTTCTGTGCGGCTTAAGAAAAGGACAATTACAGTTTTCATTTTTTGCTTTTTACACTCGGAGAATTGTAGAGCGTAGACCGTGCTTAGGACTAAAGTGCAGAGCTCGGCCCGACGCTGAGTTATTAAACACAGGCAAGCAGCGTGGAGGACGCAGACGTAAAAAAACCTGAAAACAAACAAAAGTCACTTTGTTGGGTTTAATATGTGGGTGCTGAGGTCTGCTAGAGATTGTACATTACGGCTCCACTCCGTTCAAAAACATCGCATCATCTTTACCAATCCCCAAAAAATTCTACGTACGGAGGCAATTTCATCGTGATACATACAGAGGTCTGCGATGTACCTGATACACAAGGGTTTTATATAGAATTATTCTTAATTTATACTGGATTTCAAAAATTTAGTCCATAATAGATGACCATCAGTGGTCCGATAATCATCACCACCAAACAGAAGGTTCTACTCCATTTCGTATCTGAAGGTTTGGTGTGGATTCCGTCTTCATTGAGTTCTGCACTTTTTCGAAAGAGGATCAGGGCACTAACACCTGCTCGGAAAACATATTTTTGGTTCCAAAAGTAGTTGTCATATTATAAGACCATTGAGCTACTTGCCGAAATATTTTACAGCCATGAAAATTCTTTCCAGTTACGATGACATTGTTCCCCTCCGATATTGGAATTGCAAATAAATTGGTTTTAAGTTTTAAAAAATTACAACCATCAACGGAACAGATGGACCTCCCCGTGGTCTTAAATCCGTGGGGTCTTGGTTTTGTTGTGAGGATATTTTTTGGGGTCTTTTTGACATGACTTGTCTTTATCCGTCGTAATGTGGATGAAATTAGGAGATTTTGCTTTATTGGAATGAGGCCCACAACATAGTTGGCTAAAATTTTGGCTCCTTCGCCAACCAAACACTCAACGTCATTTCGAAGTTTTTAAGTTCTAACTTTTGGAAAACTGCTCATGTTTTGCAAGTCCGGTACTAAACAAATGATTATAATTTAATGTAACTCTTGGCTTTGTCCGGAGGAGAACATAAGATTCTTTGCTTACCACCGTAATAACCCTGACCTTTGTGTATTCGGACAACCCGCCGTTATTCTTATTACAGGGAAGGACCTAATCTATACCAACAAAAGGCTATAAAAAAAAGAATCAAAAAAAACTTTTTTTTGTGTACTTTAGTGGGAGTAAAATGCCAGAGCTTTTTATTCTGTCAGTATGCGCCTTCCTCCTCCTGCCTTTGCTCCTCCGGTGAGTTCTATTCTAGAAATCTGGCATCCCTCCATCAAATCAAAATTAGGCTCGTTCTAGCACCCAATATGGCATCTCGCGTGCGGCTCCGCTAAAGCTCCCTGCTCCCTGCTCTCTTCATAGCGAACAATTCAAACACCTTGCCATCTAGTAGTGGCTATAGCCGGGACAATAGAGCCATGCACGTGCAGAGACTCTGATTGTATGGGGGACGTGAGACACACATTTATGCAAGGAGCTAATCCCGGTAACAAGCTCCGCCATGCTATGTTGTTTTATTTTTACTCCCTGCTTTTGCGAGGGGCGTGTATTGAAACCAGGCGGGACAACACAATGGCAGCTGTAGGGGGAACTGTGCCCTGCTCCTAATTCTCTATTTGCAGGTCCTGGACCCAACATTATAACAATTATGGCTGTACAAAAATTATGCAGGAACCAAACAGCATCCAGGCAAAAACCAATTTCATATCAAAATCGTTTAACCTCTCCGGTGCCTGACCGTTGGACGGTGGTTGTGCTCCATAGATCTTTCTAAATCGTAGGCGATGAAAAAAGACACAGGACCATCATCACCTATAGCAGTGGTGGCGAACCTATGGCACGGGTGCCATAGGTGGCCCTCTACATGGGCACCCTTGCCATCACCCCAGGGCAGGGCTCACCAGACAGGACTCAAGGCCTCTTGCAATTACTGGCAGCCCAGGACCCTAGAAGGAAGCTACAATGATGATCCAATCTTCTTCTCCTTCTTTCTACTGTATTGGTGTCCTCAGGTGGCACTTTGCAAAAAAAATGTGGGTTTTGGTTGTAGTTTGGGCACTCGGTGTCTAAAAGGTTTGCCGTCACTGACCCATAGCGATAATGGGTGGATCCAGATGGAGGCAAGATCTCCAAATCAGGTGGATACTCCATCCAAGGGGGAATCAACTATTGACCCCAATTCTACAGTGGGGATAAAGTGCCCATAAATTTTCCGTCCAAGGGGGCTAAAAATCCCCCCAACACCCACTCTCTCAAAGAATAAATAACTGGATTAACAAACCATTTCCAGAAATCTAGTGGCCATATATTCTCACAGGTGGTCCCTGACTAACAGACGACCCCTAGATAGAGACGGACTAATCCTTTAAAGGAACAAAAATAACACAACAAAACAGGAGATTGTGTCTGTCCAATGGGGCTTTTCGGCAACTATGAGTCAATATGTAACCACAATGCAGTTGCTTTAGTGTCTCCATTGGTAGTCCCGTCATTTTTGACAAGGGGGGATGTCTCTTTTATCTCTGCTGTGAGAGTTTGTGGATTCAGTGACAACTCCATTGACAAACCAATAATATTAACCAGGGCCAATCAGCGTTCTGCTTGTACAATAGAGACAGGAAGTAAGAGTTTTCCTTAGACTTTGCCAATTAGGGTCCGCCTTGTAGGCGTGTAGAGACTTTGATGCTCCACTAGAGGATTCTGGGAAATGTGCAAATAAGTTTTCCAGGATGGGGCAGGGAAAACAATGCCTCTTTTTGCCACACTGAGAGAATCCGTGTTCAAGGATCCATCTTTATGTCATGTGAGGGGGTATCAAGGTCTGAAATTCAGGTACAATGCCCATCCCCAAACTGCCGCCAAAACTGTTGAAACGTATGTCCAAAAATGATAACTTGGTCTTGACCTTGGAACAGGAAATTAAGGACGTGGTTTACTTAGGGAGACATGAAGGGGTCATCGGTTGATCTTGGACCAGTAATTGATACAAGTGTCCATACATAGAGGTATCAGTCTACTGGGCGTATGGTCCCGATCTTGCCCATTCAGACTGTAACCAGCTTCAACCATTAAAGAAAACATTAAGAGGTCATGAATTGACCTTGGACCAGGAAATGTAGGAATCGGTGCCCTTAAGTAGACATTCAGAGGTCATCAATTGACCTTGGACCGGAAAATGAAGCAACTGATGCACTCAAAGAGATATTAAGGAGTAAAAAATTCACATTGGACCAAGAAATTAAGAACATGGGGGTTATCATTTATCTTAGACAAAGAAATGAAGGAAGAGGATATAAAGGGGATATAAATTAACCTTAGGCCAGGAAATTAAACAAGTGGAGGATTCAAGGTGACATTAACAGGTTATCGATTGCATTTTTGGACCAAGAAAGGCCGGCAGCCCCAAATAATAATGAAATGCCCTGCAGACCCTAATAATGAAATGCCCTGCAGCCCCCTAATAATGAAATGCCCTGCAGACCCCCTAATAATGAAATGCCCTGCAGCCCCCTAATAATGAAATGCCCTGCAGCCCCCCCTAATAATGAAATGCCCTGCAGCCCTCCCTAATAATGAAATGCCCTGCAGCCCCCTCTAATAATGAAATGCCCTGCAGCCCCCCTAATAATGAAATCCCCTGCAGCCCCCTCTAATAATGAAATGCCCTGCAGCCCCCCGCTAATAATGAAATGCCCTGCAGCCCTCCCCCTAATAATGAAATCCCCTGCAGCCCTCCCCCTAATAATGAAATGCCCTGCAGCCCCCTAATAATGAAATGCCCTGCAGCCCCCCCTAATAATGAAATGCCCTGCAGCCCCCCCTAATATTGAAATCCCCTGCAGCCCTCCCCCTAATAATGAAATGCCCTAAAGCCCCCCTACTAATGAAATGCCCTGCAGCCCCCTAATAATGAAATGCCCTGCAGCCCCCCCTAATAATGAAATGCCCTGCAGACCCCCCCTAATAATGAAATGCCCTGCAGCCCGCTAATAATGAAATGCCCTGCAGACCCCCTAATAATGAAATGCCCTGCAGCCCCCTAATAATGAAATGCCCTGCAGCCCCCCCTAATAATGAAATGCCCTGCAGCCCGCTAATATTGAAATCCCCTGCAGCCCTCCCCCTAATAATGAAATGCCCTGCAGCCCTCCCCCTAATATTGAAATTCCCTGCAGCCCTCCCCCTAATAATGAAATGCCCTGCATCCCTCCCCCTAATAATGAAATGCCCTGCATCCCTCCCCCTAATAATGAAATCCCCTGCAGCCCTCCCCCTAATAATGAAATCCCCTGCAGCCCTCCCCCTAATAATGAAATGCCCTAAAGCCCCCCTAATAATGAAATCCCCTGCAGACCCCCTAATAATGAAATGCCCTGCAGCCCCCTATAATAAAATGTCCTGCAGCCCTCCCCCTAATAATAAAATGTCCTGCAGCCCACCCCCTCTAATAATAAAATGTCCTGCAGCCCACCCCCTCTAATAATGAAATGTCCTGAAGTCCCCCCTAATAATGAAATGCCCTGCAGCCCCCCTATAAATGAAATGCCCTGCAGCCCCCTCTAATAATGAAATGCCCTGCAGCCCCCTCTAATAATGAAATGTCCTGCGGCCCCTCGGTGTGTAAAACAATAGCGTTACATACTCCCCTCCTGATGCGCTCTGCCCACCGGTGCACACGATGATGTCAGCAGCAGTGACCCCGCCTCTTCATAGAGGGCGCCAGTGAGCAGAGCACATGGACACGTCTCAGCCGTTCTGTTAAAAGTGACGAGAAGGAGGAAGAGGAGGAGCTGCGGGGAGCATTGGAAGGTGAGTATGTACACAAGTGTATACGGTAATTAGATATTATTCAGGTTAATTGCATTAGAGCTTTCAGTTGATTTGATGAGAATGAGCCTCGTACTCAGGACGATGAAACCAGTAACTGAACCGTGTAAAGAAATATTAGGAGTCACTAATAATCGGCTCTACCAGAAGTGATGGATCCAAAGACGCCCCATAGATGATGACGGTGACGAGTACAACCTCATTGGGGGAGACGTATCAGGACTTGCTTTTGGCATATGACCCCTGAAATAATGGCCAGTAATTGGTTACTTCCCCCTTTACGCCACGTCCACCCCATGTGGGTGGGTGGGGGGGTCGCAGTGGGCAGCGCAGTGCATGGGGCACACCCGTCCAGTGTCTGCACTCGCTGAAGCTTGTGAACGTTTGCAAGTCTCCTGATGTATCCCCCACAACAGGGGGGGCCGTGACGTCCATCATATGATAATCTCCCCCCAATGTTTCCCTCTCTATGAGAAGAATGATCCGGAGCCGCCCACACTGCAGGCACTGGGCCAGGTTCTGTACATGTGGAGGTCCATTATAGAGCAGGACAGTGTAGACCATAATTATCACAGCCTTCCCATTCTCTAATCTCATTTGCTGCTAATAATGACCTTCCGTGATATTGGCAGTGGATCCCAGGATGGAAAATAATAACAAAGTGCAATAAATTGTACAATTTTCCTATTTAATTATCTTTTATAAAAAGAAATCATATAAAAACGCTTGGGAGAAGACAGCAGCGGCCACAGATTAGTGGCTACTATGTGATATTCGGACATCTGTCTGTCTTGGAGGCAGATATAATCTATTGAACGATGGCATATAGAAACAGAGTTCTGGTGTCATTTTAAAGAGGAGAATCTCTCTTATGTTGTGAATGTACATAATGTTATAGAGCAGGAGAAGCTGAGCAGATTGCACATAGTGTCCTATCTGCAGGCAGCATGTTATAGAGCAGGAGGAGCTGAGCAGATTGTACATAGTGTCCTATCTGCAGGCAGCATGTTATAGAGCAGGAGGAGCTGAGAAGATTGTACATAGTGTCCTATCTGCAGGCAGCATGTTATAGAGCAGGAGGAGCTGAGCAGATTATACATAGTGTCCTATCTGCAGGCAGCATGTTATAGAGCAGGAGGAGCTGATCAGATTGTACATAGTGTCCTATCTGCAGGCAGCATGTTATAGAGCAGGAGGAGCTGAGCAGATTATACATAGTGTCCTATCTGCAGGCAGCATGTTATAGAGCAGGAGGAGCTGAACACATTGTACATAGTGTCCTATCTGCAGGCAGCATGTTATAAAGCAGGAGGAGCTGAGCAGATTGTACATAGTGTCCTGTCTACAGACAGCATGTTATAGAGTAGGAGGAGCTGAGCAGATTATACACAGTGTCCTATCTGCAGGCAGCATGTTATAGAGCAGGAGGAGCTGAGCAGATTGTACACAGTGTCCTATCTGCAGGCAGCATGTTATAGAACAGGATGAGCAGATTGTACATAGTGTCCTATCTGCAGGCAGCATGTTATAGAGCAGGAGGAGCTGAGCAGATTGTACATAGTGTTCTATCTGCAGGCAGCATGTTATAAAGCAGGAGGAGCTGAGCAGATTGTACATAGTGTCCTATCTGCAGGCAGCATGTTATAAAGCAGGAGGAGCTGAGCAGATTGTACATAGTGTCCTATCTGCAGGCAGCATGTTATAGAGCAGGAGGAGCTGAGCAGATTGTACACAGTGTCCTATCTGCAGGCAGAATGTTATAGAGCAGGAGGAGCTGAGCAGATTATACATAGTGTCCTATCTGCAGGCAGCATGTTATAGAACAGGATGAGCAGATTGTACATACCATGTTAAGCAAAAAATAAGCCCTAGTTACAAATGGCTATATGTTTTCAACCACTGCACCTCAAAACATGTCTCTGGTGTCATTTTAAAGAAGAGTCTCTCCCCTTTGTTGTGTCTGTAGATACCAAAGACATTGATATATCCACATTTAATGGTACAGTTGGGAATGAGAGCTGAATATGAAAATCACTCTCCCAACTGTAATTTTAACATTATATATCTCTAATTCTGTGGAACCTACAATCAATATCACTGTGTCATAAAATTATTGTGTTTTTTGGTTTTACAGAAATGGAGATTTAATGTTAAAGTTAGAGTTAGGAGAGTTATATTCATATACAGCTCCCATTCCCGACTGACATTACATGTGGATATGCCCACGTCTACAGACACAACAAAGGGGAGAGACTCTTCTTTAAAATGACACCAGAGAGATGTTTTAGGTGCCGTGGTTCAAAAGAGAAACATGGTATGTACAATCTGCTCCGCTCCTACTGCACTAAAATATGCTGCCTGCAGATAGGACACTATGTACAATTTGCTCAGCTCCTCCTGCTCTATAATATGCTGCCTGCAGATAGGACACTATGTACAATCTGCTCCGCTCCTACTGCACTAAAATATGCTGCCTGCAGATAGGACACTATGTACAGTCTGCTCCGCTCCTACTGCACTAAAATATGCTGCCTGCAGATAGGACACTGTGTACAATCTGCTCAGCTCCTCCTGCTCTATAACATGCTGCCTGCAGATAGGACACTATGTACAATTTGCTCAGCTCCTCCTGCTCTATAATATGCTGCCTGCAGATAGGACACTATGTACAATCTGCTCCGCTCCTACTGCACTAAAATATGCTGCCTGCAGATAGGACACTATGTACAGTCTGCTCCGCTCCTACTGCACTAAAATATGCTGCCTGCAGATAGGACACTGTGTACAATCTGCTCAGCTCCTCCTGCTCTATAACATGCTGCCTGCAGATAGGACACTATGTACAATTTGCTCAGCTCCTCCTGCTCTATAACATGCTGCCTGCAGATAGGACACTATGTACAATCTGCTCTGCTCCTACTGCACTAAAATATGCTGCCTGCAGATAGGACACTATTTACAATCTGCTCCGCTCCTACTGCACTAAAATATGCTGCCTGCAGATAGGACACTATGAACAATCTGCTCAGCTCCTCCTGCTCTATAACATGCTGCCTGCAGATAGGACACTATGTACAATTTGCTCAGCTCCTCCTGCTCTATAACATGCTGCCTGCAGATAGGACACTATGTACAATTTGCTCAGCTCCTCCTGCTCTATAACATGCTGCCTGCAGATAGGACACTATGTACAATCTGCACAGCTCCTCCTGCTCTAATAACATGCTCCCTGCAGTTAGGACACTATGTACAATCTGCTCAGCTACTCCTGCTCTATAACATACTGCCTGCAGATAGGGCACTATGTACAATCTGCTCTGCTCCTCCTGCTCTATAACATGCTGCCTGCAGATAGGACACTATGTACAATCTGCTCAGCTCCTCCTGCTCTAATAACATGCTGCCTGCAGATAGGGCACTATGTACAATCTGCTCAGCTCCTCCTCCTCTATAACATGCTGCCTGCAGATAGGACACTATGTACAATCTGCTCAGCTCCTCCTGCTCTAATAACATGCTGCCTGCAGATAGGACACTATGTACAATCTGCTCAGCTCCTCCTCCTCTATAACATGCTCCCTGTGGATAGGACACTATATACAATCTGCTCAGCTCCTCCTGCTCTATAACATGCTGCCCACAGATAGGACACTATGTACAATCTGCTCAGCTCCTCCTGCTCTATAACATGCTGCCTGTAGATAGGACACTATGTACAATCTGCTCAGCTCCTCCTGCTCTATAACATGCTGCCCACAGATAGGACACTATGTACAATCTGCTCAGCTCCTCCTGCTCTATAACATGCTGCCTGCAGATAGGACACTGTGTAAAATCTGCTCAGCTCCTCCTGCTCTATAACACGCTGCCTGCAGATAGGACACTATGTACAATCTGCTCAGCTCCTCCTCCTCTATAACATGCTGCCCGCAGATAGGACACTATGTACAATCCGCTCAGCTTCTCCTGCTCTACAACATGCTGCCTGCAGATAGGACACTATGTACTATGTGTTCAGCTCCTCCTGCTCTATGACCTGCTGCATGCAGATAGGACACTATGTACAATCTGCTCCGCTCCTACTGCACTAAAATATGCTGCCTGCAGACAGGACACTATGTACAATCTGCACAGCTCCTCCTGCTCTAATAACATGCTCCCTGCAGATAGGACACTAAGTACAATGTGCTCAGATCCTCCAGCTCTATAACATGCTGCCTGCAGATAGGACACTATGTACAATCTGCTCAGCTCCTCCTGCTCTATAACATGCTGCCTGCAGATAGGACACTGTGTACAATCTGCTCAGCTACTCCTGCTCTATAACATGCTGCCTGCAGATAGGACACTATGTACAATGTGCTCAGCTCCTCCTCTTCTATAACATGCTGCCTGCAGATAGGACACTATGTACAATTTGCTCAGCTCCTCCTGCTCTATAACATGCTGCCTGCAGATAGGACACTATGTATAATCTGCTCAGCTCCTCCTGCTCTATAACATGCTGCCTGCAGATAGGACACTATGTACAATCCGCTCAGCTTCTCCAGCTCTATAACATGCTGCCTGCAGATAGGACACTATGTACAATCTGCTCAGCTCCTCCTGCTCTATAACATGCCGCCTGCAGATAGGACACTATGTACAATCTGCTCAGCTCCTCCAGCTCTATAACATGCTGCCTGCAGATAGGACACTATGTACAATCTTCTCAGCTCCTCCTGCTCTATAACATGCTGCCTGCAGATAGGGCACTATGTACAACCTGCTCAGCTCCTCCTGCTCTAATAACATGCTGCCTGCAGATAGGACACTATGTACAATCTGCTCAGCTCCTCCTGCTGTTTAACATGCTGCCTGCAGATAGGGCACTATGTACAACCTGCTCAGCTCCTCCTGCTCTATAACATGCTGCCTGCGGATAGGACACTGTGTACAATCTGCTCAGCTACTCCTGCTCTATAACATGCTGCCTGCAGATAGGACACTATGTACAATGTGCTCAGCTCCTCCTGTTCTATAACATGCTGCATGCAGATAGGACACTATGTACAATTTGCTCAGCTCCTCCTGCTCTATAACATGCTGCCTGCAGATAGGACACTATGTATAATCTGCTCAGCTCCTCCTGCTCTAATAACATGCTGCCTGCAGATAGGACACTATGTACAATCCGCTCAGCTTCTCCTGCTCTATAATATGCTGCCTGCAGATAGGACACTATGTACAATCTGCTCAGCTCCTCCTGCTCTAATAACATGCTGCCTGCAGATAGGACATTATGTACAATCTGCTCAGCTCCTCCTGCTCTATAACATGCTGCCTGCAGATAGGACACTATGTACAATCCGCTCAGCTTCTCCTGCTCTACAACATGCTGCCTGCAGATAGGACACTATGTACAATGTGTTTAGCTCCTCCTGCTCTATGACCTGCTGCCTGCAGATAGGACACTATGTACAATGTGCTCAGCTCCTCCTGCTCTAATAACATGCTGCCTGCAGATAGGACACTATGTACAATCTGCTCAGCTCCTCCTGCTCTATAACATGCTGCCTGCAGATAGGACAATATGTACAATTTGCTCAGCTCCTCCTGCTCTATAACATGCTGCCTGCAGATAGGACACTATGTACAATGTGTTTAGCTCCTCCTGCTCTATGACCTGCTGCCTGCAGATAGGACACTATGTACAATGTGCTCAGCTCCTCCTGCTCTAATAACATGCTGCCTGCAGATAGGACACTATGTACAATCTGCTCAGCTCCTCCTGCTCTATAACATGCTGCCTGCAGATAGGACACTATGTACAATTTGCTCAGCTCCTCCTGCTCTATAACATGCTGCCTGCAGATAGGACACTATGTACAATATGCTCAGCTCCTCCTGCTCTAATAACATGCTGCCTGCAGATAGGACACTATGTACAATCTGCTCAGCTTCTCCTGCTCTATAACATGCTGCCTGCAGATAGGACACTATGTACAATGTGCTCAGCTCCTCCTGCTCTAATAACATGCTGCCTGCAGATAGGACACTATGTACAATCTGCTCAGCTCCTCCTGCTCTATAACATGCTGCCTGCAGATAGGACACTATGTACAATCCGCTCAGCTTCTCCTGCTCTATAACATGCTGCCTGCAGATAGGACACTATGTACAATCTGCTCAGCTTCTCCTGCTCTATAACATGCTGCCTGCAGATAGGACACTATGTACAATGTGCTCAGCTCCTCCTGCTCTAATAACATGCTGCCTGCAGATAGGACACTATGTACAATCTGCTCAGCTCCTCCTGCTCTATAACATGCTCCCTGCAGTTAGGACACTAAGTACAATCTGCTCAGCTCCTCCTGCTCTAATAACATGCTGCCTGCAGATAGGACACTATGTACAATTTGCTCAGCTCCTCCTGCTCTATAACATGCTGCCTGCAGATAGGACACTATGTACAATTTGCTCAGCTCCTCCTGCTCTATAACATGCTGCCTGCAGATAGGACACTATGTACAATCTGCTCAGCTCCTCCTGCTCTATAACATGCTGCCTGCAGATAGGACACTATGCACAATTTACCCAACTCTTGTTCCTCCAAAAGCTGAACTTCAACAAATAGATCTGTGCTGGATGCAGAAAATGTCACCCTCTAAGGCTATCAGAAGCTTTTATAACAGGAGTCTTCCTTCTTTTAACCCCTCTGGCAATCTTCCAGGACTCGTACTATCTACCAGTGATGGGTCGGTCGTGAACGAGCCAGCCTCTTTCAGGCAAACGAGGGGCATCGGTTCACTTAGCCCCGCCCTTGTTCCATGACCACGCCCCAAAATTTTCAGGTTTAGAGTGGAGCGGGGTTGGACGTCTGAAAACAATTCTTTATATGGAGCCAGAAGTGCCGGATCTAGTGAGCGGAGCCGAATGATCCAGTTCAGAGCCCATACAATGTACATGGCGTGACCCTTCCATGGACACGTCTCTTACGGTGACAGCTTCCCTTTACGTTACCAGACTCGCTCCAGGTGGTAAATGAGATTTGATGGGCTGTAACATAGAAACCCAAGACTGTAATTTGTGTGAGGCTCTGCTAGAGGAGGCGGCTGTAATAAGAGATGGATAGGACAGCTGTAGCCATAGGGGGCCACCGGCCTCCACCGTCCTCCATCCATCCGTCCTGAAGAGCCAAGGGAAGAGAGAAATGAAGTGATTTGGGCTTTCCTGGCGGAGCTATTACCAAGCGTCTTGAGAAAACACTTACTGTAAGAGGAGGGTTTTTTTCAGGATTCAATTCAGGGGAACGAAGTCTTGTTTTTATAAACAGGCAAATGACTCAGCTTGTAATCTCAGCTGGCGCCCATTCAATTATTATTATAACTGAGCCCCCTGCCGGAGCTTTCCATATTTCATCCGCAGAAACCTGACGAACAAGCGCTCGCACTGGTTATTTCCTCATCTGCAACAAAAATCCCTTTCTCTTTAACAAAAGTAGTGAAAAGGTGGAACAGGAGAGATAAGAAAAACGAAGCCTCCCCCACCCTGCGTCTTAAAGGGGCGTCTCATGGATGGAATTTAGGTTTCTTTAATGAGATGAAAAACTGTAGAATATAAATAATGCGTTTGTTGTTTTTGTCAAGTGTTAAATATAATTACTTCTCTCATTTTTAATAACTTTGCTGGATGTGGCCTTATTGGAGACAAACATTTCATTCCAATATTATCTGTATAGGGGAGGACATATTGGAGACACATACTTCCTTCCTGAAGGGTGCCCCCGACTGCATAAGGAGGGCGCCCACTGACTGGGGGTGTCCTAGTGTTGCAATTTATTACATGGGGCGTTTGCACTTTAAATAGGGGTGGTATTTGCTTCCTTTCTCCTCCCTGCTGCTGCTGCTCAGTCCCTCCCATAGATGAGTCTTTATAGGGCAGGCACTGGGCCTGCACTTCCTCTTGCCCGCGCCATCTTCAAGCTGTCCCTCCCTCCCTCCCTACTGTTACTTGGTTTTTGTTTTTTGATGTTTTCGGTTTTCAGTGATCATCTCAAGTCACAGCTGACGGAAAATGTGAATTGATGTGGATTTTGCCCGGAAGTTGAAGTGCTGATTCGGGAGTCCGGTTGAGCAAACCGCTTCGGGCAGCGATGGTTTACAAAGAGATGGATGAAAATTGTGGTTACATTTTTAAAAGTATTAAGTAATAATTGTTTTCGGAGATCATCTCAAGTAACAGCTGAAGGAATATAAGAATTGATGTGGAATTTGCCCGGAAGTCGAAGTGCTAATTCGGGAGTCCGGTTGAGCAAACCGCTTCGGGCAGCTATGGTTTACAAAGAGACGGACGGAGATTGTGGTTAATTTTGAGTATTAAAGTAATAATGGTTTTTGGTGCTCATCTCAAGTCACAGCTGGCGGAAAAGAGAATTGATGTGGATTTTTTCGGAAGTCGAAGTGGTGGTTCGGGAGTCCGGATGAACAAACCACTTCGGCAGCGATGGTTTCCAAAGAAACGAACAGCGATTGCGGTTAATTTTGAGAATATTAAAATAATAATAATTGTGTTTATCAGCAATAAATAGCTGTGACCTTTTCTGCCCAACAGGAAGCCTCGTGTCATCATTCCTTAGTTATGTTTAGTTATTAATGGTTTATGGGGTTAATGTTACGGGTAGGATTATGTATCTTTACTAAAGTGATTTAATGTATAGTTAAATGGGTAATGTTTACTACCTCCCAGTCTGTATTATCTGTATAGGGGAGGACATATTGGAGGGACACACTTCCTTCCTGTATTATCT
Source organism: Engystomops pustulosus (assembly GCF_040894005.1). Taxonomy (NCBI): domain Eukaryota; kingdom Metazoa; phylum Chordata; class Amphibia; order Anura; family Leptodactylidae; genus Engystomops; species Engystomops pustulosus. The sequence continues at coordinate 287,025,181 of NC_092411.1, forward strand.
GTATAGGGGAGGACATATTGGAGACACAGACTTCCTTCCTGTATTGTCTGTATAGGGGGAGGACATATTGGAGACACACACTTCCTTCCTGTATTATCTGTATAGGGGAGGACATATTGGAGGGACACACTTCCTTTCTGTATTGTCTGTATAGGGGGAGGACATATTGGAGACACACACTTCCTTCCGGTGTTATCTGTATAGGGGAGGACATATTGGAGACACACACTTCCTTCCTGTAATATCTGTATAGGGAGGACATACTGGAGACACACACTTCCTTCCTGTATTATCTGTATAGGGGAGGACATATTGGAGACACACTGGAGACACACACTTCCTTCCTGTGTTATCTGTATAGGGGAGGACATATTGGAGACACACATTTCCTTCCTGTATTATCTGTATAGGGGAGGACATATTGGAGACACACACTTCCTTCCTGTATTATCTGTATAGGGGAGGACATATTGGGGACACACACTTCCTTCCTGTAATATCTGTATAGGGGAGGACATATTGGAGACACACACTTCCTTCCTGTATTGTCTGTATAGGGGGAGGACATACTGGAGACACACACTTCCTTCCTGTATTATCTGTATAGGGGAGGACATATTGGAGACACACACTTCCTTCCTGTATTGTCTGTATAGGGGGAGGACATATTGGAGACACACACCTCCTTCCGGTGTTATCTGTATAGAGGAGGACATACTGGAGACACACACTTCCTTCCTGTATTATCTGTATAGGGGAGGACATATTGGAGACACACACTTCCTTCCTGTGTTATCTGTATAGGGGAAGACATATTGGAGACACACACATCCTTCCTGTGTTATCTGTATAGGGGAGGACATATTGGAGACACACATTTCCTTCCTGTGTTATCTGTATAGGGGAAGACATATTGGAGACACACACTTCCTTCCTGTGTTATCTGTATAGGGGAGGACATATTGGAGACACACACTTCCTTCCTGTGTTATCTGTATAGGGGAAGACATATTGGAGACACACACTTCCTTCCTGTGTTATCTGTATAGGGGAGGACATATTGGAGACACACATTTCCTTCCTGTATTATCTGTATAGGGGAGGACATATTGGGGACACACACTTCCTTCCTATATCATCTGTATAGGGAAGGACATATTGGAGACACACACTTCTTTCCTGTATTATCTGTATAGGGGAGGACATATTGGAGAAAAACACTTCCTTCCTGTAATATCTGTATAGGGCAGGACATATTGGAGACACACACTTCCTTCCTGTAATATCTGTATAGGGGAGGACATAGTGGAGACACACACTTCCTTCCTGTATTGTCTGCATAGAGGAGGGACATATTGGAGACACACACTTCCTTCCTGTATTGTGTGTATAGGGGAGGACATATTGGAGACACACATTTCCTTCCTGTATTATCTGTATAGGGGAGGACATATTGGGGACACACACTTCCTTCCTGTATTATCTGTATAGGGGAGGACATATTGGAGACACACACTTCCTTCCTGTAATATCTGTATAGGGGAGGACATATTGGAGACACACACTTCCTTCCTGTAATATCTGTATAGGGGAGGACATATTGGAGACACACACTTCCTTCCTGTATTGTCTGCATAGAGGAGGGACATATTGGAGATACACACTTCCTTCCTGTATTGTCTGTATAGGGGGAGGACATATTGGGGACACACTTCCTTCCTGTATTGTCTGTATAGGGGAGGACATATTGGGGACACACTCTTCCTTCCTGTATTATGTGTATAGGGGAGGACATATTGGGGACACACACTGCCTTCCTGTACTGTCTGTATAGAGGAGGGACATATTGGAGACACACACTTCCTTCCTGTATTATATGTATAGGGGAGGACATATTGGAGACACACACTTCCTTCCTGTATTATGTGTATAGAGGAGATCATATTGGAGACACACTTCCTCCTGTATTATCTGTATAGGGAAGGACATATTGGAGACACACATTTCCTTCCTGTAGTATCTGTATAGAGGAGGACATATTGGGGAGACACACTTCCTTCCTGTATTGTCTGTATAGGGGAGGATATATTGGAGACACACACTCCCTTCCTGTACTGTCTGTATAGAGGAGGGACATATTGGAGACACACACTTCCTTCCTGTATTATCTGTATAGGGGAGGACATATTGGGGACACACACTTCCTTCCTGTATTATGTGTATAGGGGAGGACATATTTGGGACACACACTTCCTTCCTGTATTGTCTGTATAGAGGAGGACATATTGGAGACACACACTTCCTTCCTGTAGTATCTGTATAGGGGAGGACATATTGGGAACCCACACTTCCTTCCTGTAGTGTCTGTATAGGGGAGGACATATTGGAGACACACACTTCATTCCTGTATTGTCTGTATAGGGGAGGACATATTGGAGACACACACTTCCTTCCTGTATTATCTGTATAGGGGAAGGACATATTGGAGACACACATTTCCTTCCTGTAGTATCTGTATAGAGGAGGACATATTGGAGACACACACTTCCTTCCTGTATTATCTGTATAGGGGAGGATATATTGGAGACACACACTTCCTTCCTGTATTATCTGTATAGAGGAGGACATATTGGAGACACACACTTCTTTCCTGTATTATCTGTATAGGGGAGGACATATTGGAGACACACACTTCCTTCCTGTATTGTCTGTATAGGGGAGGACATATTGGGGACACACTTCCTTCCTGTATTATCTGTATAGGGGAGGACATATTGGAGACACACACTTCCTTCCTGTATTACCTGTATAGGGGAGGACATATTGGAGACACACACTTCTTTCCTGTATTATCTGTATAGGGGAGGACATATTGGAGACACACACTTCCTTCCTGTATTATGTGTATAGAGGAGGACATATTAGAGACACACTTCCTCCTGTATTATCTGTATAGGGAAGGACATATTGGAGACACACATTTCCTTCCTGTAGTATCTGTATAGAGGAGGACATAATGGGGAGACACACTTCCTTCCTGTATTGTCTGTATAGGGGAGGATATATTGGAGACACACACTCCCTTCCTGTACTGTCTGTATAGAGGAGGGACATATTGGAGACACACACTTCCTTCCTGTATTATCTGTATAGGGGAGGACATATTGGGGACACACACTTCCTTCCTGTATTATGTGTATAGGGGAGGACATATTTGGGACACACACTTCCTTCCTGTATTGTCTGTATAGGGGAGGACATATTGGAGACACACACTTCCTTCCTGTAGTATCTGTATAGAGGAGGACATATTGGAGACACACACTTCTTTCCTGTATTATCTGTATAGGGGAGGACATATTGGACACACACACTTCCTTCCTGTAATATCTGTATAGGGGAGGACATATTGGAGACACACACTTCCTTCCTGTATTATCTGTATAGGGGAAGACATATTGGAGACACACACTTCCTTCCTGTATTATAAGTATAGATGAGGACATATTGGAGACACACACTTCCCTCCTGTATTATCTGTATAGGGGGAGGACATATTAGAGACACACACTTCCTTCCTGTATTATCTGTATAGAGGAGGGACATATTGGAGACACACACTTCCTTCCTGTAGTATCTGTATAGAGGAGGACATATTGGAGACACACACTTCCTTCCTGTATGGTCTGTATAGGGGAGGACATATTGGAGACACACACTTCTTTCCTGTATTATCTGTATAGGGGAGGACATATTGGAGACACACACTTCCTTCCTGTATTATCTGTATAGAGGAGGACATATTGGAGATACACACTTCTTTCCTGTATTATCTGTATAGGGGAGGACATATTGGAGACACACACTTCCTTCCTGTAGTATCTGTATAGGGGAGGACATATTGGAGACACACACTTCCTTCCTGTATTGTCTGCATAGAGGAGGGACATATTGGAGACACACACTTCCTTCCTGTACTATCTGTATAGGGGATGACATATTGGAGACACATACTTCCTTCCTGTATTATCTGTATAGGGGAGGACATATTGGAGACACACACTTCCTTCCTGTATTGTCTGTATAGGGGAAGACATATTGGAGACACACACTTCCTTCCTGTATTATAAGTATAGATGAGGACATATTGGAGACACACACTTCCCTCCTGTATTATCTGTATAGGGGGAGGACATATTAGAGACACACACTTCCTTCCTGTATTATCTGTATAGAGGAGGGACATATTGGAGACACACACTTCCTTCCTGTAGTATCTGTATAGAGGAGGACATATTGGAGACACACACTTCCTTCCTGTATGGTCTGTATAGGGGAGGACATATTGGAGACACACACTTCTTTCCTGTATTATCTGTATAGGGGAGGACATATTGGAGACACACACTTCCTTCCTGTATTATCTGTATAGAGGAGGACATATTGGAGATACACACTTCTTTCCTGTATTATCTGTATAGGGGAGGACATATTGGAGACACACACTTCCTTCCTGTAGTATCTGTATAGGGGAGGACATATTGGAGACACACACTTCCTTCCTGTATTGTCTGCATAGAGGAGGGACATATTGGAGACACACACTTCCTTCCTGTACTATCTGTATAGGGGATGACATATTGGAGACACATACTTCCTTCCTGTATTATCTGTATAGGGGAGGACATATTGGAGACACACACTTCCTTCCTGTATTGTCTGTATAGGGGAGGACATATTGGAGACACACACTTCCTTCCTGTATGGTCTGTATAGGGGAGGACATATTGGAGACACACACTTCCTTCCTGTATTATCTGTATAGGGGAGGATATATTGGAGACACACACTTCCTTCCTGTACTGTCTGTATAGGGGAGGACATATTGGGGACACACACTTCTTTCCTGTATTATCTGTATAGGGGAGGACATATTAGAGACACACACTTCTTTCCTGTATTATCTGTATAGAGGAGGACATATTGGATACACACACTTCTTTCCTGTATTATCTGTATAGGCGGAGGACATATTGGAGACACACACTTCCTTCCTGTGTTATCTGTATAGGGGAGGACATATTGGAGACACACACTTCCTTCCTGTAATATCTGTATAGGGGAGGACATATTGGAGACACACACTTCCTTCCTGTATTGTCTGTATAGGGGAGGACATATTGGAGACACACACTTCCTTCCTGTAATATCTGTATAGGGGAGGACATATTGGAGACACACACTTCTTTCCTGTAATATCTATATAGGGGAGGACATATTGGAGACACACACTTCCTTCCTGTAGTATCTGTATAGAGGAGGGACATATTGGAGACACACACTTCCTTCCTGTATTATCTGTATAGGGGAGGACATATTGGAGACACACACTTCCTTCCTGTATGGTCTGTATAGGGGAGGACATATTGGAGACACACACTTCCTTCCTGTATTATCTGTATAGGGGAGGACATATTGGAGACACACACTTCCTTCCTGTATTGTCTGTGTAGGGGAGGACATATTGGAGACACACACTTCCTTCCTGTATTGTCTGTGTAGGGGAGGACATATTGGAGACACACACTTCCTTCCTGTATTGTCTGTGTAGGGGAGGACATATGAGAGACACACACTTCCTTCCTGTATTATCTGTATAGGGGAGGACATATTGGAGACACACACTTCCTTCCTGTAGTATCTGTATAGTATCTGTGAGCCGAGAAACATCCATAGTGAGAGAATATTGAGAGATATGAGAGATATTCCATGACGCTTCTTCTCTGCTTTTAGTATCTGGTACAATTTAATACAACCAATTAGAACAACACAAAGTATATAGGGCCTTATAATAAATCCACAGATATGCAACATCCCCCACCGGGGCCTAGCCTTTTCCTGGGGCCTGGAGGCAGCCGGGGCCCAGAATACCGGAGTGGCTGGCGGTTGCGGCCTAGGGCACGCTGGTGTCACGGTGCTTGGTATGGGGACCGGAGCGCTGTCCTACAGCCTGGCAGATCTCCAGCAGGTGGTGTGTGCAAGAAATACGGAGGGAGAGGCTGATGTACTGATTCTCCTTGGGGCAACCCCTTAGTGTCCGTAGTATGAGTCCCTGGGTGGTGAATGGGGGAGCACTTGATGTTACAGTCGTATTAGGGACCAGACGGAGGCAACGTTGTGCAAAAATAACTTACAGTTCTGTATTCGAACCAACAGCAGCAACAGGCCAAACGATTCTGTACACGTGCAGGTTACTGGAGTGATCTTGGAGACTGAACCTCAGGAGTTGGGTCACCAGCCTGGTAGTAGATGGCATCTACTACCAGGCTGGAAGGTAACTGTGTCCAATGCTGGAAGCTGCAGCTTTAATCCTAGGAGGTAGCTCTGTGTGAGTCTCTGGTCACTCGGTGTTCTAGAAGATGTCTTCTCTGGAAGAGAGCTAGACTCCAAGAGGTTTTCTCCTGTCTCAGGAGCAGAGGCCTAAGAGCTCCTTATGTGGTGAGAGCACAGCACTAAGAGCTGCTCCTCCAAGAAACCTTGTCACTTCCTGTCCAGGGGTTTTGTTACACTCTTGTCAGGTGGTCTCACTCTCCAATCACACTCCAGTTACAAAGGTGAAACATCATTGGATAATAACATTAAATAAGATTAACCCTTGCCTGTCCAGGCAGTTTCTACCGCTGCATAATTACCTCTATCTAACTATATGACCCTGAAGTGAGTTGTACAGGCTCACCTGCTGGGGACACCCAGACAAAGAGGCTTATTCGCAGCTACTCCTCTGCCTATGCATCGGCAGGGGTGTTGCAGATAGTATATAATAGATGATCAATATAAAATATAGGACACTGAGGAGCAAACAAGGACTGATCAATCCGGGTTATCAGATGGGACTGTACACCCAAAAGACATGGGTGGGTCTACAACCCCCTGGAAGGTGTAAAAGCCCTGAGAAGGTGTATAAGCATTTCACAAGTAAATAGCCCCCAGTCCATAACCTTCATGTATTGAATGTAGTATTTAGGAGCTTGCCTTGCACTTGCACCCACCTATTATGGCCTACGTGCAATATGGGAGGGCTGGGTCGTGCCCTGTGGATGACCCGACCCTTTAAATCTGTTCAGCTGCAACTACTGTGACCTCAGTCGATTAAGCCGTAAGCTCTGCACTTGCCTCCCCTTCGGTTGGGGGATTAAACCATGATAGGGATGTCAGCAGCTACACGTCCTTGGCTTGTTAGTCAATGGACATGTTATATACGTGACTAAATGCAAATGTACAAACTGCGGCAGAAAACAGCAGATGTACATATGACAGGGTATAGAACGGTTCTGGTGCAGCTAAAGGACAAAGTCATACAAACACAAGCCTATAGGGGATGGCTATGTATAGACGGGGGGGGGGGGGGCTCGATGCAGTCTCCGCATTCAGCGACCTACTTATACTGCAGCTGCCCAGTTCCTCCATGTCTCTATATCCAAAGAGCAGATGCTTCTTTACAGATTTCCTCCTTGAAACGATAAGAAATTATTAACCTATCCGTGACTTGCTGATCACGTCCTACTTATGGCCAGGTATTACCTGAAAATACCTTATTCTGTGACTAGTGACACATATACAGGCATGTCACCCCATGTCACCCAGGGAGAATCCTCGGTCTACCATATAAAGGTACAAAGAACTGTATATATTGGGGCACATTTACTTACCCGTTCCCAGCGGAATCCCCGATCCGGACAGTCAGACGAGGATGAACTTTGCCGCGATTCATAAAGATCTTGCGCCTGATATACTGCATGTGTTGCTTCCCTGCGCAGGTCCGCCGGAGTACACCATCTCCCTTCCGGTGCATGCAAGTGTATGGCTTGCGACACAATTTTGAAGTTAAATCCCACACTTTGACCGAATCCGTCGGATTGTCCGGCGCCCCCCGCCCCCCGATTTGTGTGGCATAAAAGCCGGCACTATTGTGCCAAAAACTCCTTTTAAATCCCTGTTCCAGCGGCGCAAAACGAAAATAGTCTGGACGTCCGAAGAAAGTGCAGTTCGCGGGGCCCTTAGTAAATGAGCCCCATTGTGTTCTGATCTGAGACTATAACATGCACATTAAAAAAAATATTAAATAGTAAAGTGTTAGGTAAAAATTGGTGAATGTGAAACTTAATTTTATAGACCAGAGCTAAAACCCATACAATTATGAGATGTTTCAATAGAGGAATTGGGGGTCATTTATCATCAGGCGGCTCCCTGGGACAGTTCTATGGACCAGATGTATCACTGTTCTGCGCTCAAGTCTTGTTGTCGTGCCACAATTATCAGAAACTACGACCATCTGTTTGCCTCTTATTAATCACTTTACTCTCCCGCACCCCAGCATGAGAATGACCCTCACAGCAGCACCCAGGTGTGTGACACCCTGCACCCAGTGACCTCCTCAGCAGTGGCTTCTCCTGGAGGGGATCCCCCAGTGCTGGTCTCCTGCTGCACCCCTGTAATTCTGCACAGTATCCCCCTCAGACACCAGTGTGGTCATCCTGCTACACAGGACACTTCTCTGTCCTGTCTGCAGCTCCCACACACTTTTCTTCTGTCCTACTACACGGTGACACTTCTCTGTACTGTCTGCAGTTCCTACATACTTCTCTTCTATCCTGCTACATGGGGAGACTTCTCTGTACTGTCTCTCTTCCTACTCACTTCTCTTTTATCCTTATACACGAGACTCCTCTGTCCTGTCTGCTGCTCCCACACACTTCTGTTCTATCCTGCTACATGGTGACAATTCTCTGTCCTGTCTGCAGCTCCCACACACTTCTCTTATGTCCTGCTACATGGCAAACAGTTCTCTGTCCTGTCTGCAGCTCCCACTCACTTCTCTTCTATCCTGCTCTGAGCTGCTGAATTTTCAGATTATTTGTAAATAGAAGGTCACGAACTGTAAACAGAGGCTGCAATTAGTGTCTGCTGAGCTTTGCTGCTAGGATTCATTGCTCTGCAGAAGAGCTCACTGCTTGTTTTGCAGTTTACGCCTCCTTCAGGCTGGAGTGCTTTTGCGCCTAAATTGCTCCTAAATGAACAAGTTGCTAATAATGAATGATTAGTAGGCGCAGCAAAACATCTGGATTGATAGGATAAATTGTCTGTTTTGTGTCTGGTATTGTGTTACTTTTTTGAGACTTTTTACACCAAAAAAGACCAGGATAAATAATCCCCAGGATATAGTTTTGCTCTTATACAAATCACTGTTCAGACCACACATGGAATACTGAGGGGAAGGTATCACGGCTTCTATGAATACAGGCATACGAACATCAATTTACTTTTAATTCCCAGCAAAGTTGGGTGGGAAGGTGTTGGTGCTGGATCAAGCAATAGGGCAGTGGCACCTAGAGAAGAGGAGGTTCATCCTACACTTAGAGGAGAGGCAGTTCTATCATCCATTAGACAGAGGACATCTCTACACCTAGAGGAGAGGCGGTTCTACCATCACCATAGACAGGGGGCATCCTCTACACCTAGAGGAGAGGGGGTTCTACCATCACCATAGACAGGGGACATCCTCTACACCTAGAGGAGAGGTGGTTCTACCATCACCATAGACAGGGGCATCCTCTTCACCTAGTGGAGAGGCAGTTCTACCATCACCATAGACAGGGGGCACCCTCTACACCTAGAGGAGAGGCACCTCTACAGTCACCAAAGACAGGGGGCATCCTCTACACCTAGAGGAGAGGCAGTTCTACCATCACCATAGACAGGGGGCATCCTCTACACAAAGAGGAGAAAAGTGTCTACCATCACAATAGACAGTGGGTATCCTCTACGCCTAGAGGATAGGCGGTTCTACCATCATCATAGACAGGGGGGATCCTCTTCACCCTGAGGAGAGGCAGTTCTACCATCACTGTATACAAGGGGCATCCTCTTCACCAAGAGGAGAGGCAGTTCTACCATCACCATAGACAGGGGGTATCCTCTACACTTAGAGGAGAGGCACTTCTACCATCACTATAGACAGGGGGCATCCTCTCCTCCTAGGGGAGAGGAGGTTCTACCATCACCATAGGCAGGGGGCATCCTCTACGCCTAGAGGAGAGGCGGCTCTACCATCATCATAGACAGGGAGCATCCTCTTCACCTAGAGTAGAGGCAGCTCTACGATCACCAGAGAAAGGGGGGCATCCGCTACACCTAGAGGAGAGGCACCTCTACCGTCACCATAGACAGGGGGCATCCTCTTCACCTTTTGCGCCTAAATTGCTCCTAAATGAACAAGTTGCTAATAATGAATGATTAGTAGGCGCAGCAAAACATCTGGATTGATAGGATAAATTGTCTGTTTTGTGTCTGGTATTGTGTTACTTTTTTGAGACTTTTTACACCAAAAAAGACCAGGATAAATAATCCCCAGGATATAGTTTTGCTCTTATACAAATCACTGTTCAGACCACACATGGAATACTGAGGGGAAGGTATCACGGCTTCTATGAATACAGGCATACGAACATCAATTTACTTTTAATTCCCAGCAAAGTTGGGTGGGAAGGTGTTGGTGCTGGATCAAGCAATAGGGCAGTGGCACCTAGAGAAGAGGAGGTTCATCCTACACTTAGAGGAGAGGCAGTTCTATCATCCATTAGACAGAGGACATCTCTACACCTAGAGGAGAGGCGGTTCTACCATCACCATAGACAGGGGGCATCCTCTACACCTAGAGGAGAGGGGGTTCTACCATCACCATAGACAGGGGACATCCTCTACACCTAGAGGAGAGGTGGTTCTACCATCACCATAGACAGGGGCATCCTCTACACCTAGAGGAGAGGTGGTTCTACCATCACCATAGACAGGGGCATCCTCTACACCTAGAGGAGAGGTGGTTCTACCATCACCATAGACAGGGGGCATCCTCTACACCTAGAGGAGAGGAGGTTCTACCATCACCATTGACAGGGGGCATCCTCTACACCTAGAGGAGAGGTGGTTCTACCATCACCATAGACAGGGGCATCCTCTACACCTAGAGGAGAGGCGGTTCTACCATCACGATAGACAGCGGGCATCCTCTACACCTAGAGGAGAGGAGGTTCTACCATCACCATAGACAGGGGGCATCCTCTACAACTAGAGGAGAGGAGGTTCTACCATCACCATAGACAGGGGGCATCCTCTACACCTAGAGGAGGTGCGGCTCTACCATCACCATAGACAGGGGGCATCCTCTACACCTAGAGGAGAGGAAGTGCTACCATCACCATAGACAGGGGGCATCCTCTACACCTAGAGGAGAGGAGGTTCTACCATCACCATGGACAGGGGACATCCTCTACACCTAGAGGAGAGGTGGTTCTACCATCACCGTAGACAGGGGCATCCTCTACACCTGGAGGAGAGGCACTTCTACCATCCCCATAGACAGAGGGCATCCTCTTCACCTAGAGGAGAGGCAGCTCTACCGTCTCCATAGACAAGGGCCATCCTCTACACAAAGAGGTGAAGAGCTTCTACCATCACCATGTACAGGGGGCATCCGCTACACAAAGAGGAGAAGAGCTTCTACCATCACCATAGACAGAGGGGTATCCTCTACGCCTAGAAGAGAGGTGGCTCTACCAACATCATAGATCGGAGACATCCTCTACACCTAGAGGAGAGGAAATTCTACCATTACCATAGACAGGGGGCATCCTCTTCACCTAGAGGAGAGGCAGCTCTACCATCACCATAGACAGGGGGCATCCTCTACGCCTAGAAGAGAGGTGGCTCTACCAACATCATAGATCGGAGACATCCTCTACACCTAGAGGAGAGGAAATTCTACCATCACCATAGACAGGGGGCATCCTCTTCACCTAGAGGAGAGGCAGCTCTACCATCACCATAGACAGGGGGCATCCTCTACACCTAGAGGAGAAAAGCTTCTACCATCACCATAGACAGTGGGCATCCTCTACGCCTAGAGGAAAGGCGGTTCTACCACCGTCATAGACAGGGGGGATCCTCTCCACCTAGAGGAGAGGCAATTCTACCATCGCTATATACAGGGGGGATTCCTCTTCACCCAGAGTAGAGGCAGTTCTACCATCACCGTAGGCAGGGGGCATCCTCTACACCTAGAGGAGAGGCGGCTCTACCATCATCAAAGATAGGGGACGTCCTCTAAGCCTAGAGGAGAGGCAGTTCTACCATCACCATAGACAGGGGGCATCCTCTTCACCTAGTGGAGAGGCAGTTCTACCATCACCATAGACAGGGGGCACCCTCTACACCTAGAGGAGAGGCACCTCTACAGTCACCAAAGACAGGGGGCATCCTCTACACCTAGAGGAGAGGCAGTTCTACCATCACCATAGACAGGGGGCATCCTCTACACAAAGAGGAGAAAAGTGTCTACCATCACAATAGACAGTGGGTATCCTCTACGCCTAGAGGATAGGCGGTTCTACCATCATCATAGACAGGGGGGATCCTCTTCACCCTGAGGAGAGGCAGTTCTACCATCACTGTATACAAGGGGCATCCTCTTCACCAAGAGGAGAGGCAGTTCTACCATCACCATAGACAGGGGGTATCCTCTACACTTAGAGGAGAGGCACTTCTACCATCACTATAGACAGGGGGCATCCTCTCCTCCTAGGGGAGAGGAGGTTCTACCATCACCATAGGCAGGGGGCATCCTCTACGCCTAGAGGAGAGGCGGCTCTACCATCATCATAGACAGGGGGCATCCTCTAAGCCTAAAGGAGAGGCAGTTCTACCATCACTTTATACAGGGAGCATCCTCTTCACCTAGAGTAGAGGCAGCTCTACGATCACCAGAGAAAGGGGGGCATCCGCTACACCTAGAGGAGAGGCACCTCTACCGTCACCATAGACAGGGGGCATCCTCTTCACCTAGAGGAGAGGCAGCACTACCATTGCCATAGACAGGGGGCATCCTCTACACAAAGAGGAGAAAAGCTTCTACCATCACCATAGACAGGGGCATCTTCTACACAAAGAGGAGAAGAGCTTCTACCATAACTATAGACAGGGGGCATCCTCTACACCTAGAGGAGAGGCAGTTCTTCCATCACTATAGACAGGGGGCATCCTCTAAACCTAGAGGAGAGAACATTCTACCATCAACATAGACAGGGTGCATCCTTTACACCTAGAGGAGAGGAGGTTCTACCATCACCATAGAAAGGGGCATCCTCTACACCTAGAGGAGAAGTGTTTTTTCCAGCACTATAGACAGGGGGTATCCTCAAGAACTAGAGAAGAGGAGGTTCTACCATCACCATAGATAGGGGGCATCCTCTATACCTAGAGGAGAGGAGGTTCTACCATCACCATAGATAGGGGGCATCCTCTACACCTATAGGAGAGGAGGTTCTACCATCACCATAGACAGGGGGCATCCCCTACACCTAGAGGAGAGGCGGTTCTACCATCACCATAGACAGGGGGTATCCTCTACACCTAGTGAAGAGGAGGTTCTACCATCTCCATAGACAGGGGGCATCCGCTACATCTAAAGAAGAGGAGGTTCTATCATCACCATAGACAGGAGGCAACCTCTACACCAAGAGGAGAGGAGATTTTAACATCACCATAGACAGGGGGCATCTCTACACCTAGAGGAGAAGAGTTTCTACCATCACCATAGACAGGGGATATCCTCTACACCTAGATGAGAGGAGGTTCTACCATCACTATAGACAGGGGGAATCCTCTACACCTAGAGGAGAGGAGGTTCTACCATCACCATTGACAGGGGGCATCCTCTACACCTAGAAGAGAGGCGGCTCTACCATCACCATAGACAAGGGGCATCCTCTACACCTAGAGTAGAGGAGGTTCTACCATCAGCATAGACAGTGGGCATCCTCTACACCTAGAGGATAGGAGGTTCTACTATCACCATAGACAGGGGGCATCCTCTACACCTAGAGGAGAGGTGGTTCTACCATCACCATAGACAGGGGCATCCTCTACACCTAGAGGAGAGGCGGTATTACCATCACCATAGACAGGGGGCATCCTCTACACCTAGAGGAGAGGAGATTCTACCATCACCATAGACAGGGGGCATCCTCTACACCTAGAGGAGAGGAGGTTTTAGCATCACCATAGACAGGGGGCATCCTCTACACCTAGAGGAGAGGAGGTTCTACCATTATCATAAACAGTGGGCATGCTCTACACCTAGAGGAGAGGAGCTTCTACCATTTCCATAGACAGGAGGTATCCTCTACGCCTAAAGGAGAGGAGGTTCTACCATCACTATAGACAGGGGACATCCTCTACACCTAGAGGAGAGGAGGTTCTACCATTATCATAAACAGTGGGCATGCTCTACACCTAGAGGAGAGGAGCTTCTACCATTTCCATAGACAGGAGGTATCCTCTACACCTAGAGGGAAGGAGGTTCTACCATCACCATAGACAGAGGGCATCCACTACACCTAGAGGAGAGGAGGTTCTACCATCACCATAGACAGGGGGCATCCTTTGCCCCTAGAGGAGAGGAGGTTCTACCATCACCATAGACAGGGGACATCCTCTACACCTAGAGGAGAGGATGTTCTACCATCACCATAGACAGGGGCATCCTCTACACCTAGAGGAGAGGGGGTTCTGCCTTCACCATAGACAGGGGGCATCCTCTACACCTAGAGGAGAGGCGGTTCTACCATCACCATAGACAGGGGACATCCTCTACACCTAGAGGAGAGGTGGTTCTACCATCACCATAGATAGGGGGCATCCTCTACACCTAGAGGAGAGGAGGTACTACCATCACCATAAACCGGGAGCATCCTCTACACCGAGACAGGGGCGTTACTGGGCTAGGCCATATTTGGGGTTGGGGAAGAATTAAATTCTTTCCCTTGGATCATGATTATAGGTTGGATTTTATGGACCTGCATTTTTATTCAGTTATGTCCCCCCTGATACTATAGTATTATGTAATACTAGTATACTAGGAGTAGAAGGAGAAATTACCTCCAATCGGATAAACCTGGTAAATCCTGTTTTCAGAATTTCGCTTTTCCCCTCCGCTTGTTTCTATAGTGTTTTCCTGGTGAATGATTTGTAACACTACTTGATAAATCTTGATTACTATTTTCATCGCTCTCACATTAAACCAGTCATTAGCTCCCAGCACAGCCAGCAGGCGCAGCCATCCAGCGCCGACGATAGATTACTTCCTTTCCGCTGTGTTTCTTACTCTGTATCACTAAAGGGTCACTTACGAGCCGCCAGAACTGGAGAACTGCTCTATATTGGGACCATTTTTTGGCTCCGGGGTGTTAATAAAGAAGTTGTGGAAAAAAATTTTTTAAAAAACAAAAAACAAAGCATAAACCAATCAAACCCCTTTCAGAAGAATGGGGGGGCATTTATCAGGGCTCCCGGAAGATACATCATAAGACCAGAGCCTCTTGATACATCCGGCTGCTCTGGATACTCAGTGGCCGTATGATAAATGTCCATATCCGGTGAAAGCTCTGACCATGCTGTGACGTCTGGATGGACATACATTGCTGTGAATAGCCATAACTAGGTTGGAACCGATACTCTATTACAGTATATACCCCCTTGAAGGGGTACATTGGTGACAGCAAGTGCTGATTATTGGGATCCAGGGGTGGGATCAACACAGATCCATAAAACTCATTGTGCCCCAATAAGCTTAGAGAAGTCAATCCAACTTATGTCCAGCTGCTCTGGTCATGTGGACATTGGATCATTGAATTCCCATTGTTAAAATTCATACGGAATAGACAGACATTTCTTGTTCTGGGAAAAGGAATAGAATGCTGTAGACAGAAAATCATGTTCAGACTAGTGCCATCACTGAGAATACAGCCTATCCATCACTAGAGAGCAGCGGTGCCATCACTGAGAATACAGCCTATCCATCACTAGAGAGCAGCGGTGCCATCACTGAGAATACAGCCTATCCATCACTAGAGAGCAGTGGTGACATCACTGAGAATACAGCCTATCCATCACTAGAGAGCAGTGGTGACATCACTGAGAATACAGCCTATCCATCACTAGAGAGCAGCGGTGCCATCACTGAGAATACAGCCTATCCATTACTAGAGAGCAGCGGTGCCATCACTGAGAATACAGCCTATCCATTACTAGAGAGCAGCGGTGCCATCACTGAGAATACAGCCTATCCATCACTAGAGAGCAGCGGTGCCATCACTGAGAATACAGCCTATCCATCACTAGAGAGCAGTGGTGACATCACTGAGAGTACAGCCTATCCATCACAAGAGAGCAGTGGTGACATCACTGAGAATACAGCCTATCCATCACTAGAGAGCAGTGGTGACATCACTGAGAATACAGCCTATCCATCACTAGAGAACAGTGGTGACATCACTGAGAATACAGCCTATCCATCACTAGAGAGCAGTGGTGACATCACTGAGAATACAGCCTATCCATCACTAGAGAGCAGCGGTGTCATCACTGAGAATACAGCCTATCCATCACTAGAGAGCAGCAGTGCCAACACTGAGAATACAGCCTATCCATCACTAGAGAGCAGCGGTGCCATCACTGAGAATACAGCATATCCATCATTAAGGAGCAGTGGTGACATCACTGAGAATACAGCATATCCATCACTAGCGAGCAGCGTTGTCATCCCTGAGATTACTCCCTATCCATCACTAGCGAGCAGCGTTGTCATCCCTGAGATTACTCCCTATCCATCACTACAGAGCAGTGGTGACATCACTGAGACTGCAGCCTATCCAACACTAAAGAGCAGCGGTGCCATCGATGAGAATACAGCCTATCCATCACTAGAGAGCAGCAGTGCCATCACTGAGAATACAGCCTATCCATCCCTAGAGAGAAGCGGTGCCATCACTGATAATACAGCCTATCCATCAATAGAGAGCAGCGGTGCCATCACTGAGAATACAGCCTATCCATCACTAGAGAGCAGCGGTGACATCACTGAGAATACAGACTATCCATCACTAGAGAGCAGTGGTGACATCACTGAGAATGCAGCCTATCCATCACTAGAGAGCAGCGGTGCCATCATTGAGAATGCAGCCTATCCATCACTAGAGAGCAGCGGTGCCATCACTGAGAATACAGCCTATCCATCACTAGAGAGCAGCAGTGCCATCACTGAGAATACAGCCTATCCATCCCTAGAGAGCAGCGGTGCCATCACTGATAATACAGCCTATCCATCACTAGAGAGCAGAGGTGACATCACTGAGAATACAGCCTATCCATCTCTAGAGAGCAGTCCCATCACTGAGAATACAGCTTATCCATCACTGAGAATACAGCCTATGCATTACTAGAGAGCAGCGGTGCCTTCACTGAGAATACAGCCTATCCATCACTAGAGAGCAGCGGTGCCATCACTGAGAATACAGCCTATCCATTACTACAGAGCAGCGGTGCCATCACTGAGAATACAGCCTATCCATCACTAGAGAGCAGCGGTGCCATCACTGAGAATACAGCCTATCCATTACTACAGAGCAGCGGTGCCATCACTGAGAATACAGCATATCCATCATTAAGGAGCAGTGGTGACATCACTGAGAATACAGCATATCCATCACTAGCGAGCAGCGTTGTCATCCCTGAGATTACTCCCTATCCATCACTAGAGAGCAGCGGTGTCATGACTGAGAATACAGACTATCCATCACTACAGAGCAGTGGTGACATCACTGAGAATGCAGCCTATCCATCACTAGAGAGCAGCGGTGCCATCGATGAGAATACAGCCTATCCATCACTAGAGAGCAGCAGTGCCATCACTGAGAATACAGCCTATTCATCCCTAGAGAGAAGAGGTGCCATCACTGATAATACAGCCTATCCATCAATAGAGAGCAGCGGTGCCATCACTGAGAATACAGCCTATCCATCACTAGAGAGCAGCGGTGACATCACTGAGAATACAGACTATCCATCACTAGAGAGCAGTGGTGACATCACTGAGAATGCAGCCTATCCATCACTAGAGAGCAGCGGTGCCATCACTGAGAATGCAGCCTATCCATCACTAGAGAGCAGCGGTGCCATCACTGAGAATACAGCCTATCCATCACTAGAGAGCAGCAGTGCCATCACTGAGAATACAGCCTATCCATCCCTAGAGAGCAGCGGTGCCATCACTGATAATACAGCCTATCCATCACTAGAGAGCAGAGGTGACATCACTGAGAATACAGCCTATCCATCTCTAGAGAGCAGTCCCATCACTGAGAATACAGCCTATCCATCACTAGAGAGCAGCGGTGCCTTCACTGAGAATACAGCCTATGCATTACTAGAGAGCAGCGGTGCCTTCACTGAGAATACAGCCTATCCATCACTAGAGAGCAGCGGTGCCATCACTGAGAATACAGCCTATCCATCACTACAGAGCAGCGGTACAATAACTGAGAATACAGCCTATCCATCACTAGAGGGCAGCAGTGCCTTCACTGAGAATACAGCCTATCCATCACTAGAGAGCATCGGTGTCATCACTGAGAATACAGCCTATCCATCACTAGAGAGCAGCGGTGCCATCACTGAGAATACAGCCTATCCATCTCTAGAGAGCAGTGCCATCACTGAGAATACAGCTTATCCATCACTGAGAATACAGCCTATGCATTACAAGAGAGCGGCGGTGCCTTCACTGAGAATACAGCCTATCCATCACTAGAGAGTAGCGGTGCCATCACTGATAAAACAGTCTATCCATCACTACAGAGCAGCGGTACAATAACTGAGAATACAGCCTATCCATCACTAGAGGGCAGCAGTGCCTTCACTGAGAATACAGCCTATCCATCACTAGAGAGCAGCGGTGACATCACTGAGAATACAGCCTATCCATCACTAGAGAGCAGCGGTACCATCACTGAGAATACAGCCTGTCCATCACTAGAGAGCAGAGGTGACATCACTGAGAATACAGCCTATCCATCACTAGAGAGCAGCGGTGCCATCACTGAGAATACAGCCTATCCATCACTAGAGAGCAGCGGTGACATCACTGAGAATACAGCCTATCCATCACTAGAGAGCAGCGGTACCATCACTGAGAATACAGCCTGTCCATCACTAGAGAGCAGAGGTGACATCACTGAGAATACAGCCTATCCATCTCTAGAGAGCAGTGCCATCACTGAGAATACAGCTTATCCATCACTAGAGAGCAGCGGTGCAATCACTGAGAATACAGCCTATCTATCTCTAGAGAGGAGTGCCATCAGTGAGAATACAGCTTATCCATCACTGAGAATACAGCCTATCCATCACTAGAGAGCAGCGGTGCCATCACTGAGAATACAGCCTGTCCATCACTAGAGAGCAGCGGTGCCATCACTGAGAATACAGCCTATCCATCACTAGAGAGCAGCGGTGACATCACTGAGAATACAGCCTATCCATCACTAGAGAGCAGCGGTACCATCACTGAGAATACAGCCTGTCCATCACTAGAGAGCAGAGGTGACATCACTGAGAATACAGCCTATCCATCTCTAGAGAGCAGTGCCATCACTGAGAATACAGCTTATCCATCACTAGAGAGCAGCGGTGCAATCACTGAGAATACAGCCTATCTATTTCTAGAGAGGAGTGCCATCACTGAGAATACAGCTTATCCATCACTGAGAATACAGCCTATCCATCACTAGAGAGCAGCGGTGCCATCACTGATAATACAGCCTATCCATCCATAGAGAGCAGCGGTGCCATCACTGATAATACAGCCTATCCATCACTAGAGTGCAGCGGTGCCATCACTGAGAATACAGCCTATCCATCACTAGAGAGCAGCGGTGCCATCACTGAGAATACAGCTTATCCATCACTAGAGAGCAGCGGTGACATCACTGAGAATATGGCCTATCACTAGAGAGCAGCGGTGACATCACTGAGAATACGGCCTATCACTAGAAAGCAGCGGTGTCATCACTGATAATACAGTCTATCCCTAGAGAGCAGCGGTGCCATCACTGAGAATACAGCCTATCCATCACTAGAGAGCAGCGGTGCCATCACTGATAATACAGCCTATCCATCACTAGAGAGAAGCAGTGCCATCACTGAGAATACAGCCTATTCATCACTAGAGAGCACCGGTGCCATCACTGAGAATAAAGCCTATCCATCACTAGAGAGCAGCGGTGCCATCACTGAGAATACAGCCTATCCATCACTAGAGAGCAGCGTTGACATCACTGAGAATACAGCCTATCCATCACTACAGAGCAGCGCTGCCATCACTGAGAATACAGCCTATCCATCACTAGAGAGCAGCGGTGCCATCACTGAGAATACATCCTATCCATCACTAGAGAGCAGCGGTGGCATCACTGAGAATACAGCCTATCCATCACTAGCGAGCAGCGTTGTCATACCAGAGATTACTCCCTATCCATTACTAGAGAGCAGCAGTGTCATCACTGATAATACAGCCTATGCATCACTAGAGAGCAGCGATGCCATCACTGATAATACAGCCTATCCATCACTAGAGAGCAGCGGTGCCATCACTGAGAATACAGCCTATCCATCACTAGAGAGCAGCGGTGCCATCACTGAGAATACAGCCGATCCATCACTAGAGAGCAGCGGTGCCATCACTGAGAATACAGCCTATCCATCACTAGAGAGCAGCAGTGACATCACTGAGAATACAGCCTATCCATCACTAGAGAGCAGCGGTGACATCACTGAGAATACAGCCTATCCATCACTAGAGAGCAGCGGTACCATCACTGAGAATACAGCCTGTCCATCACTAGAGAGCAGAGGTGACATCACTGAGAATACAGCCTATCCATCTCTAGAGAGCAGTGCCATCACTGAGAATACAGCTTATCCATCACTAGAGAGCAGCGGTGCAATCACTGAGAATACAGCCTATCTATTTCTAGAGAGGAGTGCCATCACTGAGAATACAGCTTATCCATCACTGAGAATACAGCCTATCCATCACTAGAGAGCAGCGGTGCCATCACTGATAATACA
Source organism: Engystomops pustulosus (assembly GCF_040894005.1). Classification (NCBI taxonomy): domain Eukaryota; kingdom Metazoa; phylum Chordata; class Amphibia; order Anura; family Leptodactylidae; genus Engystomops; species Engystomops pustulosus. The sequence goes on from NC_092411.1 coordinate 287,046,199, forward strand.
GCCTATCCATCCATAGAGAGCAGCGGTGCCATCACTGATAATACAGCCTATCCATCACTAGAGTGCAGCGGTGCCATCACTGAGAATACAGCCTATCCATCACTAGAGAGCAGCGGTGCCATCACTGAGAATACAGCTTATCCATCACTAGAGAGCAGCGGTGACATCACTGAGAATACGGCCTATCACTAGAGAGCAGCGGTGACATCACTGAGAATACGGCCTATCACTAGAAAGCAGCGGTGTCATCACTGATAATACAGTCTATCCCTAGAGAGCAGCGGTGCCATCACTGAGAATACAGCCTATCCATCACTAGAGAGCAGCGGTGCCATCACTGATAATACAGCCTATCCATCACTAGAGAGAAGCAGTGCCATCACTGAGAATACAGCCTATTCATCACTAGAGAGCACCGGTGCCATCACTGAGAATAAAGCCTATCCATCACTAGAGAGCAGCGGTGCCATCACTGAGAATACAGCCTATCCATCACTAGAGAGCAGCGTTGACATCACTGAGAATACAGCCTATCCATCACTACAGAGCAGCGCTGCCATCACTGAGAATACAGCCTATCCATCACTAGAGAGCAGCGGTGCCATCACTGAGAATACATCCTATCCATCACTAGAGAGCAGCGGTGGCATCACTGAGAATACAGCCTATCCATCACTAGCGAGCAGCGTTGTCATACCAGAGATTACTCCCTATCCATTACTAGAGAGCAGCAGTGTCATCACTGATAATACAGCCTATGCATCACTAGAGAGCAGCGATGCCATCACTGATAATACAGCCTATCCATCACTAGAGAGCAGCGGTGCCATCACTGAGAATACAGCCTATCCATCACTAGAGAGCAGCGGTGCCATCACTGAGAATACAGCCGATCCATCACTAGAGAGCAGCGGTGCCATCACTGAGAATACAGCCTATCCATCACTAGAGAGCAGCAGTGACATCACTGAGAATACAGCCTATCCATCACTAGAGAGCAGCGGTGCCATCAATGAGAATACAGCCTATCCATAACTAGAGAGCAGCGGTGCCATCACTGAGAATACAGCCTATCCATCACTAGAGAGCAGCAGTGACATCACTGAGAATACAGCCTATCCATCACTAGAGAGCAGCGGTGCCATCAATGAGAATACAGCCTATCCATCACTAGAGAGCAGCGGTGCCATCACTGAGAATACAGCCTATCCATCACTAGAGAGCAGCGGTGCCATCACTGAGAATACAGCCGATCCATCACTAGAGAGCAGCGGTGCCATCACTGAGAATACAGCCTATCCATCACTAGAGAGCAGCAGTGACATCACTGAGAATACAGCCTATCCATCACTAGAGAGCAGCGGTGCCATCACTGAGAATACAGCCGATCCATCACTAGAGAGCAGCGGTGCCATCACTGAGAATACAGCCGATCCATCACTAGAGAGCAGCGGTGCCATCACTGAGAATACAGCCTATCCATCACTAGAGAGCAGCAGTGACATCACTGAGAATACAGCCTATCCATCACTAGAGAGCAGAGGTGACATCACTGAGAATACAGCACATCCATCACTAGAGAGCAGCGGTGCCATCACTGATAATACAGCCTATCCATCACTAGAGAGCAGCGGTGCCATCACTGAGAATACAGCCTATCTATCACTAGAGAGCAGCGGTTCCATCACTGATAATACAGCCTATCCATCACTAGAGAGCAGCAGTGCCATCACTGAGAATACAGCCTATCCATCACTAGAGAGCAGCGGTGCCATCACTGAGAATACAGCCTGTCCATCACTAGAGAGCAGCAGTGCCATCACTGAGAATACAGCCTATCCATAACTAGAGAGCAGTGGTGACATCACTGAGAATACAGCCTATCCATAACTAGAGAGCAGCGGTGCCATCACTGAGAATACAGCCTATCCATCACTAGAGAGCAGCAGTGCCATCACTGAGAATACAGCCTATCCATCACTATAGAGCAGCGGTGCCATCACTGAGAATACAGCCTGTCCATCACTAGAGAGCAGCGGTGCCATCACTGAGAATACAGCCTATCCATCACTAGAGAGCAGCGGTGTCATCACTGAGAATACAGCCTATCCATCACTAGCGAGCAGCGTTGTCATCCCTGAGATTACTCCCTATCCATCACTAGAGAACAGCGGTGACATCACTTAGAATACAGCCTATCCATCATTAATGAGCAGCGGTGACATCACTGAGAATACAGCCTATCCATAACTAGAGAGCAACGGTGTCATCACTGATAATACAGCCTATCCATTACTAGAGAGCAGCGGTGCCATCACTGAGAATACAGCCAATCCATCCCTAGAGAGCAGCGGTGTCATCCCTGAGAATACAGCCTATCCATAACTAGAGAGCAACGGTGTCATCACTGATAATACAGCCTATCCATCACTAGAGAGCAGCGGTGCCATCACTGAGAATACAGCCAATCCATCCCTAGAGAGCAGCGGTGTCATCCCTGAGAATACAGCCTATCCATTACTAGAGAGCAGCGGTGCCATCACTGAGAATACAGCCTATCCATCACTAGAGAGCAGCGGTGTCATCACTGAGAATACAGCATATCCATCACTAGAGAGCAGCGGTGTCATCACTGAGAATACAGCATATCCATCACTAGAGAGCAGCGGTGTCATCACTGAGAATACAGCCTATCCATCACGAGAGAGCAGCGGTGCTATCACTGAGAATACAGCCTATCCATCACTAGAGAGCAGCGATGCCATCACTGAGAATACAGCCTATCCATCACTAGAGAGCAGCGGTGCCATCACTGAGAATACAGCCTATCCATCACTAGAGAGCAGCGGTGCCATCACTGAGAATACAGCCTATCCATCACTAGGGAGCAGCGGTGCCATCACTGAGAATACAGCCTATTCATCACTAGAGAGCAGCGGTGACATCACTGAGAATACAGCCTATCCATCACTAGAGAGCAGCGGTGCCATCACTGAGAATACAGCCTATCCATCACTAGAGAGCAGCGGTGCCATCACTGAGAATACAGCCTATCCATCACTAGAGAGCAGCGGTGCCATCACTGAGAATACAGCCTATCCATCACTAGAGAGCAGCGGTGCCATCACTGAGAATACAGCCTATCCATCACTAGAGAGCAGCGATTCCATCACTGAGAATACAGCCTATCCATCACTAGAGAGCAGCGATTCCATCACTGAGAATACAGCCTATCCATCACTAGAGAGCAGCGGTGCCATCACAGGGAAAAAAAGCTAATCCCTACAACCAATACCAATAGATCTATTCTATATTTAGTTGTAATAAGGACTAGAAATAAACGTAATCTCACCTGTGTCTCTGATAAGTTGAGCTGTCTCGCCAACTCCGTCCTTTCTCTGCCGACAACATACTGGCACCTCTGGAATTCCAGCTCCAATCGGTAAAGCTGCTCTGCAGTGAAGGACGTTCTGGTTCGCTTTGGCCGGTCAAGGTCCAGACCTTTTGGTAGAACAATCTCCCGGATCGTCCCTTTGGCATCTTAGTGGAAAGAAAGAGAAGCTGAGTCAGGGCTGCAGCCCAACAACCACAATCATTACCGAATAGTACAGATATCTCGTCATATGAGCCACATCATTACCATTACAGATAGTCAAATGTGGAAATAATCCCCCAGTGAGTAAAGATGTTACTATAGTATCTGCCTAATGGATCCCAAAACAAAGAGTGACCTACCATATAAGAAAGATGTTAGAAAGATATAACTACTATAATACTGCCCCCTATGTACAAGAATATAACTACTATAATACTGCCCCCTATGTACAAGAATATAACTACTATAATTCTACCCCTATGTACAAGAATATAACTACTATAATACTGCCCTCTATGTACAGGAATATAACTACTATAATACTGCCCCCTATGTACAGGAATATAACTACTGTAATACTACCCCCTATGTACAGGAATATAACTACTATAATACTGCCCCCTATGTACAAGAATATAACTACTATAATACTGCCCCCTATGTACAAGAATATAACTACTATAATACTGCTCCCTATGTACAAGAATATAACTACTATAATACTGCCCCCTATGTACAGGAATATAACTACTATAATACTGTCCCCTATGTACAAGAATATAACTACTATAATACTGCCCCCTATGTACAGGAATATAACCACTATAATACTGCCCTCTATGTACAAGAATATAACTACTATAATACTGCCCCCTATGTACCAGAATATAACTACTATAATACTGCCCCCTATGTACAAGAATATAACTACTATAATACTGCCCCCTATGTACAGGAATATAATTACTATAATACTGCCCCCTATGTACAGGAATATAACTACTATAATACTGTCCCCTATGTACAAGAATATAACTACTATAATACTGCCCCCTATGTACAGGAATATAACCACTATAATACTGCCCTCTATGTACAAGAATATAACTACTATAATACTGCCCCCTATGTACCAGAATATAACTACTATAATACTGCCCCCTATGTACAAGAATATAACTACTATAATACTGCCCCCTATGTACAAGAATATAACTACTATAATACTGCCCCCTATGTACAGGAATATAACTACTATAATACTGCCCCCTATGTACAAGAATATATCTACTATAATACTGCCCCCTATGTACAAGAATATAACTACTATAATACTGCTCCCTATGTACAAGAATATAACTACTATAATACTGCTCCTATGTACAGGAATATAACTACTATAATACTGTCCCCTATGTACAAGAATATAACTACTATAATACTGCCCCCTATGTACAAGTATATAACTACTATAATACTGCCCCCTATGTACAAGAATATAACTACTATAATACTGCTCCCTATGTACAAGAATATAACTACTATAATACTGCTCCTATGTACAGGAATATAACTACTATAATACTGTCCCCTATGTATAAGAATATAACTACTATAATACTGTCCCCTATGTACAAGAATATAACTACTATAATACTGCCCCCTATGTACAAGAATATAACTACTATAATACTGCCCTCTATGTACAGGAATATAACTACTATAATACTGCCCCCTATGTACAGGAATATATCTACTATAATACTGCCTCCTAGAGGTGTACAGTTTGAGCTCCTGATCTCTGTGGATGTCTGGAGCTAGGCCAGGGAGGGGCCACTCTGGGTTGGGAAGCTCCCCATGCAAGGCCCAGGCTTCAAGGCCTAGTCTGGGAAACAATATCCAGACATCTACAGCAAGGTATATTAATCCTAAAGATTCATAGAATGGAATGACAGCCAGCAGTGAAGCAAGAAGCAACTGAAAGTAAGAAACTAGTGAATCCACCTGCTAGTGTGAGTGAAGGTTTACCTGTGGTCAAACAAAAGTATTGGCGAGTCCTAAAGCAAGAAACATCCAGAGTGAGCAGCAGCCTCCATCTCAGCGACGAAGGGAGACCCAAAGGTGCTACTGATGTTTTGCCTGCAAGACATGCAGGACCCTATCACCCATCAGGTGGGTGTGACTGTGACCCCTGAGTAATAACAGCACCCACTAAACACAAGAACTCTGCACCAAAATCACAGGGTCCTTCTGGATCCAGAACAGTAATGAAGTCTGAACATCCCAGCAGCAAACTGCAGCCCCCAGAGCCATCACCGGAGCTCCAGCCCCCAGAGCCATCACCGGAGCTCCAGCCCCCAGAGCCATCACCGGAGCTCCAGCCCCCAGAGCCATCACCGGTGCTCCAGCCCCCAGAGCCATCACCGGTGCTCCAACCCCCAGAGCCATCACCGGAGCTCCAGCCCCCAGAGCCATCACCGGAGCTCCAGCCCCCAGAGCCATCACCGGAGCTCCAGCCCCCAGAGCCATCACCGGAGCTCCAACCCCCAGAGCCATCACCGGAGCTCCAGCCCCCAGAGCCATCACCGGAGCTCCAGCCCCCAGAGCCATCACCGGAGCTCCAGCCCCCAGAGCCATCACCGGAGCTCCAGCCCCCATCACCTGAGCTCCAGCTGGCCAGCCAGATCCCAGGACTGGTGAGGAAGATGGAGACGCTCGAAATACATAAACTGTACCTGCAGAAGCAAAATGACTGCACGTACACACTGGAGGCAGCAAAGCCCAGAACCTGCTGAACAACAAGCTGGACTCACTGGCCAAACAACTGGCTGACGTTGTGCAGGAGACAGAGCCCACCATTGAGCAGATGGGACCAGTGGGAGAGACATACAGGAACCAGCAGAGGTTTGAGAGAGACCAGGCCTCAACATCCAGGTCTGAGGCCCAGCAGTCCCATGTAAAGCCCATACTGCAACCTGTTACACTGCCTTTTGAGGAGGGAGACGTGTATAAGAAAAAGCAACAACAACCAAGTCCTGCAGCAGCTCCCAGTGAAGTACTACAAGTCCCAGCAACCCATGGTGAGGTACCACAAGTCCCAGCAACCCATGGTGATGTACTACAAGTCCCAGCAGTCCCTGTCGAGGTGCCACAAGTCCCAGCAACCACTGGTGAGGTACCACAAGTCCCAGCAACCGCTGGTGAGACACCACAAGTCCCAGCAACCACTGGTGAGACACCACAAGTCCCAGCAACCACTGGTGAGGTACCACAAGTCCCAGCAACCACTGGTGAGATAATACAAGTTCCATCTGTACGTGGACTGTATAACAGCAGTGAAGTGGAGGAGACACCACAAGTCCCAGGTGGCAGCGCACTACAGGAGGACTCTGGACTCACACCAGAAGGTAACTCTGTAGCACCTCAGGGTGTATCTACACAGGACTGTGCTGTGAGGGGTGTATCTGAGCAGGACATTCAGGACTGTGATTTGCAGGAGGTTAATACTGTTGATAATGTTGCTGATGCATCTCGTATTGTTGATGTCACTGTGGCAGGAGTCACCTCAGGTGCAGTCTATGGCAGTTGGTGACACAGATAGCACTGATGTTGTTTTGGAGGATGAGGGACAATCTACAGCGGATGAGTTCCCCCCTTTAGTTACACCAGAGGCAGCAGAGCCTCATGCTCCGGGTGGTCAGCAGCCCCCTAGTACTGATGGTCCACAGCCCACTCATCTTCTCCTCTAACGCTAGTTACACTGGTCAGGCTTTTAAGAGAAGAAATGTTGTCAGGTTTAGGTTGGTGCCCCACACACCGCTTTGTCTGCGTTTGAAAATGCAAACGCAGACAAAGCCGCACCCACCCGCCTGCGATCGGGAACGAGACGCGGGTGTTTTGCATTAAGTTAACGCAAAACACTGGCGGCTCATTCCCGATCGCAGGCGTTTCCATAGAAACGCTGATGCGATCAGGCCGCGGCCCGCCCTGGTGGGTGCGGCTTTGTTTGTGCAACATCCCCCACCGGGGCCTAGCCCTTTAAGGTGAGGCCTGGAGACAGCCGGGGCCCGCGGTACCGGAGTGGCTGGCGGTTGCGGCCTAAGCACGCTATTGTCACGGTGCTTGGTACGGGGTAACCGGAGGGCTGTCCTACAGCCTGGCAGGTCTCCAGCAGGGTGGTGTTGGCAAGAAAAGATGAGGGAGAGGCTGCTATAGCGGATCTCCCTGGGGCAACTCCTTAATGTCCCGAGTGTGAGTCTCTGGGTGATGGACAGGGTGCCGGTGATGAAGGCAGCCGTATTAGCAGGGACCAGACGGAGACAGAAGTTGAAGAAAACAACTTACAGTTCTTTATTTGAACCGGCAGGAACCGCAGCAACGTGCCTTTAACAGGTAGATGGAGTGCTGAGATGTGAGTTGGAGGGAGCCTCAGGAGATAGTTCACCAGCCTGGATGTATAGGGCAGGCTGGGAGGCAGCTGTGTCCTGGTAGGAAGCTTCAGCTTGTCCTGTAGGGCTTCAGGTATCACCTTTAAAGGTAAGATGATACCCCTTTTCCTCACTACACTAACTCTAGTCTAATGCTCCACTCTTCAGAGGCAGGGGCTAGGCTCTTCCTGCTCTGGTATGGGCTAGACTGAGATTACTCACTCACTCACTGATCTCTAGGATTCTCCTACACTGGAATCTCTCTCTTGAGAGACTTCTCTCTCTAATTCCTCTGAGATCTGAGACCTAGAACATTCCTGGCCAGGGGGTTTTGTTACCTCCCTTTGGTCAGGTGGTGGCTGCTCCTCCAATCACATCTCAGCTTACAGAGCCCAGGATGTAACACATATCATTGGACAATAGCATCTTGCATCATACAAAATACTTAACCTCTGCCTTGCCAGGCAGGATTCACCACTGCAATATCCCCTATGTCCTGTCAGGACCATGTAGTGTAATGTGGATACATGCAGGTGGGACGTATTCGCAAACACTCCCTCGCCATTGCATCGGCGAGGGTGTTGCATTTGCGTTTTCAAACACAGACAAAGCAGTGCGTGTGGAACCAGCCTTAGGCTTAGACGGCCTAAGGAAGATCTACCTGACAGGAGGCATGTGGTAAGGAACATGTTGTGCACCCAGATGGGTTTCCAGCCAGACGACATCCTGGCCGTAATAAATCATCCAGACAGACAGGGGTATGACATTAGCTTCAACCTCATGTCTAATCTGGACCAGTCCTGGCAGGGCCGGCATCAGCACCCGGCTGACCCAGGCAAGTGTTGGGGCCCCAGAGCTCCAATGGGGCCCACCACGACGATATGGCATAACAACAGCCGTATGATGGGACCCGGGTTCACCATTTTAAAGAGCAGCCCCCGCTGATTGCAGGCCTCATGGGATATGAGCGGGGGCAGTGGGACAGGCCTGGGGGAAAAGTATAATTCGGCATCCACTGTCCACTGTTAAGGGGCCCACTGAGACTCTATCGCCCAGGGGCCCACTGAAACCTGGAGCCGACCCTGGGTCCTGGTTAAATAACATCAACACCAGAACATCAGCCATCACCTCCCCGATTCCTTCTTTATCAGCAGAGAGAAGGGTGTGTGTTTTTATGCTGGTCAGCCCAGATGGGAGATCCGGTCATGCAGCAAGTGACTGCACCATAGTGAAGTGCACCCTGTGTGGAGACCTCGGCCATGTGAGCGCCAACTGCAAGACCATAAGATGCAACCTTTGTGGTTAGATCGGTCACCCCCCATAGGGACCGTCCTAAAGCCTTGCACAACATCTGTAGGGACCTCTATGATGAAGATTTGATGGAAGTTGCAGATGTACCAGACGATAAGGAGGAGGAGACGATATTATCAGGGTTAGTTTACGCAGTGCCAGAGACCCCAGGTACGAGTGGAAGTAGCGGAGCAGCCAGTTCCCGTCCGTTCCCCTGCCCCACCATCTCCCACCACCGGGGAAAATCATAGCGTAAAAAAAGAGGAGGAAAGATAAGAGCACTTGTAAACCTGCGAGTGTGCGGACCACTGTCCAAAAACCCACCCAAATGAGAGCGGAGAGTCAGGATGTTTTTACTGTGACTACTTACAGGTACAGTGTACTATCTGAGTCAGATGGAGAGGACGAGATTGAGAGAGAACTGAAACGTATGATGGAGGAATATGATGATGATTCAGGGGGCGATCCTCCCACATAAAGGAGACCCCTTCACGCTGAGAATGTATGGGATATGGAAACCGGTAGTCAGTAAGACAACTCTGACTCTGATCTATGATGATGGGGATGGTCTTTCTACTTCTTCTCCTGATGGCAGACTTCCATCTTACAGTGGTCACCAGCAATGTGAACAGTATTAGAAGTAGAAGGACCAGACATGTTGTGTATGAACATCTGAAGTATCTCAATGCCGATGTGTTCTTCTTGCAGGAGACATGTTTTTCATATGAGTGGCAGTCTGGTCCTTCCTTTTGGTCGCTGGCTGTGGAGCCTTATGTCGGAGTCTCTATCTTATTTAACACCCATGATGTCACCGTCCACAGACTCACCGAGGTATCGATGGGACGGTGCCTGCTGCGAGAGGTCACCATCAGAGGTAGAAGACTCCGGCTCATTAACATCTATGGCCCACAGACAGTGACCGAAAGGACTGATTTTTAACTAAGTGAAGCCATACTTATTTAGATCTATTCCTGTCATTGTGGCTGGGGACTTTAATGCCACCACTACTACCAGGGACAGGAACAGCATATCGGGGACTGTAAGGTCCTCGATAGTATAATTCAGCAGTCTGGCCTGTCTTTGTACAGGGTGGTAGAAGTTCTAAGTTCACTTACACCTGTGCAGGACGCAGAAGTAGGATCGGCTCGGGTGAGTCCTACTTGTGCCATTGGTGTAAGAAGGGAAAGAACAGTTCCATATTCTGTTCACTTGGCCTTATACTTTCGTTTGGGTGTATCCTCTAAGTATCCTGACGCTGGTAGAGGGCTATGGAGACTGAATTCTAGTCTACTAGAAGATAACTCGGTCCAGGAATACTTTTGTTCTTTCTTCTAAAATCAACTGGACAGAGTAGATTTTTACAACAACATGGCCGACTGGTCCAGTCCATTAAAATTTAACTTCAGTAGCAGCAAGCAGTAAGCTAGGTATGACTAAGGGCTACAACAATGCAATAGCCCGAAACGCGTCACCGCTGTAATGTTTTTGTCTCGTGTTTTTTGTTTTTTTGTGTCCATGCTTCATGCACTTTATGTACTCTTTTAACTTTGGAAAATTTAATTTTTGAATATGTCTTAACAGACTTTTCCATCTCATACACCTTTTTGGATGCTGGATTCCCTGCCTTTGCAATCTTTTTGTTTTCTCACAAATAACTACTATAATACTGCCCCCTATGTACAAGAATATAACTACTATAATACTGCCCCCTATGTACAAGAATATAACTACTATAATACCGCCCCTATGTACAGGAATATAACTACTATAATACTGCCCCCTATGTACAAGAATATAACTACTATAATACTGCCCCCTATGTACAGGAATATAACTACTATAATACTGCCCCCTATGTACAAGAATATAACTACTATAATACTGCCCCCTATGTACAAGAATATAACTACTATAATACTGTCCCCTATGTACAAGAATATAACTACTATAATACCGCCCCTATGTACAGGAATATAACTACTATAATACTGTCCCCTATGTACAAGAATATAACTACTATAATACCGCCCCTATGTACAGGAATATAACTACTATAATACTGCCCCCTGTGTACAAGAATATAACTACTATAATACTGTCCCCTATGTACAAGAATATAACTACTATAATACCGCCCCTATGTACAGGAATATAACTACTATAATACTGCCCCCTGTGTACAAGAATATAACTACTATAATACTGCCCCCTATGTACAGGAATATAACTACTATAATACTGCCCCCTATGTACAGGAATATAACTACTATAATACTGCCCCTATGTACAAGAATATAACTACTATAATACTGTCCCCTGTGTAAAAGAATATAACTACTATAATACTGCCCCCTATGTACAGGAATATAACTACTATAATACTGCCCCCTATGTACAGGAATATAACTACTATAATACTGCCCCCTATGTACAGGAATATAACTACTATAATACTGCCCCCTATGTACAAGAATATAAGTACTATAATACTGCCTCCTATGTACAGGAATATAACTACTTTAATACTGCCCCCTATGTACAGGAATATAACTACTATAATACTACCCCTATGTACAGGAATATAACTACTATAATACTGCCCCCTATGTACAGGAATATAACTACTATAATACTGCCCCCTATGTACAGGAATATAACTACTATAATACTGCCCCCTATGTACAGGAATATAACTACTATAATACTGCCCCCTATGTACAGGAATATAACTACTATAATACTGCCCCCTATGTACAGGAATATAACTACTATAATACTGCCCCTATGTACAAGAATATAACTACTATAATACTGCCCCCTATGTACAAGAATATAACTACTATAATACTGCCTCCTATGTACAGGAATATAACTACTATAATACTGCCCCCTATGTACAGGAATATAACTACTATAATACTGCCCCTATGTACAGGAATATAACTACTATAATACTGCCCCCTATGTACAAGAATATAACTACTATAATACTGTCCCCTATGTACAAGAATATAACTACTATAATACTGCCCCCTATATACAGGAATATAACTACTATAATACTGCTCCCTATGTACAAGAATATAACTACTATAATACTGCCCCCTATGTACAGGAATATAACTACTATAATACTGCCCCTATGTACAGGAATATAACTACTATAATACTGCCCCCTATGTACAGGAATATAACTACTATAATACTGCCCCTATGTACAAGACTATAACTACTATAATACTGCCCACTATGTACAAGAATATAACTACTATAATACTGCCCCTATGCACAAGAATATAACTACTATAATACTGCCCCCTATGTACAGGAATATAACTACTATAATACTGCCCCCTATGTACAGGAATATAACTGCTATAATACTGCTCTCTATGTACAAGAATATAACTACTATAATACTGCCCCCTATGTACAAGTATATAACTACTATAATACTGCCCCCTATGTACAAGAATATAACTACTATAACACTGCCCCCTATGTACAAGAATATAACTACTATAATACTGCCCCCTATGTACAGGAATATAACTACTATAATACTGCCCCCTATGTACAAGAATATAACTACTATAATACTGCCCCCTATGTACAAGAATATAAATACTATAATACTGCCCCCTATGTACAAGAATATAACTACTATAATACTGCTCCCTATGTACAAGAATATAACTACTATAATACTGCCCCCTATGTACAAGTATATAACTACTATAATACTGCCCCCTATGTACAAGAATATAACTACTATAACACTGCCCCCTATGCACAAGAATATAACTACTATAATACTCCCCCTATGTACAAGAATATAACTACTATAATACTGCCCCCTATGTACAAGAATAAAAAATACTATAATACTGCCCCCTATGTACAAGAATATAACTACTATAATACTGCCCCCTATGTACAGGAATATAACTACTATAATACTGCCCCCTATGTACAAGAATATAACTGCCATAATACTGCCCCCTATGTACAGGAATATAACTACTATAATACTGCCCCCTTAGTACAAGAATATAACTACTATAATATTACCCCCTATATACAGGAATATAACTAATATAATACTGCCCCCTATGTACAGGAATATAACTACTATAATACTGCCCCCTTAGTACAAGAATATAAATACTATAATACTGCCCCCTATATACAGGAATATAACTACTATAATACTGCTCCCTATGTACAGGAATATAACTACTATAATACTGCCCCCTATGTACAAGAATATAACTACTATAATACTGCCCCCTATATACAGGAATATAACTACTACAATACGGTTCCCTATGTACAGGAATATAACTACTATAATACTGCCCCCTATGTACAGGAATATAACTACTATAATACTTCCCCCTATGTACAAGAATATAACTACTATAATACTGCCCCCTATATACAGGAATATAACTACTATAATACGGTTCCCTATGTACAGGAATATAACTACTTTAATACTGCTGCCTATGTACAGGAATATAACTACTATAATACTGCCCCCTATGTACAAGAATATAATTACTATAATACTGCCCCTATGTACAGGAATATAACTACTATAATACTGTCCCCTATGAATAGGAATATAACTACTATAATACTGCCCCCTATATACAGGAATATAATTACTATAATACTGCCCCCTATGTACAAGAATATAACTACTATAATACTGCCCTCTATGTACAAGAATATAACTACTGTAATACTGCCCCCTATGTACAAGAATATAACTACTATAATACTGCCCCCTATGTACAAGAATATAACTACTATAATACTGCCCCCTATGTACAAGAATATAACTACTATAATACTGCCCCCTATGTACAAGAATATAAATACTATAATACTGCCCCCTATGTACAAGAATATAACTACTATAATACTGTCCCTATGTACAAGAATATAAATACTATAATAGTGCCCCCTATGTACAAGAATATAACTACTATAATACTGCCCCCTATGTACAGGAATATAACTACTATAATACTACCCCCTATGTACAAGACTATAACTACTATAATACTGCCCCCTATGTACAAGAATATAACTACTATAATACTTCCCCCTATGTACAAGAATATAACTACTATAATACTTCCCCCTATGTACAAGAATATAACTACTATAATACTTCCCCCTATGTACAAGAATATAACTTCTATAATACTGGCCCTATGTACAAGAATATAACTACTATAATACTGCCCCCTATATACAGGAATATAACTACTATAATACGGTTCCCTATGTACAGGAATATAACTACTATAATACTGCCCCCTATGTACAAAAATATAACTACTATAATACTGCCCCCTATGTACAAAAATATAACTACTATAATACTGCCCCCTATGTACAAGAATATAACTACTATAATACTGCCCCCTATGTACAGGAATATAACTACTATAATACTGCCCCCTATGTACAGGAATATAACTACTATAATACTGCCCCCTATGTACAAGAATATAACTACTATAATAGTGCGCCCCATGTACAAGAATATAACTAATATAATACTGCCCCTATGTACAAGAATATAACTACTATAATACTGCCCCCTATGTACAGGAATATAACTACTATAATACTGCCCCCTATGTACAAGAATATAACTACTATAATACTGCCCCCTATGTACAGGAATATAACTAATATAATACTGCCCCTATGTTCAAGAATATAACTACTATAATACTGCCCCAATGTACAAGAATATAACTACTATAATACTGCCCCCTATGTACAGGAATATAACTACTATAATACCGCCCCTATGTACAAGAATATTACTACTATAATACTGCCCCTATGTACAAGAATATAACTACTATAATACTGCCCCCTATGTACAAGAATATAACTTATATAATACTGCCCCCTATGTACAGGAATATAACTACTATAATACTGCCCCCTATGTACAAAAATATAACTACTATAATACTGCCCCCTATGTACAAAAATATAACTACTATAATACTGCCCCCTATGTACAAGAATATAACTACTATAATACTGCCCCCTATGTACAGGAATATAACTACTATAATACTGCCCCCTATGTACAGGAATATAACTACTATAATACTGCCCCCTATGAACAAGAATATAACTACTATAATACTGCCCCCTATGTACAAGAATATAACTACTATTATACTGCCCCCTATGTACAAGAATATAACTACTATAATACTGCCCCCTATGTACAAGAATATAACTACTATAATACTGCCCCCTATGTACAAGAATATAACTACTATAATACTGCCCCCTATGTACAGGAATATAACTACTATAATACTGCCCCCTATGTACAGGAATATAACTACTATAATACTGCCCCCTATGAACAAGAATATAACTACTATAATACTGCCCCTATGTACAAGAATATAACTACTATTATACTGCCCCCTATGTACAAGAATATAACTACTATAATACTGCCCCCTATGTACAAGAATATAACTACTATAATACTGCCCCATATGTACAGGAATATAACTACTATAATACTACCCCTATGTACAAGAATATAACTACTATAATACTGCCCCTATGTACAAGAATATAACTACTATAATACTGCCCCCTATGTACAGGAATATAACTACTAAAATACTGCCCCCTATGTACAGGAATATAACTACTAAAATACCGCCCCTATGTACAAGAATATTACTACTATAATACTGCCCCTATGTACAAGAATATAACTACTATAATACTGCCCCCTATGTACAAGAATATAACTATTATAATACTGCCCCCTATGTACAGGATTATAACTACTATAATACTGCCACCTATGTACAAGAATATAACTTCTATAATACTGCCCCCTATGTACAAAAATATAACTACTAGAATACTGCCCCCTATGTACAAGAATATAACTACTATAATACTGCCCCCTATGTACAGGAATAAAACTACTATAATACTGCCCCCTATGTACAAGAATATAACTACTATAATACTTCCTCCTATGTACAGGAATATAACTACTATAATACTGCCCCCTATGTACAAAAATATAACTTCTATAATACTGCCCCCTATGTACAAAAATATAACTACTAGAATACTGCCCCCTATGTACAAGAATATAACTACTATAATACTGCCCCCTATGTACAGGAATAAAACTACTATAATACTGCCCCCTATGTACAAGAATATAACTACTATAATAGTGCGCCCCATGTACAAGAATATAACTACTATAATACTGCCCCTATGTACAAGAATATAACTACTATAATACTGCCCCCTATGTACAGGAATATAACTAATATAATACTGCCCCCTATGTACAAGAATATAACTACTATAATACAGCCCCTATGTACAAGAATATAACTACTATAATACTGCCCCCTATGTACAAGAATATAACTACTATAATACTGCCCCCTATGTACAAGAATATAACTACTATAATGCTGCCCCTATGTACAGGAATATAACTACTATAATACTGCCCCTATGTAAAAGAATATAACTACTATAATACTGCCCCTATGTACAAGAATATAACTACTATAATACTGCCCCCTATGTACAGGAATATAACTACTATAATACCGCCCCTATGTACAAGAATATTACTACTATAATACTACCCCTATGTACAAGAATATAACTACTATAATACTGCCCCTATGTACAAGAATATAACTACTATAATACTGCCCCCTATGTACAGGAATATAACTACTAAAATACTGCCCCCTATGTACAGGAATATAACTACTAAAATACCGCCCCTATGTACAAGAATATTACTACTATAATACTGCCCCTATGTACAAGAATATAACTACTATAATACTGCCCCCTATGTACAAGAATATAACTATTATAATACTGCCCCCTATGTACAGGATTATAACTACTATAATACTGCCACCTATGTACAAGAATATAACTTCTATAATACTGCCCCCTATGTACAAAAATATAACTACTAGAATACTGCCCCCTA
Organism: Engystomops pustulosus; assembly: GCF_040894005.1. Lineage (NCBI taxonomy): Eukaryota > Metazoa > Chordata > Amphibia > Anura > Leptodactylidae > Engystomops > Engystomops pustulosus. The sequence goes on from NC_092411.1 coordinate 287,063,342, forward strand.
TGTACAAGAATATAACTACTATAATACTGCCCCCTATGTACAGGAATAAAACTACTATAATACTGCCCCCTATGTACAAGAATATAACTACTATAATACTTCCTCCTATGTACAGGAATATAACTACTATAATACTGCCCCCTATGTACAAAAATATAACTTCTATAATACTGCCCCCTATGTACAAAAATATAACTACTAGAATACTGCCCCCTATGTACAAGAATATAACTACTATAATACTGCCCCCTATGTACAGGAATAAAACTACTATAATACTGCCCCCTATGTGCAAGAATATAACTACTATAATAGTGCGCCCCATGTACAAGAATATAACTACTATAATACTGCCCCTATGTACAAGAATATAACTACTATAATACTGCCCCCTATGTACAGGAATATAACTAATATAATACTGCCCCCTATGTACAAGAATATAACTACTATAATACAGCCCCTATGTACAAGAATATAACTACTATAATACTGCCCCCTATGTACAAGAATATAACTACTATAATACTGCCCCCTATGTACAAGAATATAACTACTATAATGCTGCCCCTATGTACAGGAATATAACTACTATAATACTGCCCCTATGTACAAGAATATAACTACTATAATACTGCCCCTATGTACAAGAATATAACTACTATAATACTGCCCCCTATGTACAGGAATATAACTACTATAATACCGCCCCTATGTACAAGAATATTACTACTATAATACTGCCCCTATGTACAAGAATATAACTACTATAATACTGCCCCCTATGTACAAGAATATAACTATTATAATACTGCCCCCTATGTACAGGATTATAACTACTATAATACTGCCCCTAAGTACAGGAATATAACTACTATAATACTGCCCCCTATGTACAGGAATATAACTACTAAAATACTGCCCCCTATGTACAGGAATATAACTACTAAAATACCGCCCCTATGTACAAGAATATTACTACTATAATACTGCCCCTATGTACAAGAATATAACTACTATAATACTGCCCCCTATGTACAAGAATATAACTATTATAATACTGCCCCCTATGTACAGGATTATAACTACTATAATACTGCCACCTATGTACAAGAATATAACTTCTATAATACTGCCCCCTATGTACAAAAATATAACTACTAGAATACTGCCCCCTATGTACAAGAATATAACTACTATAATACTGCCCCCTATGTACAGGAATAAAACTACTATAATACTGCCCCCTATGTACAAGAATATAACTACTATAATACTTCCTCCTATGTACAGGAATATAACTACTATAATACTGCCCCCTATGTACAAAAATATAACTTCTATAATACTGCCCCCTATGTACAAAAATATAACTACTAGAATACTGCCCCCTATGTACAAGAATATAACTACTATAATACTGCCCCCTATGTACAGGAATAAAACTACTATAATACTGCCCCCTATGTACAAGAATATAACTACTATAATAGTGCGCCCCATGTACAAGAATATAACTACTATAATACTGCCCCTATGTACAAGAATATAACTACTATAATACTGCCCCCTATGTACAGGAATATAACTAATATAATACTGCCCCCTATGTACAAGAATATAACTACTATAATACAGCCCCTATGTACAAGAATATAACTACTATAATACTGCCCCCTATGTACAAGAATATAACTACTATAATACTGCCCCCTATGTACAAGAATATAACTACTATAATGCTGCCCCTATGTACAGGAATATAACTACTATAATACTGCCCCTATGTACAAGAATATAACTACTATAATACTGCCCCTATGTACAAGAATATAACTACTATAATACTGCCCCCTATGTACAGGAATATAACTACTATAATACCGCCCCTATGTACAAGAATATTACTACTATAATACTGCCCCTATGTACAAGAATATAACTACTATAATACTGCCCCCTATGTACAAGAATATAACTATTATAATACTGCCCCCTATGTACAGGATTATAACTACTATAATACTGCCCCTAAGTACAGGAATATAACTACTATAATACTGCCCCTATGTACAAGAATATAACTACTATAATACTGCCCCCTATGTACAGGAATATAACTACTATAATACCGCCCCTTTGTACAAGAATATTACTACTATAATACTGCCCCTATGTACAAGAATATAACTACTATAATACCGCCCCTATGTACAAGAATATTACTACTATAATACTGCCCCTATGTACAAGAATATAACTACTATAATTCTGCCCCTATGTACATGGTGTTATGTGTGCAGATCACTTCCATGCTGCTTCCCCTCTGGTTCAGGACATCTCTCATGTCAGTCTGGAGTCATTTTGGGTCACAGAAATGTATTTATGTCAATGACTGCAGATAACACTGGCAAAGACACAGCCATAACCACAAGTAATCTCTGACCTGAATGATGTAAGGAGATCTCAAGTAAGAAGCACCTTTATACATAACCATGTGGTTGATGAAATCGTGGTGGGGCTGTCATACCATTAGAAAACTCAGTGCATTACTGTAGCTCCTATCCTACATATAAAAGAGCATCACAGTAGTATAGTTATCATGAGTGAGGGGGTTATATACAGGAGAGGACACAAGCCATGTGAGGGGTTGTATACAGGAGAGGACACAAGCCATGTGAGGGGGTTATATACAGGAGAGGACACAAGCCATGTGAGGGGGTTATATACAGGAGAGGACACAAGCCATGTGAGGGGGTTATATACAGGAGAGGACACAAGCCATGTGAGGGGGTTATATACAGGAGAGTACACAAGCCATGTGAGGGGGTTATATACAGGAGAGGACACAAGCCATGTGAGGGGTTATATACAGGATAGGATACAAGCCATGTGAGGGGGTATATACAGGAGAGGATACAAGCCATGTGAGGGGGTTATATACAGGAGAGGACACAAGCCATGTGAGGGGGTTATATACAGGAGAGGATACAAGCCATGTGAGGGGGTTATATACAGGAGAGGACACAAGCCATGTGAGGGGGTTATATACAGGAGAGGACACAAGCCATGTGAGGGGGTTATATACAGGAGAGGATACAAGCCATGTGAGGGGGTTATATACAGGAGAGGACACAAGTCATGTGAGGGGTTATATACAGGAGAGGATACAAGCCATGTGAGGGGGTTATATACAGGAGAGGACACAAGCCATGTGAGGGGGTTATATACAGGAGAGTACACAAGCCATGTGAGGGGGTTATATACAGGAGAGGACACAAGCCATGTGAGGGGGTTATATACAGGAGAGGATACAAGCCATGTGAGGGGGTTATATACAGGAGAGGACACAAGCCATGTGAGGGGGTTATATACAGGAGAGGACACAAGCCATGTGAGGGGGTTATATACAGGAGAGGATACAAGCCATGTGAGGGGGTTATATACAGGAGAGGACACAAGTCATGTGAGGGGTTATATACAGGAGAGGATACAAGCCATGTGAGGGGGTTATATACAGGAGAGGACACAAGCCATGTGAGGGGGTTATATACAGGAGAGTACACAAGCCATGTGAGGGGGTTATATACAGGAGAGGACACAAGCCATGTGAGGGGGTATATACAGGAGAGGATACAAGCCATGTGAGGGGGTTATATACAGGAGAGGATACAAGCATGTGAGGGGGTTATATACAGGAGAAGATACAAGCCATGTGAGGGTTTATATACAGGAGAGGGTACAAGTCATGTGAGGTGTTATATACAGGAGAGGACACAAGCCATGTGAGGGGTTATTTAAAGGAGAGGACACAAGCCATGTGAGGGGGTTATATACAGGAGAGGACACAAGCCATGTGAGGGGGTTATATACAGAAGAGGATACAAGCCATGTGAGGGGTTATATACAGGAGATGATACAAGCCATGTGAGGGGGTTATATACAGAAGAGGACACAAGCCATGTGAGGGGTTATATACAGGAGAGGATACAAGCCATGTGAGGGGGTTATATACAGAAGAGGACACAAGCCATGTGAGGGGTTATATACAGGAGAGGATACAAGCCATGTGAGGGGTTATATACAGGAGAGGACACAAGCCATGTGAGGGGTTATATACAGGAGAGGATACAAGCCATGTGAGGGGTTATATACAGGAGAGGACACAAGCCATGTGAGTGAGTTATATACAGGAGAGGATAAAAGCCATGTGAGGGGTTATATACAGGAGAGGATACAAGCCATGTGAGGGGTTATATACAGGGGAGGATACAAGCCATGTGAGGGGTTATATACAGGAGAGGACACAAGCCATGTGAGGGGGTTATATACAGGAGAGGACACAAGCCATGTGAGGGGGTTATATACAGGAGAGGACACAAGCCATGTGAGGGGGTTATATACAGGAGAGGACACAAGCCATGTGAGTGGTTATATACAGGGGAGGATACAAGCCATGTGAGGGGGTTATATACAGGAGAGGACACAAGCCATGTGAGGGGGTTATATACAGGAGAGGACACAAGCCATGTGAGGGGGTTATATACAGAAGAGGACACAAGCCATGTGAGGGGTTATATACAGGAGAGGATACAAGCCATGTGAGGGGGTTATATACAGGAGAGGACACAAGCCATGTGAGGGGTTATATACAGGAGAGGATACAAGCCATGTGAGGGGTTATATACAGGAGAGGACACAAGCCATGTGAGTGAGTTATATACAGGAGAGGATAAAAGCCATGTGAGGGGGTTATATACAGGAGAGGATACAAGCCATGTGAGGGGTTATATACAGGAGAGGATACAAGCCATGTGAGGGGGTTATATACAGGAGAGGACACAAGCCATGTGAGGGGTTATATACAGGAGAGGATACAAGCCATGTGAGGGGGTTATATACAGGAGAGGACACAAGCCATGTGAGGGGGTTATATACAGGAGAGGACACAAGCCATGTGAGGGGGTTATATACAGGAGAGGATACATGCCATGTGAGGGGGTTATATACAGGAGAGGATACAAGCCATGTGAGGGGTTATATACAGGAGTGGATACAAGCCATGTGAAGGGTTATATACAGGAGAGGATACAAGCCATGTGAGGGGTTATATACAGGAGAGGATACAAGTCATGTGAGGGGTTATATACAGGAGAGGATACATGCCATGTGAGGGGGTTATATACAGGAGAGGACACAAGCCATGTGAGGGGTTATATACAGGAGAGGATACAAGCCATGTGAGAGGTTATATACAGGAGAGGATACAAGCCATGTGAGGGGTTATATACAGGAGAGGACACAAGTCATGTGAGGGGGTTATATACAGGAGAGGACACAAGCCATGTGAGGGGTTATATACAGGAGAGGACACAAGCCATGTGAGGGGGTTATATGCATGAGGGGACCTTACTTCAATTTTACATTTTAGGCTGTGTTCTTCATTTTTTTGCCCTCTAGTCATACCCCAGGGAGATGACGACAAATGAGGTTGCGGTCACACGTGGCGTTTGTGATGCGTTTTTCAATGCATCGCAGAAACGTATGTGTTTTACATGTTACCTTGCATTTGGTTGGTTTGAAACGGCTTCTCTCCTTTGTTGGAAGTGTAAGCAATGGTTTTAACACTTGCACAGCTGCTTACGCTTCCAGCAATGCAGAAAAAAACACTTTCTAACCAGCCAAACGCAGGGCAACATGAGAAATGAGAAGCGCATGCATTTCTGCAATGAGTTTAAAGACGCAATGTAACCTGCAGCCTTAAAGCGTGACAACTAATTCCAATTTACAGGTAAAACAGGGTTCAAAATAAAATATCCCTCCTCTGCACCTGCCCGGGACCAGGTGCAGATCTGCGCCTAAAAAGTAGCAAAATTAAGCAAAAAAAAAGTGATACATAAGTGAAAAGTTGCACGGAACATCTGAAAAATAAAAATACATAAGGCACAAGGTGCCGACCAAGGCGTACTGGATAAATGACAGCGAAAGTCACAGTGAAAAGTCACAAAAAACGCAAAAAGTTGCAAAAAAAAGAAAGTGAAACATAAACATGTCTCCCATTGTAACAGTTTTTGCACATTTCTATAAGAGTAAGCGTTCTGACTTTGGAGAAGTTACTACTTCACCTGATAGTGTTATACTGTATATACTGTACACATTAGTTAAAGATGGGATCTGGGCTGTTATATAACATGCAACAGCGCCCCCTACCTGGATAACACACTAATGCACCGGGGATCACAGGAACCTGCTGATTATATAACATATGGTTATTATAGATGGAGGAGGAGACCCTTTAAGAACAGGAGTCATCACATAGGCTCTTCCTCCCCATTCAGTAATCAGACCTCATATCTGCCCCATTATTATTTTATTTTTCGGATTATATTTAAGTAATTTTTTTAAGGATAATAACAAAGAAAAGCGAAGAATAAAATATCCTCTAAAGTCTTATACATACACAATGTTCTAGGTGAAATACTTTCCAGATCGTACATGGAGACCCAATTATTTTGGATCCGGGAATTTTTAGTCCTGATTCAGCCAATGTTTTTTTAATTTTTTTTTAGAACATCAATAGCTTTTTTCTCGAAAAAGGAAAATAAAAGTTGTCAATGTCAGTAGAGATCCCTAAAGCCACATTTCAACAAATTGACCCTTCTTATAATCAAATAATATACATTTATTTTGTCCGAAAAACCTAATAACAATACGAGATCATGACATATTAACTTTAGTGCAGCCGATAGGATTGTGGTGGGAGGAGCAAAGATTATTCCGAGAAATCCACAAACTAAATCCTGATGGCAAATACAGAAATCTGCAGGTCTGTATAGAAATCATCTGATTCTGTGTCTATTACTTTTCACTCTCATATCTAGAATCGAAAGCAAAATGCATTTTACACACTTTGTATAAATTGTGTATAATTGAGACATTTGGCGGCTCTTTTTTGCGCCTTATGTATGATCCTGTCTTTTTACTTGTGATACATGGTCAGTTTTTCCTATCCTGGCAGGTGCAAATTTTGGCTTCTTTTTTAGACTTTTTGTTGAAAATGTCTCAAATGCACATGGACACATGGGGGGATATTTATCAGAACCTCTGCGCACCGCCAGTGGCGCAAAGGCCCTGAAATAATCGCAAATGCTAGCTTATTGCTAGCTTTTGCGATTATTTTCCCCAATCCGCCACCTTCACACCAGTGGGATGTGAAGGGGCGTGAAGGGGGGGGAGAACTGTCCGGCCGAGCGGGGGGCGCAACCAGACGGGAGTGGGCCGGCGCAGGGTGTTACTGCGCACTCGCTGCTGCCGGCGACTTTTCATACGTGAAAAGTCGCCGGCTGCGTTTTTTTCTACGCCGGGCCCTGTCTGGCAGCCCGAAACATCAAGAGGCAGAAGCCTCTTGATGTATCGGGCTGCGAATTTGCAGCGGCGCACGAGCGCCAGCGTATGATAAATATCCCCCAAGTAATGTGAGAGGGAAGGGGGTTGGATTTGAGGCTGTGTCCTACATTTTTAACCATTCTAGTCACACCCCAGGGAGATGATGACAAAAGCGGTCACACATGGTGTTAAGGGTGAGGTCACATGTTGCGTTTTGGTTCCGTTTTCAATGCGTTTTGAAATACATTACAACAGCTGAGGAGAGGTGATTTGCCTAAAGACATTACTGTTAACATTTGTGGTTACAAAATGCACATGTTAGCGCATTGTTAATACATGCATTAACACAATGTTAACAAATATGTTAACATTTCATTTACATTGCGTTTTGTAGACACAAAAGTTAACAGTAATGTCATTAGGCAAATCCCCTCTCCTCAGCTGTTGTTATGCATTTCAAAACGCAACGTGTGACCTCACCCTTAGAAGTAACCAATACATTTTTTAAAAATGTAAATGCAAAAATTTATGCATTTTTAAAAAACTGGTTAATGTGCAAAATGTTAAATGTTTAAAGCATGTGAAATAATTCCAATTTACATGTTAAAATCAGGTCCATGAAAAAATGTCTTCCTTTGCACCTGCCCCGGACCAGATTTGCGCCTAAAAAGTCGCAAAAATAAGCAAAAAACATGATACATAAGTGAAAAGTCGCACGGAACATCTGAAAAATAAAGATACATAAGGCACAAGGTACAGAGCAAGGGGTACTTGAAGAACGACAGCAAAAGTCACAGTGAAAAGTCGCAAAAACCACAAACGTCGCAAAAATGAGACAATTTAACTAGCAGAGAGGTACATGTCCCCTATAAATTCTCAAACTTAAATTTCAAAACTGTATCCTAATGGGCCATTATGGTTCTGAATGTGAAATACAGACCAAATAGCAAAAAATAACAATCTAATAATATATAAGACAGAAATGCTAAAACCTGAGAGAGAATTTGAGTAAACATGTTTAATATGTTTAGCCAAAAATAGAGCGATCCAAACGCAACGTGTATTGGAAGGTGATTCATAGTAATGACTATTATGACTGCAAGTGGCTTTGTTGTCCGTAATTTAGACTAAGATGAGAGTAATGAAAGATCTGACTAGTTAAACGTAATTGAATCAGCCAAAGCCGTAATTCCAAAATCTTCCAATGCCGTGCAAATTATTCTCCCTAAACGAAATCAGGTTTCAAAAAGGACTGTTCAAAAATGTGGTCATTTCTAGAAGAAATATGATGGCAACACAATTATTCGAGTCTCTTTAGTAAGAAAATGAAGCGACCAAACTGAACCGATAAGAGTGGAAGAAATAAAAAAAATTTAGACTAGAAGGCAAACACAAGTTTAGAGGGAAAAAAGTTATAACTTTCATTGAGAAATTGGAAACTAAAAAGTTTAGTAAAGTTTAATAAACTTAGAAGAGATTGTGAACGTGTGGAATGTAAAGTTTTTGTACAAACCAAAATGATAAAATGAATCAATTTCTAGACCATTCAAACATCTTGTTCCGATATAAAATCACCATAAACTCTCCGATGCATCAATTTTCAGGCAAAAAGTTTCAAAAACAGATAGATAATAAGAACTTACAAGCATATGGAGGTATATCATGATTAGTTCCTATGTACCAGGGCATATTTTCTATACTTTAATATTTTTTTCAAATATAGTTTTACACCGGAAGCCAACAATTCCCGCTGATTCGGCACTTGTACACAGTTGTTCAGTTTCTCTATAAATATGGCACAATATTACGTCTCCGAGACGCTTTGTTGATCCAATTCAGGGAGAAACAAGGAAAGGAACCCGTAATTTAACACTAACAGCTGTCAGATTCCTCATAAATACATATAGACAAGCACCGGGAGATGCTCCTCTCCTCCGAGCATCAACCGTTTCCTTCATCTTAATGGTTTATTCACTTTGTGCTAGGAAAATAGGCGAGAGTAAGCAAACGCTTTTCCATATAGTTTTAAAATCTGTTATTATAGCTTGGTCTTTTAATGGCCACCTATTCCCCAGGACGGGCAACTATAGATGACAGTATTTTCACAATGCACAATCAAGGTTGAACTGGTGGGTGCAATCATGGACATCTTTTGAAGTGGCAATGGGGGGGTCTAGGGAGTAGCCTGGTACATACGATAATGAGCAGACATTGCAGCATCTCTTTAGATGGTGGTATCTTCATTGTCTATGGTTTAAGATTTCCAGACTGAACGTGACTGCCCCCACTAGTTAGCAGGTCACCGTAATTGCTGAGTCGTTGGTCACGCTCTACCCTGATACGCACTTGGACCACCTATAGTCAACCATTTCAGAGTTCATTTTGTCTTCTCTATTTGACTGAGAGTTTTCAAAGCATTAAGTAACTTTAGGTAGAACTTGCCCCAAAAATGAATGATCCAGACTTGGCTTTATCCAATATGTTGACCGTTTTATATAATAACATCTTTAGAGAAATTACCATCACAAGTTATTCAATATACATGAACAACAATGTGAAATATATGGAAATACTTTTTTGTACATCCCTGTGGCCAGAAAATTCTAGAAGGAGACTATCATTATAGGCATCAGTAAGTCAAGAAGGTCCACTATGAAGATGAGTAGGGTCCTCCATTCGTTAGAGAAAACAAGGAACCTTAAAGAGGTCCTGATCCTTCGAACATGCTGATCAATATGCAAAAATATCATTTTACAGCAAAAGGAACCGATCAGACTAACATGTTTATAGGTTGTCGGAGAAAGATTGTGCATTGAGGTTCCATTTCTTTTCACTGTCTAGGGATCCGGTGGGTCCTATCCAAAGATTGAGAGACTTTTCTATGTGACTATTGTCTCTTAGTGGGACTTAGTTATGGCCATACACTATCTCCTCTTTCTCTACATTAGGATGCCCAATTATAGGAGTACATAAACAATATCAGAGATTCTCATTGATGTCAAACATGGTCACAAGTGGCCAATTTAATTAGACAAATTTGGTTCCATTGGAAAATCTGCATTACTAGAGTAATCGGCTATTATTGACTCCTGAGTTTACGCATCAATGCTGGTGCCTTATGTTAGAGACATCCACTTGATCATCTGCTCAACTTGTCCTATGCCTCTATATTTCGTGCAGATCCAATCAGAGATAAGAATAAAAACCTGGGATCCATATTATTGCAATAACTATACTGATATCCCAGACTCCAAAACACATCCACATATATAAGTGTTAATTTCAAGATTGGACCATTTGTGACTTTTGTACTAAAATTAATTCAATCTGTTTTTTTTCCTTCATGTGGACTTGTCTCGAATTGGTCACTATATATAATCGTGACTTGCAAGTAAACACTGAAGGTTCAGAGATCCAGCAGTCTATGGGCACCCCTGTTACTGCCTACATGCCTGCCAATTCTTACTTTTGAGTTCTAAGAAGAAACTGGCAACCATAAAAATCCTGAATCAATACAGACTGAACAGGCTAAGTCCAGTAATGGTGGACTGCATGACTACAGGCACCATGCCACCAACATCCAAAAGCCCACATAGTAAGACGTTCAACGCTGATAAGCAAACAATATCAATCCTGGTCCACAAGGAATGTGTTGTTCAAAAATGTTATGACCCTCAGTTACTAAAAAACAACATTTATCTCGATGAAAAATATGTATTTTTCCTTAATGGTTCAAACTATACAAAAAATACGCAATTTGTTTTATAGTCAATCTATTATAAATAATGATTTTGTTTATGGGGCAAACATACTCCTAGTCGTGTTGAGTTGACCTTTCTTCTAGAATTCTCCCGTCTATTTTGACCCCAGAGTCATTTCTTTAAGTCATCCAGGTCTTAAAACAATGAGGGTGACCCTGGTTTGGTGTGTGTATTATAAAACAACTTTGTCCCCCTGAAGAAGGCCTCACGGTGTGGGTCCTTCAATGGAAGGTGCAGAGTACAATCAGCTTCTACGGCCAGATGGTCAGAATAAACTAATTTCTAAGGAAACATACACACACACAGAAACATCGTGAAACATTGTGATGGATATGTCGAGATATATGTTATTATTGATAGATTTCCAACCATTGTTTGATTTCAATCATATTTAGTCGCAAAATTCTTGAAATAATTAATAATAAACTCTTTAAAATTAGAGATTAATAGATTAATAGTGCAGCGTTACTTAAGCATCAGTCTACTTGTCTTCTGAATATAAGCTTCTACATAAGATAGATGTGCCCTTCCTTACATCATGTCGTCAACAATGTCTATTTGTTTTTCAGATTTTTATATTCATATGACATTAATGATCTTATGAACTCAACAAACTTTCATGAAGTGATTGGTAGAGGATTCAGCAATTCCTATGATAATAGCTACTGTTTATGACTGTTTATCGATCCTGTAAGTCTCCTTACTTCTCTACACTCCCAAGTTCTCCCAAGTCTCTAAACTTGGTTGTAGTGAACCTAAAGTGAACCTGAATGTGCCCGGTTGTATCCTCTCTGCACCTTTGTATGTGATCAATAAAGAAGACTTCTGGACGGTGAGTGCCGCTTACTCAATTTTTTCATCTAACGTGAACCTGAAGTCTATAAGTTTCTCGAATGGTCATGAGTGTAAAGAGAAATTGCCTACAGTGACTCAAGACGTGACTTGGTGAACTGAAAATGAACTGAAATCTTATTCTACAAAATCTTATTTCACAATTTTCAACAGAAATTTCACCAAGACATAAGCTTTTCAAGATATGAGCTTTAACCCCCAAGATGGTTCGGTTTGACTGAAGTCAACTTTGAGGTTTTTCAAATGTGGCCCTTCTCCCACGAGACAAAGATTTGGAAAGGAGCTGGAAAAGTGACAACTCAAACAAATCTCTCTCGATTAATTCACAATTACCTCATTGTGGCTGTCACTCCCCCCCCCCCCATTACAAAACAGATAGACTTGGGTATGATGTTATATCTCGTAGCAATTTTTGGATCATCCCAAGGGCTCCTTTAATAGAAAACTCATGAATGGGAAATATTGGTGGTGTAATATAATTTCCTACTAGGTACAAGAACATTTTAGGGACAATTTTATTTAGACTTCATCCAGGAACTAATTTCTTGGTAGGTCCTTTGTATTAGATGTTATTCTATAGAATGTGAACAGCCTCAACCTTATTAATTTTGGTCCACGATCTGAGTTTAAATAAAAAAAGATTTAGTCTAGAAAATACTGCGTCAATTATTTTACCAAATACAGACGGTCCCCTACTTAAGAACACCCAACTTACAGACGACCCCTAGTTACAAACGGACCTCTGGATGTTGGTAAGTTACTGTACTTTAGCCTTAGGGTACAATAATCAGCTGTAACAGTTATCACAGGTGTCTGCAATTAAGCTTTAGGGTTAATCCTGGTTCTTATGACAACCCAACATTTTTAAAATCCAATTGTCACAGAGACCAAAAAAATTCTGGCTGGTGGTACAATTATAAAATATACAGTTCCGACTTACATACAAATTCAACTTAACTGCCTGTACTGAGTCAAGACAATTAGGGGACTGTTTATAGTTGTGAAAATTTTGATTAAACTTTTTTCTCCAATTGCCTTTTGCCGCTCAATAGGACCTCGGTGTAGAACATTATATTCACTAAACTATTTGTGATTTGTTTCTAAATCTCTAATTTTTGTGTTTCCTACACGTCTTAAAAAAAAAAAAATAACAAAAACTACTGATTTTTTTCCCTCCTTATTTTTGGAAATTGTTGGTCGTGCTGTGAAAAGCTGCATTAAGCTGTTTGTGAATAGTTTGTTCATTACTGATTGCTACTCAACAATGTTGAGGACAGAATTTATGTTCCAATGTCAATTTGGAAAAATCTGCATATTGACAATTTAAGGGCACCATGCGGATTCATGGAAGGACGATGGATCTTACTGTCCATCCACATAGAATTATGACAAAGGAAATGCTTTCTTGCAGCAAGATATCTCAGACCCCCTGACGTGAATCTATGTCAGCCAATGCGGACAGTCCTTGATAATTGTGGGCTTTGGGTGTGTTAAATTGTTGCGATATGAGTGAAGCATAAAGTGTCATCTTCAGCTGTAAAATACATTCCTGCTCTTCTCGGCATATGTAATATTGGCGTCGCCTATTCTGTGATTGGCTAGGCATCAATGTGCGGTCAAAAATGAGAGTTTTTAACTCTTAAATAGTGAGAATATACATTATACACAAAATATAGGCGATTGGGTACCGTCTCGTGTCTATAATATTTCATATCAATGGTAATGGATTAGCTATTATGTCGCTTCTAAGATGTCGTCTTGCCTTTTTAATAGGTAAAAACATTATCAAGATCATAAGAAAAGAATAAAAAGACAATGCATTGGCCCTTAAGTGAGCGAAATATACGCAGGAAATATTTTAAAATATCATAAAAATTTTGTTTGCTAGCATAATGTATTAACTAATTCACTCACTCAACCTTCTATATTTAATAAATCCATGAGACTGAGTTACTATGTAAAAAAAATATATATTAAAAAAAAAAAATAATATATTAAATATATATATATATATATATATATATATATATATATATATATATATATATATAAATATATATATTAAAAGTATTAAAATAAAAGACTTAAAACATGTATTTATATTCATATAGCGTTAAAGTTTAATTTCTATTAATACCGATACACAAATAAAAGAAAAAAATATTCAAGGATACTTTATAAAATGGCCAAATTAAAAAAAATGATCGTAAAAATTAAACAAACAAAACTACGCAGAAAAACGGGAGATTGGAACATAAATAATAACAAAAAATATAATAAAACAATTGATTTGACCAAGATTTAATTCATTATGTAACTTTGATTATAATATTTATTTATCGTGGTCGGACCAAAAGCAACATTTCCAGTTTTCGTAGAAATAATGTTTTATAAAATCTTTGAAATATTCTGCGCACTTGATATAAGTAACAGACTGCAATGTGCGATAAGAACATCAGGCTATCAATTTACAAATTGAGAAAAGATTCGCAAAACATTTTAAAAATTCAATTTCTAAAGTTCTTTTTAAAAACCTTATAAAAGATGTGAGCGGCATTGTCAATAAGATTCTTTTTAAGAAATATTAATCTAGAATTTTTTTCCTCTATTCACGCAGCTTGTAAATAAGGAGATGCTGTTTAATGTCAGACGATCCAAAAAAATTGACAGAGAAAAAAATATTTACTTCAATCAACCACTTTTTTTCTAATTATTATTCAGAGCAGTTGCGAAAGTAGAAAAAAAAACCTCCAGTGATAGGAGTCCACCATTTTGTTGTTGGGTAGGGCGTCGAGCAGCAAAATGGTGGCCGTCACTAATGAGTCTCCTAATTAAAACTGCCGCAGAGTTTCATGTGCCATTTTTTTTTTTAATGATAAAGATGTAAACAAAAAAAAAAACAAATTTCTAGAAAAAGTTTTTATGTAGAATTACAACTGGCGATATAAATTTTTTTAAAAAATTGAGGCATATTTGTTTTAATATATTGATTTTAACAGTCTATAGAAATCCAGGCTTTATAATATCGCAATATTAATTTGTGTGTAAAGTATGAAAAATCCAAAAATACCCAACGTTTTATCTCCATATAGAGAATCTTCTACAAACACTCTCAGTCACAAGGGGCTTTTACTGGGTATATAGAGCAGCTCCCTGTCTAATATCTCCTACATTCAGTCGTTAACTTGTTTACACTTAATTAAGGAGTGTGTCTAATTACAAAGCTGAAACAACTAGTTAGAACCTACTCCATACTGTGGGCCACGTGGGCTATTTTTTTTTTCTTCTAATTTTTTTTCTTCCCTTTACACCTTGTAAAGAAAGTCGAGCCTCCAGCTAGATCAAGACTTTCTATCTTCTGGTAACATCGGATATTTTTGAAATTATTTTTTTAATAATTTATTTTATTCAAGTAGACGTTACCCTTTTTTTTTCTATAGAAAGAAGCTTTATACATAAAATGCATAGGGAACGTTTAACCCTTATCCTTTAGCACAGCGCCACTACCGTGGCATTATGGCCGCCTGTTCTTGAACTCAAGTTGACCTCTTTAGCCCTGGAGGTATACAAGGCTGACAGATTGAAGCCACAGTCAATGTGGAAGTAGACCATTGTATACAACCGTCTCCAAATTAATGTCACAACAACGTGGATGGGTGTATATCGGAAAAATAGTCACCCACTAATTAATTCCTTTTAATTATAAGTCAAATAACAAGTGCTTCATAGACCTCCTGTACTCCGCTCTAATGTTCCATAAGGATTTGGTGATCCCCAGATGAGAAACGGTAGACTAACCACAAACAACATTATGTGACCAGATGCGAACCTGGGATTTACTTTGAGATTTCTGTAGGTTGACGGCCCCCTATAATCTATCACAATTACCAGTCCATCTCCAGTCTACCTTCATTTATACTTAAGAGTTGGCAAATTCTCCGTTCTACAGGAACACAGAGTATCTCAAAGTTTTAGTAACAATTTTCTATAGAATTACAAGATTCCGTGTCCATCTGCTCGTGCTCCGAATATAGACGGCTCATCAACATGACCACATCATGTACTGACCTCCACACAAACATAATAGTAGAACATCTCCAACTCAAACCTCGTGAATATTGTTATTAGACATAGAGTGAGCTGACTGAACCTCAATGGCTTTTTCTGGGAAGGATTTATTTGTGCATAGTAGGTTATGTAATACCACAATTTAGACTATTTACGTGGTTTCCACGAAGTAGGGAATGTGTATGAATATATTTATGCAAATACAATGTTACTTTTCTAGTATTTTATTAAATCGGGTATACTTTAGGAACCTCATGGGCTTTTTACATCACTAATAGTATAATATATCTAATATATCCATTGTGAACCAGTCGGAGATTCATGCATATAGTGATAAGTAACCTAATATATCATACACATACATACAGACATGCTTGTGTGTGTATGTCATGTAAGACCATGTGTGCATCACGGGTACAGAAAACCAAATACTAAGATAAAAAACACAACTAGAATTAAAATAAAACACATCCAGCCCAACCTTTGACTCTATTTCATCATCCTAGGATGTGCTTAAACTTTATACAGAGAGTGACACCCCAATGTTATATTTAGCTATATTTTTGACAAAGGAATAAAATGTAAACGAGGAAATCATCTCACCCCAAAATATTACAAACCCAACAAAGGCTAAAATAAGAAAATGAAAATTACAATTCATCTGCGAATCCCAGACCGTCCCTACACCACACAGATAAATGCATCTCTATCCTCCACCAGGACGACGGCAACTTCAGGTTACATAACCAGCACACTGCAGACATGTCCTCTTCTATCTTACACACATACTGGGGCACCTTATATTTCTCTGCTGAGAACTCCTCTGCCTAGGACCTTCAGGACATGTGCGGTGTGTGGCACTGTCCTACACTCTCTATGCTCTGTTTTAGTGTAAGTGCTATTGATTTATAAGCAAAGTGCTGTGTTTATTGCCCCTGAAACCCTGCAGGAGTAGAACTGTGTCTGACCGCTTCCGTGTTTACATGCACGGAGTGTGGATAAGCTCTCACTAACAAGGCCTCATCGTGCTTGTTTTTGTACATTGTTGAACAATAAAGTTGTGAATAGCTAATAATGAAAAAAAAAAACGATGCCGAGAACGGAGACTAGAAGGCATTTTTTTAAAGAAAATCTGTTGACGATCACCATGTTGAGGGTCTTAGGGATTGTGTGTCTAAGAATATAACCTCAGCAGCAACGTCAATAACAAGATTCTGCTGCATATGTCAGCTCTCACACGCTTACCCATGCACGGATAATACAGTACATGCAATGACGTTACTCAATACCGAGGTAGTCCCTCATCCTCCTCCTCCTTTGGAGAGGAGAAGTGAGCGCTGTCCTCGTTATTGCAACTTTATACATATTTCATTGCATTCCATAAGCTCATCATCAACTCTATGTATAAAGATACCGTGCCTGACGTAGGAAAGAATTAAGTGGCAGATGGAGACAATGACGGGCTTTGTGTGAAGCCGGCGAGTTCAACATCGCTCTCAATTAATAGTTTGTTTTGGGGCTAGAAAGCGAGATCACCACGGTGCGGACACTAGAGGAACTGTGAGACATTGTGGTCGTTATCATAATCACGTAACTTTTACATGACAGGAAGCAATGCACCTGCAGCTACGAAGCTCTCCTCCGCCGTCACATAATTTCTATTGGCTCGTTAATTAAAGGGATTTGGGCGTTAGATAGGAAAACAGAAGTCCCGTTTGCACAGTTGGAAGGGTAGGGATGTATTCTTATGCTCACCCATCTCTCAGTTGCCTCCATTCATTCTCTTCTCTTCCATACCATTCCCTCCATGCCCCCCCTTCCCTTGTTAAAGCCTTACCTCTGACCAGGATCCGTCGACAGTAATCAGCTTCTCCTGCGGACTGATTGTCCTGACCTTCCTCTTTGGACGATCCTGGGCTGGAGGTAGAGGTCACGGGAATGTCCTTAATGCTGTGGCCTCGTAAGGAACACTCTACATCAGCTCTGCTTCCCTTGTCTCTGAGTCGCTCTGTGCACAACGTGGCTGACTTGCCACACAGAGGGCTTCTTCTCTCCTCGGACACTCCATCGCCCATACTAGTAGCCTGATCAAACATCAGGCGAAGCCCCCCCTAACCCCTAGGCTGGCCCCCTCCTTCCAAAACCACTTTTAGAACGGAGGAAAAACAAAAACAAACAAGCAACAATTCACTCAGACAGCAGAAGTCAGCAGTCAAATGCATGTAGGGCATCGGAGGCTCTGTGCAAGTATTCCACATAAGGTTTCGGCATGGTTGCCACCGTACACAAATGCAAGATCCCTCGGCAACGCAGATCTTTCTTAAGAGGCACACACATCAAGTTGTTTCCAATCTGAAGTCTCACGTAGTAGGAGATTATGAGAGTTGGGTGCACCGATCATGTACTGTAAAGAGTGCCGATGAGTCAACTTAAAGGCAGTAATTTCTAGGATTGGGATGACTTTACTCCTTCTTTCTTCCTTTCTGTTTTTTTTTTTCTCTCTGCCCAGCCAAGTATGAAGAATTGTGAATGAATGAGGGAAGGCGTAGCAAGTTGGCTTTTTTTTTTTTTCTAAATAGTTCACAGTTTTGACAGTCCAAAATATCCTTCAGTCTTAAGAAAACTTCTGGAGTCTGTAAAAGCCCAATATACAAGGAGTGGAGGTAGGGTTCCCGGAGACTGATGTGCAGTCAATGATCCCAAATGCTTGTCGTGTCCACGGCCAAAGTCTTCTTTTCCATTTTGTCTGACAGGTTAGACTTTGAAATAGGACTGCATTGGTTAAAAAAACATCAATACTAGTTAAAAAAATATATATATATATTTTGCAGGGGAGGAAGGAGGGTACCAAGGGATGGGCAAAGGAGGCAGAAGGAGGGAATGGGGCGGAGGGAAATTGGGATTAGCAAAGACTGTCTATATGTTTAACTCTCCTCCTTTCCCTCCTACTCTGCATTTCCAGATAAGCAAAGGAAATACCTTGGGATCACAGCTACATAAATGCTCCTGTAGAGAAAGGAGGTAGGTAGGAGGCTTTTTTTTTTAAATTGAGTGCTTACTACAACGTAATTTCCTGCTTGTCAGATGCCGGCTATGGATTGGTAAACAAAGGATCTATTTAGTGCAGCCACTTGAATATACATAAATCTAAGGGGAGGGGGAGTCAGGGTGGAAGGAAAACTTAGAATTTTTCCAGTTTGCTTTATTTTATTAAAAATGTGTAAGTGCAAAATGTAATATTTAGATTTTTTTCTTTATATTTTGAAACATTTATATAAAAATATAAAGCAAAATATCACCAATGGCATAACAGGTCACCATTTATAATTCACTCATCGGGGATCAGATGATAGACGTTCTTAATATTTTAGGTGTAATTTAATCAATATTACGGAAATATACGTTTTTATTTTTTGTTTTTTTTATTTTTTTGTGACATTTTTATAATTTCTGGATTTTGTTGTAAAAATTACGACCTGATATTGTGATTTCTAATAAATTTTTGTTCATTTTGGAAAAAAAAAATGTGGTTGGTGTCACGTTACTGTTACATGAGAAATATTGTATATTGTGACTTGAAAAGTGCATCCCATAACATTTGTGGGTATTTATAGATTTTTTTTATATAATGTAATCATCCCATTCAAGAATATTAAGTCGGTACCAATTATATTGATAAGTGTCAATACATTATTCTATGTATAACTCGATATCCACACAGCAGCAGATAATAATAAAAATAATTAAAAAAAATATGTAAAAATAGTTTTAAAAAACAATATCGACCTCCTGCTCTGCTACCACTAGAATCTGAGGCTGTGAGCTGAAGCCTCTCACTACACACAACACTGATCCTGCCTCCATCTTTCATAGTTTTTTTTTTTGTTTTTTTTTAAAAAAAAGAAAGTTTAAAAGAGAAAACACAAACTTTTTTCGGTGAATTTTGAAAATACAGTCACCACGAGCTTCATAAAAGCACTTTTTCTAAACTTTTTTTTTTTTTAACTTAAAATCAATCTCCTGGGGTTTAAAATTTACAAAAGATTTTAATTAAATAAACAGGATCTTAATGAATACGTGTGTTAATTGGATTCGCTTGTCTGACTCCCACAGCAATGCAAAGCCAAGAAAAAAAAAAGAAGCTATTTCACCATGGAGCTCGAAAAAATCCATAGAGAAACTACAACACAGAGAAAACACACACAAACACACATATATAAAAATATATATGTATATATATATATAACACACACTTTACATGTATAAATATATGTGTGTGTGTATATATATATATAATACTTTGTGGGTGCATTATACTTTAAATATACATTCAGACCTAAATTATGTTTATATATAAAGTCTATGTAAATGTGTGTTAATATTAACACAAATAATTTGTATACACATAGTACATACACTATATACACACTATACATACACTATGCTATATATACACTATATACACACTATATATACACTATACATACACTATATATACACTATATATACACTATTTACTATACATACACTACACATACACTATATATACACTATATACACACTATATATATACTATACATACACTTTATACACTATATATACACTATACTTACAATATATATACACTATACTTACAATATATACACTATATATACACTATACATACACTATATACACTATATATACACTATTTACTATACATACACTACACATACACTATATATACACTATATACACACTATATATATACTATACATACACTATATATACACTATATATACACTATACTTACAATATATATACACTATACATACACTATATACACACTATACTTACAATATATATACACTATACATACACTATATACACACTATATATACACTATACTTACAATATATACACTATATATACACTATATATACACTATATATACACTATACTTACAATATATATACACTATACATACACTATATACACTATATGTACACTATTTACTATACATACACTACACATACACTATATATACACTATACATACACTATATACACTATATATACACTATTTACTATACATACACTACACATACACTATATATACACTATATACACACTATATATATATACTATACATACACTATATATACACTATATATACACTATACTTACAATATATATACACTATACATACACTATATACACACTATATATACACTATACTTACAATATATACACTATATATACACTATATATACACTATATATACACTATACTTACAATATATATACACTATACATACACTATATACACACTATATATACACTATACTTACAATATATACACTATATATACTATACTATACACTATACTATATTATACTATTTGATTTTTCTCACTTTTCACCTCTATGATACTTGTTGATTATTTTGCACTTCTAAACAAAGGTTTTTGGAAGCTCAAAGTTTCTGTAAAATTTTGAATTTCTAAATAAAAAAAATCTCACCTTATAGCACATAGAGGAAAAAACATGTTTAATGGCTAAGTATTATAAAACTAGACACTTTGTACAATATATATTAAAAATGGAACTTGAATCTAAGAAGCATTATGTAACCAAGGGGCCACACATGGAATAATATCCGCTAACTATGTCTGTCACCAATATCTGTAATATTAGAAAACATTACTTATTCAATAAACTTGTAACTTTAACTTTTAAACGAGCATAAGGGTCTAATACAGAATGTCCCTCCCCCCAAAAATAGTCAGTTTTAGCTGCAGTTTTCAATCCCTATATCAATTATTTGAGACCATTTTCCAGGTACCAAGTATTGGAGATGTTTCCAACAAGGCATTTTAGTAAAAATCCCCATTCAATGACGTTAAAAATGTAACTCTAAAGAAAGTAAAGTTTTGGGGCTTTTTTTTAACTCATTTCGAGAGGTTTTTTTGTTTTTTTTTTGCAAAATTGTGCAAAATATACGCTAAAGTAACTGATCAATAAATAGCTTATTATTGATTCATAACTACTGTGCAGCAACATAAAGAAGACATGAATAAGTGTTGAGGGTTATGGAAAAATATGGAATATTATATATTTATATAGTTATACATGTGATACATATATATTTTATTATATATATATAAGTATTAAAGTTGAGTTATATATATAAATCTTGAAAAACCTACATAAAATTATATATTTTACATATATATATATATATATATATTTATTTTTTTTTTATTTTTTTATTTTTTTATTTTTTTTTTTTATTATTATTAATATGGAATTTTATGCAGGTTTTTTAACATTAAAAAAAAAAATTCGAATGTCCAAAAGTGTTGAAAATGAGGAATGTTTCTGGTTACCTAACCTTTCTAAAAATCAAGTTCAATGGAAAATTTCTTATAAAAACCACCGCCGAAAAAACGTGGACTGTGTTGTGTCACAGGAAACAGCCTTTATTTTAGGGGGTTTATTTTCTGGCTGTGATATTGGCAAATTTTCCAAAAATCACAGTTTTTCGAAACTGAAAAAAATATTCAGTTTTTTTTTTAGAACTTTTTGATAAATTTGAAAGTACACAGAAATCGGTAAAGTATGAAGGAATCTCTAAAAAATCTGGAGTTAAATGTCTATAAACTTCATAGGTGATGAGAGTGTAAGAACTTAGCTTAGAAATACACCTGTTGCCTGTAATATTCGTAGCTCTTCATAAGGACCTGGACCTCTTAGGGTGCGTAAGGTTCTTCAAAAACTTCACTGGATGTAGATTTTTCACAACTTTTTACAGTACTGGAACAGGGCAGATCTTCTAAAGAAGTAGCAGAGCTGAGTTTGTCCTTTGGCACACACCTCATCATCATGTCTTTCCTCGAGGTGGGCAGAGAAGAAGCTGAGATACACGTTCATCCATCATACATCACATCTCCAAGTGTTCCATGACTACACATTATTACATCAGCCTCCTCTATATCGGTGATGGGTGAAAAATGCAAAAATATTCAGCTTCCTCTTCTATAGCTCTTTAAGACTAATTTGGCAATTTACATCGATCTTTCTCGTTTTTTATGGATGTGGAATCCTATTATAGAATAATAAACCATATAAATCATATACAATACAAACACAAGTCTGACTAGTACAGTACTAATATAGAAAGTCGTATTGATATTTTATTACACTGTTAATCCAGAATCTGTAAAGTTTTTTTTTTTTAAAAACTTGCAGTGCTCTCTCTCGACACCTTCGGGGCAACGATTACCCAAGTCAATGTTATGAGACGTGTACTGACACATGTATCAATATCTCAATATTGAGTCCAAAGCAAACAGTTTTTTTGCGTTGGACACTACATTTTCTTTTCTATATGTAATAATTAATAAAAAAATAAAGTGATTATTGACTTTAACGTTTTGAATCAAAAAGTGATTTTCTGGGAATTTGTTTCATGGATTTAAAAAAAAAAATTATTAAAAAAAAATTCTTATTTTTTCTGGGTAATAAAAAAAAAGTTTAGCTCCATATACTAGATTCATAAAATGAGCCAGAAGAAAACTTTTAAAAAGTTGAGGGATTGTTTGGGAGATAAATGCAACAGAAATATAATATTTTTAAAAACTGGGATGGTTCGGGTACTGATTTAGTAAAATATTTGACAAATTTGAAAGTAGAAAAAAAAACTTCTTTTCTATCTTTTAAAGGGACCCAAGGTGATAAAGAAGAGCGATGCAGCCCAATATGCAGCTGGTTCTTTCATATCCTTGTACATGCTACATGTACATGGCATATTTCAGGTCAATATTCTACATCTATTGTATATTTATTAGAATTTTCAATTAAAAACTATAGAGCAACGGAGACATTGGTGTATTTATCAACAAGTGAACAATTCCCTCATTCACTTTAAAAAAAAAAAAAAAAAAAAATTATTTTTCTACTTCCGAATTGGACATTGTATGTACATAACTGGTATGGATGGCACATTTTTAGTCCCTCTGTAATTTAAATATTAGGTCCAGAATAAAATAGTATGAGGGTATATATTTTTTTGCATTATTTCTACTAATATATATTTAATTATTTATACATTTTTGTAATGTTTTATAATGTTCATAAGGTTTATAATGTTTTATTCCTTTACTAGTGCAAAAACCGTTGGTACTTCCTATTTCTAGTTGTATCAGTGTTTATAAAAATAATGGGTTTTTTTTAGAAATAATATTAAAAATTCTCTAGACGGACAGGGAAACATACAGGTAAAAAAAAATAATTAACTATGAAATATCTATATGTGTTCTGAAGTTATACTACGAAGTGACAAAGAATACACAGAACATAAATGAGGCTAAATGGATGCCATTTGATGTCCCACTAAAATTCCAAGGAAGAGGAAATAAATATACAGCATAACCCTAGGGTCCCCAGGTGTTGGTAGCTCTAGATGATTACATTGTATCAGATTTGGAAGATGATTATTAATCGAGAGATTCAATAGCCAATCATTACATTTTGAAGCACTTTATGTAACATAAATAGAACAAGCACAGTCCGGGAACATAAGAAAAGAAGGTTGAGCTGTACCATAAAAAAGGATTCAAAAATGTTCAAAAAGTTATTCTTAGGCGTCAACGGCGTCAACTTGGAAAATTTTGTGTAAGTAAAGGTCAATATTTATACATGATTTTATATACAATTTTGTAAAATCAGCCTTGATGACCAACTCCAGGTGAAATTTGTCAACGTAACTTTAATAGCCATGCGAGTTATTGCAATAAATACTTAATATCTGCCTCATCCGTCATATTATCATATCGTGTGGCTATTGGTTGCTGATATCTATGGTGGAAATGGACTTTTTGTGTCCACATCTTCCACAGTTATTTCCTAGAGCAATTCAGAAAATTTAATTTTGACATACTTGATACAATATGCTTCATGGATGTACCAGACATAATAAGGAATATCTACACATTAGACAGATGTTGCAATGGTTGGATTTACGACCCCTCGTCAATGGATTTGCACACCAGCGCTCAATGTTCTGAAATGGTGGTGGTGTGGTGGTTGGTCAATGTCAAGAAATTATATAGTTCGTAGTTTTTTTCCTTTCTTAATGGGAGGTTGGGTCTCATCCTCTATTGCCATCTTTCCACAACATTGCCCCCTCTGTTTATGATTCCAGCTGAACCCCTTAACCACTGGCCTCAAGGGTCACATGAGCAAAAACAGTGATATCAAAGCTTAACATCACATTCTTGACCATGTGACCACTGAGGCCAGTGGTTCACATTTTCTGGTCAGACTTATATAAATGGGGGAAAAGGGGTGCACTGCGAGAACCAGAGAAGAATAAGTATTCTAGAAGGACTTGAGCTGAACCCCCCCCCCCCCAAAAAAAATGGAATACTTAGAATGAAATACTAAGACAGCATAATTTTTTATTATCCAGCTGGACAGAAAATCTGTGATGGTGGGTGGGGAACCCATTACGGTCCTTAAAGGAAATGGAAATGTTATAGTATTGGTATGAGAGACAAAGGTATTGGGTGAAGGAAGATTACAGGGGTCCCCACTTTGGACCCAATCCTATTCCCTGAAACCAAGAGACTCAACAGAATTTTCTCAGCTGCTTATATATTTTTCAATCTACTTAAAAAGTATTACACAATTATTGTACATTATCGCTACAATGACATGTACACATTATAATGTGAGATCCTTAGACCTGACATGACCAAAGAGGAGAGAAGACACGAGAAACAAGAGACATACTCAAAGCATAAAGGAAGCATCCTATCATCATGGTCCCTGAGCTCCAATGAAATCATAAAGGTGATGATTCAAAATAGACAAGATTACACAATTATACAATATTCTGTTATCACTGGTGTAGAAAAAGCTGACTCGGAAATATGATGCCAACAAACCAGATAGGTAGAACGGTAAATATAACATGTTACAATATTAATCCGGTATGGCAAACATACAATTATTGTAGTGATATTGTATGTAGATAAGAATACTACCTCCTATATATGACAATAACTACTGTAATACTGACCCCTGTGTACAAGAATATAACTACTATAATACTTCCCCCTGTGTACAAGAATATAACTACTATAATACTGCCCCCTATGTACAAGAATATAACTACTATAATACTGCCCCCTATGTACAAGACTATAACTACTATAATACTGCCCCCTATGTACAAGAATATAACTACTATAATACTGCCCCCTATGTACAAGAATATAACTACTATAATACTGCCCCTATGTACAGGAATATAACTACTATAATACTGCCCCCTATGTACAAGAATATAACTACTATAATACTTCCCCCTGTGTACAAGAATATAACTACTATAATACTGCCCCCTATGTACAAGAATATAACTGCTATAATACTGCCCCCTATGTACAGGAATATAACTACTATAATACTGACCCTATGTACAAGAATATAACTACTATAATACTGCCCCCTATTACAGGAATATAACTACTATAATACTGCCCCTATGTACAGGAATATAACTACTATAATACTGCCCCCTATGTACAAGACTATAACTACTATAGTACTGCCCCCTATGTACAAGAACATAACTACTATAATACTGCCCCCTATGTACAAGACTATAACTACTATAATACTGCCCCCTATGTACAAGAATATAACTACTATAATACTGCCCCCTATGTAAAAGAATATAACTACTATAATACTGCCCCCAATGTACAAGAATATAACTACTATAATACTGCCCAATGTAAAAGAATATAACTACTATAATACTGCCCCCTATGTACAGGAATATAACTACTATAATACTGCCCCCTGTGTACAAGAATATAACTACTATAATAATGCTCCCTGTGTACAAGAATATAACTACTATAATACTGCCCACAATGTACAAGAATATAACTACTATAATACTGCCCCCTATGTACAAGAATATAACTACTATAATACTGTCCCCTATGTACAAGAATATAACTACTATAATACTGCTCCCTGTGTACAAGAATATAACTACTATAATACTGCCCACAATGTACAAGAATATAACTACTATAATACTGCCCCCTATGTACAGGAATATAACTACTATAATACTGACCCCTATGTACAGGAATATAACTACTATAATACTGCCCCTATGTACAAGAATATAACTACTATAATACTGCCCCCTATGTACAAGACTATAACTACTATAATACTGCCCCCTATGTACAAGAATATAACTACTATAATACTGCCCCCTATGTAAAAGAATATAACTACTATAATACTGCCCCCAATGTACAAGAATATAACTACTATAATACTGCCCAATGTACAGGAATATAACTACTATAATACTGACCCCTATGTACAGGAATATAACTACTATAATACTGCCCCCTATGTACAAGAATATAACTACTATAATACTGCCCCCTATGTACAAGACTATAACTACTATAATACTGCCCCCTATGTACAAGAATATAACTACTATAATACTGCCCCCTATGTAAAAGAATATAACTACTATAATACTGCCCCCAATGTACAAGAATATAACTACTATAATACTGCCCAATGTACAAGAATATAACTACTATAATACTGCCCTCTATGTACAAGAATATAACTACTATAATAATGCCCCCTATGTACAGGAATATAACTACTATAATACTGCCCCCTATGTACAAGAATATAACTACTATAATACTGCCCCCTATGCACAGGAATATAACTACTATAATACTGCCCCCTATGTACAGGAATATAACTACTATAATACTGCCCCCTGTGTACAAGAATATAACTACTATAATAATGCTCCCTGTGTACAAGAATATAACTACTATAATACTGCCCACAATGTACAAGAATATAACTACTATAATACTGCTCCCTGTGTACAAGAATATAACTACTATAATACTGCCCACAATGTACAAGAATATAACTACTATAATACTGCCCCTATGTACAGGAATATAACTACTATAATACTGCCCACAATGTACAAGAATATAACTACTATAATACTGCCCCCTATGTACAGGAATATAACTACTATAATACTGACCCCTATGTACAGGAATATAACTACTATAATACTGCCCCCTATGTACAGGAATATAACTACTATAATACTGCCCCTATGTACAAGACTATAACTACTATAATACTGCCCCCTATGTACAAGAATATAACTACTATAATACTGCCCCCTATGTACAGGAATATAACTACTATAATAATGCCCCCTATGTACAAGACTATAACTACTATAATACTGCCCCCTATGTACAAGAATATAACTACTATAGTACTGCCCCTTATGTACAAGAATAACAGGACAGAAGAAGCTAATGCCCTGAATATTTCCCCTTTGAGGGACCTCCACCACTGGGTTTCTATTCTCTTAAAACCCCATTGTGTTCTGGGTAATCTCATTTATAGGGTAGATACATAGAATCTTCCATCTTTGACCCCTAGTCTGGTCTTCCTTGTTTAGTTTGCCTTCTCTTCCTAATTTGTCTGCACACATTGTTTTGCCCAAGGGTCTTGACTGACCTTGATCTGGCCCCAATCTTCACACCTGCCCTGGCTTCTAAATAACTCATGAATGTGTGACCGCCACCTCCACCATATGGGAGCGCCGATCCATTTTTACAATATTCTATACATGAATGGAGATTCTCAGGCTTGGAAGGACCTTGTATATTGTCTTAGAAAATAATTTTCCAAGCAATTGTCTAATATGGTGACACAACCAATTAGCCGAGCAGATGGCTCCTGAAGCTTTTGACCTCAGCACATTCTTACTATTATGTCTACATTTAACATGAAATATCCAAAGCCATCGCGCTGGGCATGTAAAGAATCCATGGTCCTCTCCTAGGACTTCTGAAGAATCCATTGCCATTAGGTAGGACATATGAAAAATCTATGACCATCAGGTAGGACATATGAAGAATCTATGACCATCAGGTGGGACATATGAATAATCTATGACCATCAGGTGGGACATATGAAGAATCTATGACCATCAGGTAGGACATATGAAGAATCTATGACCATCAGGTGGGACATATGAAGAATCTATGACCATCAGGTGGGACATATGAAGAATCTATGACCATCAGGAAGGACATATGAAGTATCTATGACCATGAGGTGGGACATATGAAGAATCTATGACCATCAGGTAGGACATATGAAGAATCTATGACCATCCGGTAGGACATATGAAGAATCTATGACCATCAGGAAGGACATATGAAGTATCTATGACCATCAGGTGGGACATATGAAGAATCTATGACCATCAGGTAGGACATATGAAGAATCTATGACCATCAGGTAGGACATATGAAGAATCTATGACCATCAGGTAGGACATATGAAGAATCTATGACCATCAGGTAGGACATATGAAGAATCTATGACCATCAGGTAGGACATATGAAGAATCTATGACCATCAGGTAAGACATATGAAGAATCTATGACCATCAGGTAGGACATATGAAGAATCTATGACCATCAGGTAAGACATATGAAGTATCTATGACCATCAGGTGGGACATATGAAGTATCTATGACCATCAGGTGGGACATGTGAAAAATCTATGACCATCAGGTAGGACATATGAAGAATCTATGACCATCAGTTGGGACATATGAAGTATCTATGACCATCAGGTGGGACATATGAAGAATCTATGACCATCAGGTAGGACATCTTGAGAATCCATGACCATTTGGCAAGATGTCTGAAGGATCTATGGCCATCAGAAAGTACTTTGAAGGATCTATGGCCGTCACATGGGTCTTAACTATAACTTAGAGAATTGTTGAGGGATCTAATGTGAATGTAGCTTATATCCAGGGGTCTCTAGCTGATGAGCAAGGGACATGTAGAAGGAATGTGCTCTACCGCAGCTTCATGGCTTGGTCTGATCAGGTCCTAATCCTATTCAGTCTTGGCTTGTCCTACACAATAACACAAGTGGACACACAACCAGTTTGTCAATCCTGTGCTAATGACCATCACCCATCGCAATTACCCTCTGACCTCCTTAACACGCCCGTTAAGGGAGGGCTGTCTCCCTGGATGAAAACACACAGCAGACTGGCCTCAGCCCCTAATGGTGTTTTGTGTGGCAGGTCTTCACCACAGGGGGGCCCCTGTGTCCCCACAGTCGTCCCTTCCAGGCATTGAAAGTCGAAGTCAAACGTAACACTTTTCAGCCCCGGTAACAATGCGGCCTCCATTGTGCAGGTTAATGTTATAATTACTAGGTGCAGGGGCTTTTCCTTCCCGCCCCGTCTAATTCCTTCCCTTCCAATAGTTGATAGAAAGGAAACATTGGGGAATTATTGTTTATTGATTACAGGTTACACTAATGAGCGTCCCCATCATTAGCCTAATGGTGCGGACAGAAACTGCAAGGAGGTCTCCTGATCGTGGTGGGAGAGGTGAGGGCACAGCACCCGCAGATGTCTACCACCGGGTCACATCACAGGACCCAGCAGATTATAGTCATATCAGGTTATGTGTATAACAACCACTCACCAGATTATGTATATGTCTAGGACTGAATAAATTATGTTCATATCAGATTATGTGTGTAATCAGGACTCCACAGATTATATTCATATCAGATTATGTGTGTAATCAGGACTCCACAGATTATATTCATATCAGATTATGTGTATGACCAATACTCAGCAGATTATGTGTATCTCCAGGATTCCACATATTATATTCATATCAGGTCATGTGTATGGTCATGTATGGCAAGGAATCCGTAGATTATGATCATATCAGATTATGTGTATGGCCTGGATTTGGCAGATTATGTGTATGACAAGTACTCAGTAGATTATAGACATATTAGATTATGTGTATAACAAGCACTCATCAGATTATCTATATGTCTAGGACTCAATAGATTATAATCATATCAGATTATGTGTATGTTCAGGACTCCACATATTATATTAAGATTAGATCATGTGTATGACCAATACTCAGCAGATTATAGTTATATAAAATTATATGTAGGACCAGGATTCCACAGATTATATTCATATCAGATTATGTGTATGATCAATACTCAGCAGATTATAGTTATATCAGATTATGTGTATGGCTTGGATTTGGCAGATTATGTGTATGACCAGTACTCTGTAGATTATAGACATAAGCACCTACCTAGAGATAAGGCCAATTTACACATAAAAATGAAGCTAAAGTAAAGTAGCAGCGTCTTTATTGGATATATGCATAAACATTACAGGTATATATAAAATACAAAATAGGACAGGGGGGGGGGGAATAATGCAGGTATCGGAGTGGGGGTGGAGATGGAAATGCATCACAATGAAAAAATCAAATATCCGTGGGGACAGCAATGGGGGGGGCAAAAGTATCACTTAATATCATAAAGTGCATAATGCAAATGGTAGATTGCCACAATGTCTCAACACACCATTCAAAGTGCTAGTGCATATAGGGGGAAGGTACAGGTATATGTCTCCATATTAAACCAAGGTACGTTAAAAAGGTGGAGAGAGCATTGCTTACCCTTAGTGTCTGATGTGTCCCAAGTGTGCCACGGACCGGACACATCAGACACTAAGGGTAAGCAATGCTCTCTCCACCTTTTTAACGTACCTTGGTTTAATATGGAGACATATACCTGTACCTTCCCCCTATATGCACTAGCACTTTGAATGGTGTGTTGAGACATTGTGGCAATCTACCATTTGCATTATGCACTTTATGATATTAAGTGATACTTTTGCCCCCCCCATTGCTGTCCCCACGGATATTTGATTTTTTCATTGTGATGCATTTCCATCTCCACCCCCACTCCGATACCTGCATTATTTCCCCCCCCCCCCTGTCCTATTTTGTATTTTATATATACCTGTAATGTTTATGCATATATCCAATAAAGACGCTGCTACTTTACTTTAGCTTCATTTTTATGTGTAAATTGGCCTTATCTCTAGGTAGGTGCTTGTGCTATACACTGGCCAAATATAGAAGGTTTGAATTGTTTGAGGAGTAATAACACATTGAACAGTGAATATCAGCAGATGTTTACTCCTCCCCATGTAACCCCAAAAGTGGTATTATAGATTATAGACATATTAGATTATGTGTATAACAAGCAGTCATCAGATTATATATATATATGTCTAGGATTATGATCATATCAGATTAAGTGTATAATCAAGACTCCACAGATTATATTCATATCAGATCATGTTTATGGCCAGGACACAGTAGACTATGGTAATATGAGATATGGTAATCAGATTATGTTTATGATCAAGATTTAACAAATTATGGTCATATTAAGATATATGTCTATGGTAGTCAAGAACACTGACTCGGTTAAAATTTTTGGAAATATTTTTACTGGTTTTCTGTTTTACAGGTCTAATTAAATTTTACTAAGAATCACAAAACTTGAACTAAATCCATCACTGTTGGGTGTCAGACACTGTGCACATCAGATGACGGGATTTCATGTGTCGAAGCCTGAAAGCACTTGCTGGAGTCAACTTCTCACCAATGAGTCCTAGCCATGACCTTGGTTGATCAGGACAGGATCTGTTAGTGTCTCTAGGCCCCGTCCTACCTTGGTTTAGTTTAAGGGATTTTCCATCTTTGTGATATTGATGACACTTAGGACTCCTCCAACCAATCAGTTGGTTCCGGTTGACTTTCAACACCAAAAATTGTGCCAGAAGAACAGCTCCATTCTTTGTCTATTGGTCAGTCTATGAAACTACAACCAATGTTTCTCTGATATTGACGATGACCTACTCTATAGATTCAAAAGCACTAAGCTAGAAAAACCCTCTAAGTAAGACCTTGACCAATAAGGTATGGCCGAAGAGCTGAATCTGAACTTTAAGGGACTATAACTTCGAGATGATGTTTGGCCACTTGCTATATTTGTGGTCAAGAAAATTTATAGAAAAACACGGGAATCATTACATCACGTTCTTACAATCCCCCCCCCCCAATCACACCCCATACGATTATCCTGTAAACATTGGGTAAGGCTATCCGCTTTCCTCACGCCCAGATGGACAATTGTAAAAGACTTCCACAGGAGGAACAATGATCTTTTATCAGGAGGCCGGCGGCTGTTAATTGGGGTCCTCTAACGGCCGCCCCATTGTCAGCCTCAGCCGTATTTCTTGGTGTCTCCTGAGGTCATTGTGCCGCTCACATTATTTACTAACAACTTTTTGCCTCAATCCCCAAATATCACACCACCCAAGAACAGCGGCCGGCCACCGCTATCCACCACCGGCAGGGTGGAATCTGATTGGTCAGTCATGGAGGGGTTTACGGTATAGTAATAACATACAAATATCATATATATTAGGACCAATAAGATTAAAAAAGGTGCAAATTTTTGCAAAACTCCTACCATTGTCTTTACTGCTCATGGTTAAGCCTGCACAATTATTTGAGCCTTTTTAGGAGCAAAAATATTATTAATAACTGGAAACTGGAGATATACAAAGACATATTAGGTGCAAACAAAGATTATTGGTACATCATGAACTTCAGTGCAAAAAGGTGCAAAAATGTTTGCAAATAACCCAATGGGTGCACATTTATCATACTGCACCAACAGGATCTATCAGGAGGCTGCGGCCTGCACCGGTGGGGCACACCTACTCCAGGTCTGACCGGGTGTTGTATTACGCGGGGTAGGAACCCTCCA
This sequence comes from Engystomops pustulosus, assembly GCF_040894005.1. Taxonomy (NCBI): domain Eukaryota; kingdom Metazoa; phylum Chordata; class Amphibia; order Anura; family Leptodactylidae; genus Engystomops; species Engystomops pustulosus. The sequence goes on from NC_092411.1 coordinate 287,097,188, forward strand.
CACCTTCCCACATCACACTCACTGTGACCCACAATTCCTGCATGTGTGCCAGATTTCAAGCCTACAGGCCCTGATAAACCTGGCCCATTGAACTGCACATGAAGGTATAGTTTCTTATTACTGCCGATGTGTCATTATAGCCTTGACAGTCGTGGATGGAGGGTTGGCTGTAATATTTAAAGGGATCCTCTAGTCTTGGACATGTAAATTCAGGTCATGCAATACATGTATGTGACTGGCCCCTCGCCCGGTCCTGCGTCGAGAGGATCAGTTGTATGAGCAGGACCAGGTTAGACTGTATTCCAACCTCTGAATATCGTCAATCAGGGTCGGTAGGTATCAGTAGGCCCCTGGGTGACAGAGCCTCAGTGGGTCCCTTTGCAGTGAACTCATGTGGAAGCATTAAAAATTTTGAAACTAAAATATTCTCCTGTTCCCTAAATTATTCTCTAGTTTATCATCCCAAACAGCCCTTCAGGGTTATTTTATATAAGCCCCCCTATGGATTCATTAGATACATCCCCCCTCACCCCCATGGATTCCTTATGTGAGCCCCCCAGCAGCTCCGGACCTTAGGGTTATATTGAGTGCTGCTCTGGAAGTGACTAGAGTAGAAAATGTAACATTTCTTCTTGTTTTATCCCCTAACACTTGAATGGGGGGCTGGGGGGGGGGGGGTTTAGAGGAAATAATTGAACTTTCACTGCTAGGACATATCTTCCAGTGGTTGAGGCTTTTGTCTTGTGTAAATCGATCCCTATAAATGACAGACTCCTCGCTCCCACCAGACACAGACTGCAGACAAATACTATTTCCTTACATTCCTATTGTTCCCGTACAGGAAGTCTACAGCCGCCGCTTATAACAATTTGTAGATGAAAAGTGAGACCTACCAGACGGGATTAGTCGCTGACAATCAAATAATTCTAGCAACATCACATTAAAGGGATAGTCCACCCTATATGTGCCCATGTAGGACGTGGAGAGCATCATGGTCAGTGACTACCATCATGGCTGCCATTATTTGGTCTCTACGAGAGTTCAGGATGCTACAACTAGTGTTGAGTGGACCTGTAACGCCAAGCTCGGGTTTGTACCTAACTTTGTGGATTCGGGGTCCCTTGATCCGACCCTGAACTTCAGCTCAACCTCCCCCCATTGCCCTTAATGCAAGCTGGCACCGATCCTGGGCTATACTATATAAATGCCATTGGCAAAGTCGAAAATGCCATTTAAATTGTTGCGTACCAGCGCCATCATTTTGGGGGGGATCATCGCTCGCCAATGACATCTTCAGGAGTTATGACCCTCAACATAATGGTGGCGCATGCATTTAACACTGGTTACTTGTTAGGCTTCGGGTCCGGGTACAGAGCTAACAGAATTTTAAAAGTTTGAGTTCAGCCAAGACCTTTTTATTTGACAAAAATCTGTGATTCAGAGGTCTAGAAGGGTGATATACTGATTTCCTGGTTGGAACTATTGGTTTAGACCAATGCCATTTGGACCCGAAACTAATCTGTTGTAAAATTCAGTGAATCAGATCTTGAATAATTTGCTTAACTCAACCCAGGATGATATGGAGTTTGTAAGGAAATCTGGTAATAAGTGTTCAGATTCTCTGCAGTGCCCCCATAGGAGATCGGAAGCATTGCACAGAGTTCATTAACATCTATGGCTTGTCTCTGTAATAATGGTCCTCCAGAAAGAGGGGCTACTCTGTATCCACACTCCTTAAAGTACAGGATTCCACTGTTTCACAATTCAGATTTTCTTAATTTCAGATACAAAAACATGAAAAAGTTAGTTATTGTGAACAAAGATTAATTCAAACAATGTTAGAATTCTGAGATTCAGAAAAAAAAAAGAAAGAAAGCTTCAATTCTAAGTTCAAAAGTCCAAATTTTAAGGTATATAAGAAACTACCATTCTGAGATTAAAAAAAACTTAAGAAAAGTTAAATTCGGAGATAAAAAGTTTCAAAGTTTGAATTGAAAGAAAAGTCAGTATCCCGTCCTAGGTAAATAACTTAAAATTTTGAGTTTAAAAAATAAGAAAGTTTGAAATTTTGATATAAAAAGTCAAAGCCTTGAGATAAAAAAGAGGAAAATGGGAATTCTGAGATAATAATGTCGTAAAAAAGTTGAAATTTGAAAAGTTGAAAAGTTAAACTAAGTTAGTTTATCTCAAAATGTAGTTAACAAAATTGGGTAAAAAGCGAGAATTCCAAGATCCATGAATTGAATTTTGAGATTACAAATTAAGAAAGTTGAAATTCTTAAGAAAAAAAGTCACAATTTTTTGTCAAAAAGTTTAAATTTTGAGATAAACAAATTTAGAAAGTTACAATTTTGAAAGGTTTGAAAAGGTTTGGATTCGGAGACCATAAAGAGAAAGATCTGATGCAAAATGGGCAAAAAGTGAGAATTCTAAGATCCATGAATTGAATTTTGAGATTAGAAATTAAGAAAGTTGAAATTCTTTAAAGAAAAAGTCACAAATTTTAGTTAAAAAGTTGAAATTTTGAGATGAAAATTAACAAGTTTGCAAAAACATAAATAGAAAAATTAGGCTTCTCATAAAGAAGTTGAAATTTTGAGACAAGAAGTTAGAATTTTGGCATAAAAGAAATCTGAATCCTGAGATAACGAAGGAAAGTATTTGGGATCTCCAAAGTCTAAATTTTCGGATAAAGTGTGAGAAACTTGAAATGTTGAAATTTTCAGGTTACAGATAAGACAAAGTAAGAAAGAAAAGAGAACAACATGAAGACTGAGATAACAGGGAGGTCAGAGGGCGGCAGGGGGGGGGCGGTATGGGGGGGTCTGACTGGTCACCCAGCTTTCCCAGAATAATCTGTAACTAATCTACATCTGAATGGGAATAGTAATGAGACAGAGCGCAGGGAGGATGCAGGGATTATGTGTAATTACACGGCAGAGCAGAGGTGTGGACGCCTCCCTGCAGTGAAGTGTCAGCTCTGCGGCCAAGGACTGGAAGCTGAGACAATGACTGAAGGAATTCCCTCTCCAACCTGTTTTTCCAGTTGGATAAAAGACAAGTAATCAGTGTGACCCTGACACACGTGTGACCCCCACCCATGTCAGGAAGTTCTCTCCTGCGGACCCCCTGCACTAGTATTCATCCCATAGAACTGCTGCCAGTCTAGACACTTCTATTCACTGCGGGATTAGGAGGTAACTGCTAGTTTACGGATTACAG